>NC_133615.1:25173468-25473468 GCF_964106895.1 Numenius arquata | reverse complement strand
TTCCCCAGCGCAGTCCTACCTGCCCTGAAGCTGGTCTCCGTGGCAATGACCGTTTGGCACGTTGATGGGTCGTTTAAAATGACCGGGGGTGGTGGCGGCTCCGCCCAGGCTCGCTCAGCAGCACCGCCCCCCCAGCTGACAGCCCCCAGGACAAGCAGGGGCCTTGTCCCGGCTTCAAAAAAAGCCCTAAAAAGAGCCTCTCGTCGGCCTTTTCCGCTACAGAACCCTTCCCCAGCGCAGTCTTACCTGCCCTGAAGCTGGTCTCCGTGGCAATGACCGTTTGGCACGTTGATGGGTCGTTTAAAATGACCGGGGGTGGTGGCGGCTCCGCCCAGGCTCGCTCAGCAGCACCGCCCCCCCAGCTGACAGCCCCCAGGACAAGCAGGGGCCTTGTCCCGGCTTCAAAAAAAGCCCTAAAAAGAGCCTCTCGTCGGCCTTTTCCGCTACAGAACCCTTCCCCAGCGCAGTCTTACCTGCCCTGAAGCTGGTCTCCGTGGCAATGACCGTTTGGCACGTTGATGGGTCGTTTAAAATGACCGGGGGTGGTGGCGGCTCCGCCCAGGCTCGCTCAGCAGCACCGCCCCCCCAGCTGACAGCCCCCAGGACAAGCAGGGGCCTTGTCCCGGCTTCAAAAAAAGCCCTAAAAAGAGCCTCTCGTCGGCCTTTTCCGCTACAGAACCCTTCCCCAGCGCAGTCTTACCTGCCCTGAAGCTGGTCTCCGTGGCAATGACCGTTTGGCACGTTGATGGGTCGTTTAAAATGACCGGGGGTGGTGGCGGCTCCGCCCAGGCTCGCTCAGCAGCACCGCCCCCCCAGCTGACAGCCCCCAGGACAAGCAGGGGCCTTGTCCCGGCTTCAAAAAAAGCCCTAAAAAGAGCCTCTCGTCGGCCTTTTCCGCTACAGAACCCTTCCCCAGCGCAGTCTTACCTGCCCTGAAGCTGGTCTCCGTGGCAATGACCGTTTGGCACGTTGATGGGTCGTTTAAAATGACCGGGGGTGGTGGCGGCTCCGCCCAGGCTCGCTCAGCAGCACCACCCCCCCAGCTGACAGCCCCCAGGACAAGCAGGGGCCTTGTCCCGGCTTCAAAAAAAGCCCTAAAAAGAGCCTCTCGTCGGCCTTTTCCGCTACAGAACCCTTCCCCAGCGCAGTCTTACCTGCCCTGAAGCTGGTCTCCGTGGCAATGACCGTTTGGCACGTTGATGGGTCGTTTAAAATGACCGGGGGTGGTGGCGGCTCCGCCCAGGCTCGCTCAGCAGCACCGCCCCCCCAGCTGACAGCCCCCAGGACAAGCAGGGGCCTTGTCCCGGCTTCAAAAAAAGCCCTAAAAAGAGCCTCTCGTCGGCCTTTTCCGCTACAGAACCCTTCCCCAGCGCAGTCTTACCTGCCCTGAAGCTGGTCTCCGTGGCAATGACCGTTTGGCACGTTGATGGGTCGTTTAAAATGACCGGGGGTGGTGGCGGCTCCGCCCAGGCTCGCTCAGCAGCACCGCCCCCCCAGCTGACAGCCCCCAGGACAAGCAGGGGCCTTGTCCCGGCTTCAAAAAAAGCCCTAAAAAGAGCCTCTCGTCGGCCTTTTCCGCTACAGAACCCTTCCCCAGCGCAGTCTTACCTGCCCTGAAGCTGGTCTCCGTGGCAATGACCGTTTGGCACGTTGATGGGTCGTTTAAAATGACCGGGGGTGGTGGCGGCTCCGCCCAGGCTCGCTCAGCAGCACCGCCCCCCCAGCTGACAGCCCCCAGGACAAGCAGGGGCCTTGTCCCGGCTTCAAAAAAAGCCCTAAAAAGAGCCTCTCGTCGGCCTTTTCCGCTACAGAACCCTTCCCCAGCGCAGTCCTACCTGCCCTGAAGCTGGTCTCCGTGGCAATGACCGTTTGGCACGTTGATGGGTCGTTTAAAATGACCGGGGGTGGTGGCGGCTCCGCCCAGGCTCGCTCAGCAGCACCGCCCCCCCAGCTGACAGCCCCCAGGACAAGCAGGGGCCTTGTCCCGGCTTCAAAAAAAGCCCTAAAAAGAGCCTCTCGTCGGCCTTTTCCGCTACAGAACCCTTCCCCAGCGCAGTCTTACCTGCCCTGAAGCTGGTCTCCGTGGCAATGACCGTTTGGCACGTTGATGGGTCGTTTAAAATGACCGGGGGTGGTGGCGGCTCCGCCCAGGCTCGCTCAGCAGCACCGCCCCCCCAGCTGACAGCCCCCAGGACAAGCAGGGGCCTTGTCCCGGCTTCAAAAAAAGCCCTAAAAAGAGCCTCTCGTCGGCCTTTTCCGCTACAGAACCCTTCCCCAGCGCAGTCTTACCTGCCCTGAAGCTGGTCTCCGTGGCAATGACCACATCCCACATCACTGAAATGAGTCTATAGTCTGAAGATTCAGAATATGTCTGATAACTCATATTCAAATTTTTGTAAGACAAAGCTGTATTTCACAATCTTACTGTCTCTTATAAAACAGTTCTTTTGGAAAAAAAAGATAAGCAAAAAAAAAAAACCAAGCCACAAGAAAACTGATCAAAAAGTACTCTGCTGCATATGCTTCTTGCCATCAAGAAAGGCCATGAAAAAGAAATAACTGTTTTGCAAGAAAGGTAGATCATATCACTTCACATATGACTGACAGTTTCTCAACAGGCTGAAAGGTAACACTGGAGTGTATATGAAAACAATATCATCTCTATATCAAAATAATTTAGGTTAAGTTCTGCTCTTCAAGCAGGTTTCTTTTAGTTGGCTGGTTGGTTTTGGTCTGGGATAGGCTAAAGCAACCCAAGCAAGACATACAGTAGTGCCATGATGGACAGTTATAGGCTCTTCAAGAGGGAAAGGCAGGGCAGGCGAGGCAGGGGGGTGGCGCTGTACGTAAGGGAGGGGTTGGATTGTATGGTGTTTGCAGTTGGCGAGGTCATGGTTGAGAGCCTTCAGGTAAGAATGAAGGAGAAAGCAAATGAAGTGGATGTTGTTGTGGGAGTCTGCTATCGACCACCCAGTCAGGACAACGACACTGAAGAATTATTCTACAAGAAATTAAGGGATATCTCTAGATCAGCTGCCCTTGCCCTTATGGGTGATTTTAACTTGCCAGACATCAACTGGGAATATCGTACAGTGGACACAAACAGATCAAGGAAATTCCTGAAGCACATTGAGAATAACTTCTTGATGCAGGTTCTAATGGAGCTGACTAGGAAAGGTGCCCTCCTAGATTTGTTGTTTGTAAACAGAGAGGGGCTCATGAGCTCAAGTGGTGATTGGTGGCTGCCTTGGTCACAGTGACCATGAAGTAGTTGAGTTTCAAATCATTGGCGCTAGGAGAAAAACTGCCAGAAAAACTTCGACCCTGGATGTGGGGAGAGCAGACTTTGGGTTGCTGAAGGAGCTAGTTAGTGAGGTCCCCTGGGAATATGCTTTTGAAGGTATTAGGGTCCAGGAATGCTGATCACTTTTTAAGAGCCATCTCTCAAGAGCACAGGAGTGGGCAAATCCAAAGTGTTGGAAGTCAAGCAAGCGGGACAGAAAGATGACTTGGCTGAGCAGGGATCTTCTTCTAGAAGAACTCAGGCGGAAAAGGAAAGTGTATGGACTTTGAAAGCAAGGACAGGTGACACGAGCAGACTACAGCAATGCTGTTCACCACTGCAGGGAGAAAATTTGTGTGGCCAAAGCTCAATTAGAGTTCAAGCTGGCCAGCACTGTGAAGGACAACGAAAAGGGCTTTTTTAAATATGTTAACAGCAAAAGGAGGATCAGAGATAACATTGGTTTGTTACTTGATGAGGTCGGTCACATCACAAATAGGGACATAGACAAAGCAGAGATGTTTAATGCCGCCTTCACCTCTGTCTTTAACACCGATAACGGGCCCCGGAGCCCTGTGTTGGAAGACCATGGCTAGGGCAATGATAAACTCCCAGCTGACCCTGAACTTGTTTGAGACTTGCTGCTCCAGCTGGATGCACATAAGTCTACGGGGCCTGATGGGATTAATCCCAAGGTACTGAAAGAGCTGGCCGATGTTATCATGGGACCTCTCTCCATTATTTTTCAAAGGTCTTGGGAGTCTGGAGAGGTCCCAGTTGAATGGAAGCTGGAAAATATTGTCCCAATTTTCAAGAAGGGTAAGAAGGACACCCCTGGTAACTACAGGCCTGTCAGTCTCACTTCAGTGCCTGCTAAAATTATGGAGAAGGTTATTCTGGGAGTTACTGAAAAACACTTGAGAGACAACACTGTCATTGGTCATAGCCAGCACAGATTCATGAGGGGAAAGTCCTGCTTAAATAACTTAATTTCTTTTTATGACAAGGTCACCTGTCTAGTTGACCAAGGGAAGCCAGTAGACGTGGGGGTTTTTTGGATTTTAGCAAACCTTTTGATACTGTCTCTCACAGTATCCTTCTGGACAAAACATCCAGCTAGAGAAGTCCATAATATGTTGGGTGAGCAATTGGCTGATGGGTCAGGCTCAAAGGGTTATAAGTAAATGGCGTTGCATTAGGCTGGCAGCCAGTCACCAGTGGGGTTCTTCAGGGCTCAATTTTAGGGCCAGTGCTCTTTAATGTTTTTATAAATGATCTGGATGCAGGAGTCGAATGTACATTAAGTTTGTTGACAATACTAAATTAGGAGCAGCTGTGGACTCCCTTAAGGGTAGAGAGGCCTTACAGAGAGATCTGGATCAACTAGAGAGCTGGGAAACCTCCAACTCTATGAAACAAGCAAATGCCAGATTCTCCACCTGGGATGGGGTAATCCTGGTTATACGTACAAACTGGAGGACAAGAGGCTGGAGAGCAGCCCCACGGAAAGAGATCTAGGGGTTTGGGTTGACGGCAAGTTGAATATGAGTCAACAGTGTGCCCTAACAGCCAAAAGGGCCAACTGTGTCCTAGAGTGCATCGAGCACAGCATAGCTAGCCAGTTGAGGGAGGTGACCGTCCCGCTTTACACTGCACTGGTGTGGCCTCACCTTGAGTACTGCATGCAGTTTTGGGTGCCTCAATATAAGGACATCAAACTATTAGAGTGTGTCCAGAGGAGGGCAACTAAGATGGTGAAAAGCCTCAAGGGCAAGACTTATGAGGAGCAGCTGAGGTCACTTGGTTTGTTCAGCTTAGAGAAGAGAAGGCTGAGGGGTGACCTCATTGCAGTCTACAACTTCCTCAAGGGGGGCAGCAGAGGGGGAGGTGCTGATCTCCTCTATGGTGACCAGCGATAGGACACAAGGAAATGAAATGAAGCTCCATCAGGGGAAGTTCAAATTGGCCATTAGGAAAAGGTTCTTCACTGAGAGGGTGGTCAGTCACTGGAACAGGCTCCCCAGAGAAGTGGTCACTGCACCAAGCCTGTCAGAGGTCAAGGAGCATCTGGACAACACTCTCAGTCATATGGTTTAGGTTTTAGGTAGTCCTGCAAGGAGCAGGGAGTTGGACTCAATGATCCTTATGGGTCCCTTCCAACTTGAGATATTCTATGATTCTATGAATAAATTTATAATTTCATCTCATCTCTAGCTGTTGAAACAAGCATTGAAGGAAAAAAAAGAGAAGCTACTGTAAGAGAGATTTTAAGGAGATGGAAAAGGAATGAAACAAGGTCCCTTCAGCTTCTCTGCAGCAGGGGCTACCAACAGCAGTGCTGAAAGAGCACTCCATCAAGTTTTAGCTGCTTGAATGAATAATATGAAGTGCCCAAGCCATATCAAGCTGAACATGAGAATAAGTTTCATCTGCCTAGCCTGCGAGGCAGAAAGCTAAACACACTGCCACAGAGCTACCATCATTTTAGGAAAAGTAAAAAGCATCAGCAGCCCTTTTCCCAAACACAGTAACCAATGAGTGAATTTGCAGGACTCCACCTTAAAAATACAACTGGTTACTGAGGATTATCCTCGGAGCAGAAGCTCTAGCACTTTCAGTGCATTCCAAACCACCTTCCTATCAATTCATGCTGGTTTTAATATGTCAAGTGCCAGATACCGTAATACAAAATAATCCATTATTTTGATGAGAAGAGGATGTTCCAAATTTGTAACAGAAATTCAAAGCTATAATAGGAAATATCTATTTACAATGAGCTACTAATACTACTTATTCTCAGCAAAAGTCTTACTTACCATGTGCAAAAGTTCTCCTAAAAGAATAGTTGCTCTAACAGACACATGGTCATCACTACTTGTGATTACTTCAACCAGACCCTTCAAAAAAGTTAAAAAATTATTACATTTAATGTATGACATCTTATTTTAATGTTTATAGAAAAAAAAAGTAGCAAGCATCTATTTAAACTTCAAGACATTAGTTACCTCTAGAAGTCCATTAGTAATAAAAGCTGAAAGCACTAAAGCCAAATAATTATCCATGAGATCAGGCCTGAGGAGAAAAAAGCATGGAAATGGTTTAGAAAGTACATTTCTTATTGTGTTTGAAAGAGAATAACAAATATTTTTGTCAACAACAACAGAAAACTAAAGAGAGTTTAGACTGAGTTTGCAAAATGCTCACCTTGACCTCGCTCGATGTGGTAGTATAGTTTTAGCTTCAGCAGCTACAAAGCCATCAGAAAGTCTCCAGCAGTCCTGAAACCTGCTTGGATCTATAACAAGAAAATATGGACAATGGTAATTATAACACTGGGTTTCATAGTGTTATTTTATTAGTTGCCAGTACATAAATAATAGTTCTTACTAACTGTTATTTCAAGTTTAAAATTATAGAAAATTTTGTCAGAAGGGATATCTAATGTGTCATCTAATCCACACTCCTGCACAAAGCAAGGCTAACTTCAAAGCTAGGACAAAGATCTCATTTAAGTATTAATCAAAATAATGAAATTTCCAATTCATAAACACATTAAACTTGTTTAACAGAAATTATCATAAACACCTAAAATTTTAAACCTTACATCCATGTGCTGCAAAGTAACAAGTTTGCAACAAAGAATGATTTATTTACTTATAAGCACAGAACAAGGATTAAGCTTGATTATACAACTGCATGACAAAAACCTTTATAACCAGAGTTTGAAGAGAATTGCTGGAACATTAAAGGTTGAGACTAACTTTTATTCTAAAGATAAAAGACTAACTCTGCTAAATATATAGACATGAAAACACATACACTTGCCCTAGGAAAAGTTAAAGTCTGCTGAAGTGCAGTGGAGATAGCTAGCAGATACACAATATATAGAAAAGACCCTTTTTCATAACTTCTGTAATATTCACCAACACTTCTACATTACTAATGTTTCTAATACTTTAAAGTCTAATTTGTAGAAATGTATTTACATAGCCTTCTGTGTAAATGCTCCACTACTGCTCTTGTATGAAACACACAAATGATATATAGTAAGGTGTCAGAAGAAAGTCAGACTTCTAGTAGTTTGATCAACACTGAACAGTTGATAAAGAGTTTTAAACAGGACTTCAGAACACCCAATGAATTCAGGGATGAAACAGTTAAGACTGACATAATTTACAATATAGAGGAAACAGTGAAGGATTCAAATTTTTAGAAGAGCTTAATAGAAAGATTTTTTTATGTGAACCAGTACAAAATACTTACCTACACTGAGAAGTGCCTCAATAAATTCTTCTGCAACAACAGGGAGAGGAAGGCGAAATATATCATAAAGAACCTCAAGCAGACCTTGCTACCAAAAAAAAAGGCAGAAATTTTATAGATTTACAAAAAATGGTCTTTTTGTTCACTACTAATATTCAAGTTGAGGTTTCTAGAGAGTGCTAAAATTGGTATTTTTGTTTCAGGGTTTCTTTTAGGATAACATGCTTATTTTCATAATCTGAATGAATCTGAAGAAGAGAAGAAGGGAAGGGGCTTTCTTACTTTAGAAGTGTGCCTGACTGTCACTCTACAGAAGCTCAGGCTACTTGGATTACAGTTTTTTTAGAACAGTTAGTGCTGCCACCATCAAATTCTTCATTTAGCAGGTAATTGGGAAGAAAAATATTTATTTATCTCAGATTCAATGCTTTAAACTCGTAACTGCAGCTACTGTGAATTTGCTTTGACTTGTGGCCAGAGTAAAAATTAATTTATGCACTTTTCTCTCCTCCATTTCCTCCTCTCAGACATACAGGGTGTGATTCCATTCTCATTTTATGTGTAAGGAGCCAAGACAGAAAAAGCAAGCAACTTGCCTAAGACCACACAGGAATTTTATAATGAAATTACAGACTTCGACTTGAGGATCAAATAAAGTCAAGGCTAGTGGTCTCATAATTGGAGTCTGCACTTAAACCACTAAACTGATAAAATTGTTAAAATCCTAAATGTTAATTAAAACATCCAATATTATTCCTATATCAGTACTAAATATTTACCACCTACCCGTATTTCCATATTTGGTATACAGAGTACCCCAATAAGAGACTGAATCCCAGAATTTCCAGGTTTGCACAGACTGATAATACCTAGAAAACATTAAATACATAATAATATTCCATCACCGAACAAACCAAAAAAGCATTAGACACATTGTTAAATTTGATTTCCAGTTTGAGTACAATCACAGATGATAAAAATCACTAATTATAAACATTTGTCACCTTTATAACGTCATCTCCTTTCTAATAAATGTTTAACAAAGCATTCTAATCGCAAAACTTTGTTTCTTCATTAAAAACTATAGCTACTTTTACCCAATCTACTGTGAACAGTATTCTCAAATTATCTGCAAAACCAGAATTTACATGGAAGAAATAGCAGAAAGAAAAGACAAAACTGTCAATAAAAAAATAAATCTTAAACCTAAAAGAAGTGCATTACCTTGGCAGAACTGTGAGCAGTTTCTCCATCAAAAGCTGTATCTTAAACTAACAAATTATTTAGTTACCTTTAATCTTAGGTGAAATCTAAACAGCAAGTTTAAATATACTTGGAATAACATTCTCTGTGCACTGTTTTTAATAATCTTTTCCCAAATGAGAAGTTCTCATCTCCAGAATTTTGTCAGAATTATAGAATAATTTGGGTTGGAAGGGACCTTTAAAGGTCATCTAGTCCAATCCCACTGCAATGAGCAGGGACACCTTCAACTAGGTTAGAGTCTCGTCCAACCTGACCTTGAATGTTGCCAGGGATGAGGCACGTACAACTTCTCTGGGCAACCTGGGCCAGTGTTTTACCACCCTCATTGTAAAAAATATTTTCCTTCTTCTTTTCAACACAGTTGATTTTACTATGCATAAAATCTCTTATAATTTGGTCCTTTTGCACTATATTTTTACTTAATTAGGTTAATATTTAAATATTAATAGGGCAAACCCTCAAATTGCTTATAAACGTTAACAGAATACCTCCTAAAGCTAATGATTACACTGATTTTCAGCCTGAAATTATATATAATCTCTTAATTCAAAATGCAGCTGCAAAAACCTTGCTCGTTTTCTTGACCATTTCTCTTCATACATCACAGAACAAATTAAAACTTACAGTAACATGCTATCCAGAAAACAAACAAGTTTCTCCAAAATGCAACTTTAAATGAACAAAAAGAAGCCAGGTTTGCACACCTTTTTGTCTTACATATTATAAATAAACCCAAATCTTCATCCATTAAAAATGATGAAAAATATCACCTACTCATCTATTTATTTTCACTAATAGAAATTTAACTTTAATGACATGTGCTTTATATGAACTTGAAGAAAGTCCTCAAGTTCAAAACTTCCATGTCACAAAAACTTATGACAAGCACATGTGGCCACATACGCATTAATGGCATTTAAATACGTTCTACAGTGCACCTCGGAGCCTTTTTTCTTTTTCCCCAAGAGCACATAATGGCCTGTGGTGGGCTGACCTTGGCTGGCCACCAGGTGCCTACCAACCCACTTTATCACAGAATCACAGAATCACAGAATATTTTTGGTTGGATGGGACCTTTGAGATCATCGAGTCCAGCCAACAACAACAAAAAAAACCAAAAAACAAAAAAAACCCACACCCAAAAAATCCCAGAACACCAACACCAAAACCAAACCAAAACAAACGCCCACACCCACACCCCACCCCACCCACAAACAGACACATCACTCCCCTCCTCAGCAGGACCAGGGTAGAAAATATAACAAAAGGCTTGTGGGTTGAGATAAGGAGAGGGAGATCACTCACCAATTACCATCACAGGCAAAACAGACTCAACTCAGGCAAATTAATTTAATTTATTACCAATCAATTGGGCTACATCCCAATTGCAGTGCAGGAATAGATTTGAGTGCATGCAGTCATTGCTGCGTGCCTCAATTTCAATTCTAAGGACACAATTGCACATGAGAATAAAGGACACAGTAATAAGCTCCAAAGAATAACCCAGTCTGGAGAAGGAGGAGAACAGAACAGTAGAACAAAGCAGACAGTACAGACAGGGGAAAAAAAAAAACCAACCAACCAAACAAACAAAAAAACCCCCAAAACCCAAACAGAAAAGCACCCAAAAAGCCATAACAAACAAACAAACAAAAAAATCAAAACCAAAACCACCCTCAAGCCTGGTTTTGCTACATGTCCTTTGGGAAGACTGATGTTTTATACGAAAAACTGTTAAGATGTTAGTCTCCAACATAACACATTTCATGGCTAACTGGGGAGGTCCCAATGGACTGGAGGGTGGCAAATGTAACACCCATCTACAAGAAAGGTAAAAAGGAGGATCCAGGAAACTATAGACCTGTCAGTCTAACCTCGATACCAGGGAAGGTCATGGAGCAGGTCATCTTGAGTGCCATCAAAACCCATATAATGGGCAACCAGGGGATCAGGCCTAGTCAGCATGGGTTTATAGAAGGCAGGTCCTGCCAGACGAACCTGATCTCCTTCTATGACAAGATAACCAGATTATTGGACGAGGGAAAGGCTGTGGATATTGTATACCTGGACTTTCGAAAAGCATTCGATACTGTCCCCCATACAATTCTTGTGGAAAAACTGGCTTCACACGGCCTGGATGAGCATACGATCCGCTGGGTCAAGCAATGGCTGACTGGAAGGTCCCAAAGGGTGGTGCTCAATGGATTTAAATCCAGCTGGCGGCCGGTCACAAGTGGTGTGCCTCAGGGCTCAGTGTTAGGACCATTTCTGTTTAACGTCTTTATTGATGATCTTGACAAGGACATAGGGTGTATCATCAGCAAGTTCGCAGATGACACCAAGTTAAGCGGGAGTGTTGATTCCCAGGAGGATAGGGAAGCTCTACAGAGAGACCTAGATAGATTGGATCATTGGGCCAAAATCAATGGCATGAGTTTCAACAAGGGCAAGTGCCAGGTTCTGCACTTGGGCCACAACAACCCCAAGCAGCGCTACAGGCTTGGGGAAGTGTGGCTGGAAAGCTGCCTGGAAGAAAGAGACCTGGGGCTTCTAATTGACAAGCGGCTGAATATGAGCCGGCAGTGTGCCCAGGTGGCCAAGAAAGCCAACGGCATCCTGGCTTGTATTAGAAATAGCGTGACCAGCAGAAGTAGGGAGGTGATTGTGCCCCTGTACTCAGCACTGGTGAGGCCACACCTCGAGTATTGTGTCCAGTTTTGGGCACCTCAATACATGAGAGATATCGAGGTGCTGGAGCGAGTGCAGAGGAGGGCAACGAAGCTGGTGAAGGGCCTGGAGAATAAATCTTATGAAGAGCGATTGAGGGAGCTGGGACTGTTTAGTATGAGGAAGAGGAGGCTGAGGGGAGACCTCATCACTCTCTACAACTACTTGAAAGGACACTGTAGAGAGGTTGGTGCTGGTCTCTTCACACAGGTAATTAATGACAGAACAAGAGGGAATGGCTTCAAGCTCCAACAGGGTAGGTTTAGACTGAACATTAGGAAAGAATTTTTCACAGAAAGAGTGGTCGGGCATTGGAATAGGCTGCCCAGGGAGGTGGTTGAGTCACCATCCCTGGATGTGTTTAAGAGACGTTTAGATGTGGTGTTGGGGGATATGATATAGGGAAGAACTTTGTAGTGTAGGGTAGATGGTTGGACTCGATGATCCCAAGGGTCTCTTCCAACCTGGACGATTCTATGATTCTATGATTCTATAACAAGTAATATAAAATACAAAAAGGAATAACATATAACAGTGAAAGTACCACATCAAGTAACATATTCCAAGACAATTATTTCTTTAGTCACTTGAACTTCTAGGCTTATGCTATATAGTTCTAAGTGTCTGAGTTAAGGAAGATGCAGCAACACTCCTATCAGAAACTGCTTCTCAGAAGTTTCAAAGTTGTCACAAACTTTCCAAGCTTCCTCCTCAAACAAGTGAGGATACACGTGAGAAACTTTTGAAGGATACCTGGATGTTAAATTAAGCTTACTGATCATTTTCAGAACATTAAAAAATAAAGCAAATATTCTTACAAAGCAAAAGCCTTTCTATACAGTCTGAATCTTTCCCAAGTACAGCCTGTAAAACTCCTAACCAATATTATGGTAAACGGTCATATCAACTAATTTAGTTTATTTGCCAGACACTACCTTGACTAAAAGAATGAGCAGTCCCTGAGGCAATATCTTCATGTTAGATGTTGTAATATTACAGAGAAAGGATTTCGAAAAATGCGAAAGCCTTCTTTTTTGATTTAGAAATGTCTCCTACATGAAAAATCCAAAACTATGTCCATACTGTGATTTATCTTCAACTATAAGCACTTGGTAAAAGCAGGTGCTAATGAAACTATTCTGTTGCTATCTCTTCACATAGGCAAACAGATTTCTTATTTACAATGGCAGAACGATCTCAAAGGGAAATTCTTATGATACCATGCTATTTTCAACATCCTCTCACCCATCAAACGTCAAGTACCACCATAAAGGTACAATTAGACAGATTCTGTGCTTAAATAAACCACTCTTTTACACTAGAAAGTGAAATTCCCCTTCCAATCATCCAACTTCAAACAAACAAACAAACAAAAAATCTTACCTGCCCATGATCGAAATGCTGCCACTATTCCCATTTTACTAGCTAGGAACCGTGCTTCTCTGTCCTCTCTGTCATTAAAATAACAAATGTCACAATACACAGTTAATTACTGTAAAACAGTGTTACTAACATAGCAAGTAAAAAGTAATTAACTGAAATTTTAGAAAGGGGACAAAATCCAGAGTAAGAAAAATCTGTTATGTACATATATATGTGTGTGTATATATGTATGCAATGTGTACACACACACAAAGATTAGAATTTTTAAAGTATTGTCACTTTTCCTTTTTCAGTGGAGGTTCCATGGTAGGAGGATCACATAAAAAATAAACACCTATATTTGGTTGGATGATTCACTCTGAAGCCTCCACTGACACTAAGACTACAGCACACCGATACAGGACACCGATTCAGCTACATAGACCTAAGCGTCTCTTGCCAATTGATAATAATATTAAATAATAATTAAAAAACCCAAACAACAGAACACACACACCCCCAACCTGAACAATTCAAGCTGGAAGCCATCTCGGGAGGTCTCTAGTCCAAATTCCTGCACAAAGAAGTTGTCAGCTCTGAGACCAGACCAGGTTATACGCAGGGCTTTATCCAGTTGGGTCTTAGAAACTCTCAAAAACGAAAGGCTGCAGGACCTCTCTGGACAGCCTGTTCCAACACTTGACTGGCCTCACAGAATTTATTCCCCCCCCCCCCCCCAATATCAAGTCGGAACCTCTCGTTTCCATTTCCGAGCCTGATCATACAATCATCAAACATAAAGCTAGCTCATATGCAAACCCTCATTGTGGATGTTTAAAGCTAGATAAAAAGAAACCCATACCTGAAGTAAAAAAATGATGGTGATGATTTTTTAAGCAAAAGAAATATAATGGGTGGAAGAGAAGAACGGTAAAACTAATTTTCCCTTTTAAATCTGAAACACTTAAAAATATTTTAGGAAGTTGCATTCTAACCTGCTATCATATTCAACTTCAAATAGTTTAATATTAGCTAATTGCTTTTATTTTGTCACTTTGGAAAGAAAAATAGTTTAATTCCAGTACCATGAACCCAACTGGTAGCATAAGTAGCAGCACTAACACTTACTTGAGTTGTCCTTCTGCTGTGTCTGGATTATGCCTATAGTGAAAATCCGTGTAAGGAGCTAAAATTCGCTAAACAAAAGAAAGACATGCATTACTTTCACATGAGAACAGTTAACAAGTCTTGCTCTTTCCTCAGTCCCACTCCAATCTGTCATGTTATTCCTGCTTTATAAATAATTAAGCTCTAAGCCTGAAATGTTGCATTTAAACGTTTTGTACTAATACTGAGGGTGAAAGTGAAGTGAAAATTAAACAATTAAATACAATGTTTAATTTCTGTCACTAAACAAGTAAAACTGAACCCACCTCTAACTCTACATCTGCTCGCACATATTGTCGGGTCTTTGGATGATTAATGAGGTGCAAAACTGTAGTTATCAAAGCCTCATTTATTCGGCTTAGCTGACAATCAATCACATTTTTCAAGATGGTACTTAAACCACCCCGAAGAGCCACCACCTCGGGATTCTGAAGTGCTAAATAAAGAAAAACATGTCACTTTGGCCAGCAATAGGAAAGAAAACATTTCACGACTTCCAATACAACAAACTTGTCATCTGTTTAGTACATCTATCTTTTTCTTCCAGAACACTGCTGAAGCACACAATAAAGCTTTTAATAATTGACATTAGCAATAAATTGAGATTTTTGATTAATTTATCAACAAAAATACTGGTCAGTCAGTCACCATTGTACAGCAATTTCCCAGCTTATTTCCAACCAAGTTTCCATACAGTAGTGTCTGGATTTCCCTGCAAAAAGATTTTGTACTAGAATATAAATGAGTAACATTATTTAGTTCTTTAAAACAGAAGTTTATATCTTGAAAATGTTGCCGAAGTCATTGAATCAATCTCATTGACTGATACAAAACTGAAAAAAACTTTAAAAATCAGCACCCACATACAAGTATAGGGAGGTAGTATAAATCACTGTCCAGACAGCCTTTACATGGACACAAATACTGACTTCCAGCTAACCACAGTACCCACTGTAAAAATTTTTAAAGAAAAATGTTTTGTCGTTCTTTGAACACTTGTACATTTGTCAGCACCTCATGTATGGAACTTTCCCTACTTCCAATCCATTAGTTTGAGAAACATCAACTGCAGCAGGGAAAGGTTTTTAAGGTAATGCAAAAATTGGCAAGTCTTAAAGCAAAGTACAGTACCTGAAATCTTCAGGTACTTCACTTAAGAGATTTTGATTTTAAGTTAAAGTGATTTTGTTTTATATCAAACTAATGACTAAAATACATGAAATGGACATTAAGAACATTTAACATCTGATTCATTAGTTATTAAACAAATATCCATAATTATTTAAATAAAATCTATTTAATAAGCATTCACAGAAGAGAATCTCTTGGAAGACTGATGACAATCACATCAAATTTTTTCTTAATTAGCTTTCAGTTATCTTACCTAGTTCACAGATAATGGCTATACACGCTCGAACCATTCTGTCTCTTTCTTGAAGACCATCATTTCCAACTGCTATCAAAGAATTAGTAATAGAACTGGGGAACAATGAAGCATTCACAGTGATCATCTGCCAAAAGTGAAAAAAAAAAGCGCCCTCTGGTTTCTTCATAATATTTCTCTAAACATACTCACAGATTCACTAGCATTTTGTTTCCTAGATACTACCAGACCACTCCATATATTACTTGGTTGTATCCTGCAAATCCTCAAAACGCTTTCTTTTGTTCTTGAAATTCTTCATTAATCAATTTACCGTTCACTTCCCACTTCAGTTGTTTATATTATTTTATTATAATAAGAGTAAAAAAAAAAAACCCTGACTGTTGCAGAGAGAACTACTGCTACCTTCTTCAGATTTCCAAGAATTTCTTTATCGACAGAGAACACTATTCAATAACACAGAGCAGATTAAAAACTCTTCTAGAAGATTCATTCATTCTGCACCAGATATCTATCTTCAATACCTATTCAAATTTTTAATTAGCCAAGACTAAACTCTCTTGTAGAGAGATCCTTAGGCTGCTGCAGACTGCAAAAAAGGACAGCCAACAAAAGAAACTGCTATAGTATTTGGAAGGCAACTCTCAGCAACACCCCTATATCCTCTTCTATAGTACCTGATTTTCCTAAAACTGCAGTGTAATACACTTCATACAACTTCATCATCAGCCTACCAATATCTGAAGGGAGCCTACAGGAGAGCCGGAGGGGGGCTCTTTGTCAGGAGATTTAGTGACAGGACAAGGGGTAATGGTTTTAAATTGGAAGAGGGGAGATTTAGATTAGATATTAGGAAATTCTTTACTGTGAGGGCAGTGAGGCACTGGAACAGGTTGCCCAGGGAAGCTGTGGATGCCCCATCCCTGGAAGTGTTCAAGGCCAGGCTGGATGGGGCTTTGAGCAACCTGGTCTAGTGGAGGTGTCCCTGCCCATGGCAGGGGGGTTGGAACTCGATGATCTTTAAGGTCCCTTCCAACTCTAACCATTCTATGATTCTATGATTTCCAAGTAAGTGGCAAAACTTACTTTATGTCACAAAAAAACATACACACTTTAAACATGTTAAAGTTTTTAGATGTTTAGTGGATATTGAGCATTTTTTAACATCTCAATTTTACTTATTAGTAGAAAAAATGTGACATGGTTGAGTGGACTATAATAAATTATGTTGTTCCTTTTTTAAGCAGACATAAACCACCCTATTTCCCCTTAGTAATACACCTGTTTAACTTTAGTGATATTCACATTCCATAGTATATAGGATATGTATATTTAATTTTAGCTAACTATGAAAAAATGTGAATAGAGAGCTATTCAGACTTTGTAGTCAAAGTCTCATTTGGGGGGTGGAGTGGGGTTTTTTGCCTTTAATGCGTGCACAGGGTCTTGCTCCTTAATCTGGTATAAATTCTGCTTGTCCTAAACTAGCAGTTGAGGATTTCCATGACACAGGAGCTCTTCAGTAGCGTAAAGGAGCATTGGCTGTTAAAATCTGTTCTTCTATTCTGTCTCAAATTTATTGCAAGTTGGTTTTATTTTTTAATTGAAGAATGACTAAGCAAGGTTTAATTTAATATCCCTTATTTGAATGCTTTAACAAGTTTAATTTTAAGATGTGTTTTTGAGAAACGTCTCGTCATACATAATGTTGTCACCCACAAAACAGGAAGCTTTAAGATAGGACTTACCCATGTAGTCTTTCACTTTTACAATGGCATGAAGTAACAAGAATTAGCAATAAAATGGGTGTACCCAATCCACTCTACAAAATCATAACCTTTTTTTTCCTACTAACACTGACATGTACTTATGTGTGAGAACACAAGCAGCCTCTTAAGGCTGTTTTGCTTCGTTGTTTTCTTTGGTTTTAAGACATGAGAAGGAAAGATTTCTTTCCTTCCTATTTAATTCCAAGTATTTTAGTAGAATAAATACAAATAATAAATACAAACCATTTGCTTTCATTCTGCTCTACATATTGAAATGTAATTCTAAAGACCAAGGACAGGTGATGCAAGGCTATTTACAAGTGGCTATGATGAAGTAAGTAACAAAGACTGAATTTGGTCTTTAAAGATTCCTTTAAAAAAAGAGGAAGAAGGTGGTTCATATTATACCTCACCCTGACTTCTGCTTTGAAGATAAAAATTTCTGCCTATTAAATTATTGGAAAATGGGCAGAATTAATTCTATTAGATGGAGAAACACTTTCTGAAGTGTTGTTAAAGACAACACTGCTGAATTACAAAGCTCTTACTAGGAAATGTAGAGGTGATAGTACTAAACACTGCCCCACAGAGTACAGTCAAAAGAGAATATGAGCACTCAAAGTCTTCAAAAAAAATCAGAAATCAAGTTTAAAAAAATGTAAAGTTGGTTTTCTTTTCTCTTCCTACACTACTTCAACCTGCACTGTTTTTTAAACAAAGTATCACTAAGTGCCTTTTATAAATTCATAAAACAGAATGAATATTTTACATTTTGTTCTTCCACTCTATGAAACAAAGAGAAGAAAGTGAGAAAATGTTTTAAAGTTTTATATCTATGCTATTCTTACATGGGCATTTTTACTATCAAAGATGAGGTTAAAGAATTGCATCCATACTTTGGAACAGAAAACAATAGTTCCGAGATGCTGGTAGAACCCAGTTCAGCTCTTCTACAGCTCATAGTAAATTATCTCCTGTACAAATTAATTAAATCTGATTGTTATATTTGCCATTCATTCTCCTCTCCCAAGACCTTCATGTAATCTTTTAGGAATCCTGGTATCAAACTACTGAGGTCTGAGATCTTGCGGGAGATGAGGAGAGATGGGAAAAGGGCAAGAGCGTGGTAATAAAAAGACATAGTGAAAAAACAGAATGTACCATTCAGGATGTGTCATAATATCCTTTGTGAGAGAGCTTCTCAAGTATTGACTGCTCTGTGCCAATGCATACTTAACTGCATGCCCAGACAGGACTTTCATGAAAAAGGTGTTAACTTTACTTGTAGACAGGTTGGGTGGCTTTTTGTTTGTCTGACATCATCTTTTAAGAAACAAGGATGTTGTAGGTAGCAAGAGATGTTAGGAAACATCATTCATCAACATAGTTCTCAGCATCCCTGTACAGCATGTACATTCCATGTACAGCATCCTTGTACAATGATGGAGAAGCCCAATCAAGATTCTCAGTGGTAAGAGATTAAAATCTAAACGAGTCTCAGCACTAGCCCTCCTCTCTTTTGAATTATCAGCTATAATTTCTTCTCACATGATAAAGAAAGGTAAGGTATTAGAGACTGTGTGGAAAAACAACTGCTGATGGAGAAAACTTGGAGTCAGCACAGCTGACTGGCATAGCTGATAAGACCATATATAGTTAGATTTTACCTTTCTGACTAATCGAAGTGCTTGTGTTCTTTCTACTTCATTACTCTGCTGTATGTCAATACACCTAAAATAAGTTAAAAAACACATTTTGTTTATAACAGTTAAGGTGAAAGTTAGTGTTGTTGATGTCTCATGTTAATATTTATGTAATTGAATGAACAGAAGAATATTATGACTGATTGACCAATCATGAGTATGCTTGCTGAAAGGCAGAATTTTTAAACAATTAGCTTCATTTTATATTGAAGATAACTGGAAAAAAATATAATTAAATCACTAGAATATTCTCATATACAGTGACAAGGCATAACGGCTTCAACAAATATTTTCTGAGCTAGCTGCATTTGTCATTTCAAAAGAAACTAAACAAAGTATTTGTAATGTTTCACATCAACAAGTTTTGTGTGTGTTCTCAGATCAGAAAAGTCCATTTGCTCCAACAAAATTAAAAAACACACTAAAATTTACTATTTGTGTATATTTATCAACAGAAACACACACATATATATCAGTATATTAAATCCAACAAGATTTTAAGAAAGGAAACACTAGAAATTATAATATTTAGATGTACTCATGATACTGATCTTATTATCTCATGATTAGTTTGCCCTTTGGTATTCTTCTGTTGAGTTATGGGTTATACTTAGATTACAAATTCTTGGGCATGAACTACTTATTTTCCCCGACTTTGTACTAGAGGCTCCGAAGCACTATGATAATCAGAACTCCTCTCATAAAACAAACTTAAGACATGAAAATTACTGAGGTTTCAACCTTCTAATAACACCATAGATTAATTTATGATTAGTGGCATTTACAATTCAAAAACATCTATAATTTGTCTAATTTTTAAATTACTCATAGTATATCATATATTAGGACAGCATTTTATTTGGATTAGCTGGTGTGATGCATTATCCCTCTATTTTTAAAGAGGGACATTATCCATATTGAAGAAAAATTTTATCAAGCTACATATCAAGAATGTAAGAGGATATGAAAACACCTTTACTCACCTGTCTCAACCACAAAAAAACAAGTGATTTAAAATTGTACAATTTACAACAAGGAAGGAAGGGAAAATTACCTGGCTATCAAGTAATCTACTTTCAACTTTAGCACCTTCTGGAGAATACTGGAGTCTCGAATGAGATAGCGGAGGGCTCGCAATCCTGCTGCTCGCACCTCTTTTGCTTCATTTAGTAAAGCTAATCGCAGACTACAACGAAGAAAACAAGGGGAACGAACAATTATTTAGCAGCAGGTAGATTTCACCATCTGACATGCAGCTACTACCTACACATTTAAAATAAAAAGGTTGATTTTTAAAGAGAAATATACTGCAGTAATTTTCTGTCTTTGAGATATTCACCTGTACAGCCTATAAGGCAAGCCTTCACTCTGCCAGCAGATGACGACAATATATTAATCTGAAAAAGCCACAAACCAATTGCTAACTTTTTTAGAAGAACAGTTTGTACATCCCTGAAATGATATATGACCAAGACTTGTATATGACTTGTTATTTGACAAAACAGCTGAGCAAATATTAGTTCTGAAAAGGTATTCTGGATTAGTTACAATTTTGAAGAAAATTAACAGGTGGAGAGTATTTCCTCCTCTACTAGACTGCCAATCCATAAGCATGAGTCCTCAAAACAATGTCTTGACACCTAACAGAGACAAATTTGCACCTTAAGTAATTATATGCATCACTCATGAAATACATTATAGCAACAATATGTTTACATGAAACGTGAAAGAATCGTAACTTAAGCAGCCCCACACAGCACAGATTTCTACAGATTTAATGTCAACGTATAACCCAAATGTATTTCTCTTTAGACAGATTTTGAAAGCATTTGAATGCTTGCACTAAGGTGAGCTTTCCTTAACATAACTGTCACCATAACATATTTTCCTAAATTCACTAGCTAGGTAAAAAGAAAGGAGATTTTGAAGACCTCCAGGATGGAGTTTGAAAGCATTAAGTGACACACTGTCCTTTTGAAGGCCCTCAAAAGATTTGCCCCTCTTGTGCTTGACTACACAAGAACTAAAAAAAAAAAAAACCAAAAAACCAAAACCCAAAAAAACCTACCCCACAACAAAAAACCCCACCCAAACCCCCACAAAACACCAGAAGAACGCCAACTCTCAGCCACATATTTTAGTAGGATTGTTTTAGTGGACATCTAAGAATGTAAATACTTCAGCCAGCGAGACTGAATTTCAACCTATACAAATATTTTTTTTTTCTTATTCTAGGATGATCATGCATGGTAATCAGCTATTCCAAGGGCAAAATCTTCTGAATCTTTCTGCAGATCAGCCAGCCTGTGTAAAAGTCACTATAACAGGAACCTACTTCCAGGCAACATCTAGACAAAGTAGAAAGGCTGCAATACTATATGCAAATAAAGATGAACTGATTATTTATTACTTTCAGCACCAAATAGGGAATTACTTCAGGAAGACCATCATTGCTATAATATCAAATATGATTCTTCACATAAAGAGTGTGCCACTAATTGTCTGTCTCTATTTACTTTAAGCTGAGCTAGAAGCAAATAAAAAACAGATTCTCAATATTGTGAGGTTAAGAAAAATTCTTCCTCTAGAAAAGCTGAACTAAGAGAGATTTATTTCCAAGTCATTCAAGAAAAGCAGACAGAAGGAAAGACAAGTAACTCTTCAACTGTGTTGAGTAGACAATAGGTATTATTTAGATCATGAATCATTCTGTTTCTAGTGTTGCAGATTAGCAGAGATGGCAGTCTGAGCACGAGACTCAGTTGTTCTTAGTGATATTTTTTCTATTTGGACTTTTACCTCACAATTTGCAATTGGTTCGCATATGACAGTTCAAGACAATTCAGGGAATTTCCTTTTTGGACAAAAGTTACCCATTACTCATGAAAACAATGTCGTTGCTATCCATGACATGTCTTATTAGGACAGCCAAATACTGAATCTGGATTTATTTTTTTTCCCTTGTCAAGTACATTACTTTTATATTTGAGAGGAAAACATCTCTTGAATGGCAGAACAAAATAATCTTTAGACAAATAGTTTCTCAAAAGCAATTAATGCTTTGAAAGCTTGTTCTACAACTCACAAGAGGAAGATATTCTTATTTTGCAGACAGAAGTTAATTTAGAATTGGCAACAGTGAAACCACAACAAAGCACAACGTTACGATGAGATCCAACATCCAAAAGCAGAAGAGACCAAAAAGGGATGTGTCGCTGTATTTACATAGTGAGAATGCAATGAAAATATATAGCTAGCCAGAAAGACACAGTTCTAAAATAAAGGCCATAAAAACCCAATGAAAACAATGATATATAGAAGTGTACAAGGCTGAACAAAAACCTCTACATTAAAAACAAAAAATAAACAAAAAAACCCCACCAGTCAATGACGTAACTGCAAAAAACTGAGAGAATGTAGCATAAGCAAAAAGAGAAACCTGACCTTATAAAGCCAATTAAGATATGCTATAGCAGGGAGAAAAAAATATGTAGGAAAACCTATACACGTGTCTGTATGTGTCTGTGTGTTCTGACTTCTCATCTGTACCACAAGCAGAAGACTTGAAAAATGAATCAGACCTACTGGATAACCCAAAAGGAAAGGGAGAAGGAATGAAACAAATAAGAGAAACAAGCACTTTCTTTGTACTAAGTCATTGCTTTAGAGGTCTGCATGAAGATTCCTATCCTAAAGTCTTTTGTATTATAGTAAAAACGAGTTAGACTAATAAGTGAAAATGATGGAAGAACTGGAGAGAATTCATCAGTAAGTATTGTCACTAGCTCACCAAGCTTCACATTTAAGTGTTTGGAAAGATCATCAACATGAACGATCTGCATATATTTGCTAGCACCATGTTATAAATGGTAGTGGCTAAGATGGAGAAAAGGCGATAAACAGGTTGTCATGGCTTAATCCCAGCCAGCAACTAAGCACCACACAGCCGCTCACTCACTCACCCCCAGTGGGATGAGGGAGAGAATCAGAAGGGTAAAAGCGAGAAAACTCTTAGGTTGAGATAAAGACAGTTTAATAGGTAAAGCAAGTCACGCACACAAGCAAAGCAAAACAAGCAATTCATTCACTGCTTCCCATTGGCAGGCAGGTGTTCAGCCATCTCCAGGAAAGCAGGGCTCCATCACGTGTAATGGTTACTTGGGAAGACAAACATCATAACTCCAAACGTCCCCCCCTTCCTTCTTCCCCCAGCTTTATATACTGAGCGTGATGTCATATAGTATGGAATATCCCTTTGGTCAGTTGGGGTCAGCTGTCCCACCTGTATCCCCTCCCAACTTCTTGTGCACTCCCAGTCTACTCACTGGCGGGGTGGTATGAGGAGCAGAAAAGGCCTTGACTGCCTAACAAGAACTGAAAACATTGGTGCGCTATCAAAAGTATTTCTCATCCCAAATCCAAAACATAGCACTATACCAGCTGCTAGTAAAAAAGTTAATTCTATCCCAACTGAAACCACAACACAGAACAAAGTGTTCATGCTCAGTATATAAAGCTGGGGGAAGAAGGAAGGGGGGGACGTTTGGAGTTATAATGTTTGTCTTCCCAAGTAACCATTACATGTGATGGAGCCCTGCTTTCCTGGAGATGGCTGAACACCTGCCTGCCAATGGGAAGCAGTGAATGAATTCCTTGTTTTGAGGAAGTGAGCGAGCGGCTGCATGGTCTTAGTTGCTGGCTGGGGTTAAACCACAACATTCTGTAGAACAAAAGATTTCCCTATGGAAATTAAGATAACGTTGAGAACATCAGAGAAAATTACAGAACTTGCATGTTATTTCCAAAGTACTTAGCCTACCTCAAGGTCATTTCCTAAATTAATTCATTAACAAGTTCAGTATTTGCAAGTTACTCAGAGTAGCCGTACAGCAAAATCATCTGCAAACAGAATACTACTGCAGAATGGGTATAACCCTATAGGGGCAAAATTTTTAAAACTGTTTGAAAAGTCTGTATTTCATAAATACAATTTATCCTATCAATATTTCTGAAGAACTACCAACCAGCACAATTATGGTTAATAACTGAGTATTTGGGTTGCATGCTTGAGCTTGAAAATTATGACTATAGCAGAATAATCTACATATATACATAAAAAATTTGCTTCTCATGTACATACACAGAAGAGTCACTGGACTAACCAAAGTAACATCGCTAATCAAGATAATTTTTCTGTTATCTGTCTTTAATTTTTGAGAAATCTTTTGGCATTTTTTTTTTAAGTAGGGGGCTATTATTCATAAGGTGTCTGCCGAGAACAACATTTTTATCTGTTCCTTAATTGTGTTTGGATTAGCAGGTCTTTCCGCAATCTTTTTCCTATAAAAACAAATAATAGTATTTGTATAACCTTTTAAGACTTGTATTTTAAATTATTTGGTTAAGAACTCTGAATTTTGAAGTTATACTCTTAAGCAATGTTTAGTCCCATCATAAAACACTATAATAGATTACATAAATAAGATCAGAAGACAATAAACTATTAAAGCTCACAGCAAAATACAGATTCACAAAAACACTTATTAGCATTTTTAGCTCTAGCAAGGAAAATCGGTTTTATTTAATAAAACAACTTACAATATTCCCACAAGAAAAAGTACACAAGTTTTCCCAAAAATTTACTTGAAGAGTTGTGGCAATTAGCAACACGGACTCCGCTGGAGAGTAAAGCGAAGACCTTTATTAGCATCACAAAGCTCTTTATATATCTTTCAACACACAGCTAGTATTATTCCATTCCCTAGTCTCACAAAACACATCGGTACTTTCCCACTGCTACTACCTTATCATAGTTTTCACAACATGTTCCATATATGGTATACACAAAGACAGCATGCGGATGTCGCCTGCTTGTCCCTCTCAGGAGCTGTGTACTGGCTGCTCCATTTAGTCTTCCCATGGTTTTCTGCCCATCAGTGCGAGGATGTCATCAGTGCTGTTCCCCAGGTCCGCGTCCACAGCTGCTTCTTCCTCCACAAACAGTGACTAGCTTTTTCTAAGCTTTCTTTCTTAAGTCAGATAACCAAACTGAAAAAACACTAAATCATATTGGATACTAGATCTTAGGTGTCTCTGCCACCAATGCTGAGTGTCAGGACAAATTTACTGTCTGTGCAAAACCACAGAAGTTCTGGAAATAAGC
The DNA here is from genome assembly GCF_964106895.1 of Numenius arquata. NCBI lineage: Eukaryota > Metazoa > Chordata > Aves > Charadriiformes > Scolopacidae > Numenius > Numenius arquata. Next base: position 25,448,381 of record NC_133615.1, on the reverse strand, counting down.
ATGTAGTTTGACTGTCAGAAATGGCAACACAACATAGGAAAATTCCCCTTGAAAGTACATACACAAGGTGTTTCAGTAGCAAGGAAAGCGATGCTATAAAGATATATATTCACACCAAATTAACATAAAATGTTTATCTTTAAATCCTGGTTCTACTTCAAGAGTATGCTCTAAATTCTGTAAGAGCACATTTTTTAGTAAAAGTGCTTTCTGCAAGTACTGAGATATTTAGAGGTATTTCTTTACATTTCTGAGGAATATAATAAAGAAATACACACTTTAACTTGGAGGGGTTTTTCCCCCTCTTTGCCTGAAAGCATATAATGTATTTAATTTTACTCATTAAAATATTTTTAAGGTGTATATATTTGCATTATGAAGTTTCAAACACATTAGAACTACAAAACACTAGCTCAAAAATACAAATACAATTGATTTAATTGCACCTAGAACGATTATGTACCCTATTATTGCTCTAGTGACCCTTACTACTTACCATATTATGATACTGTCATACGTAAAACCTAGTTTTTCTTCAGCATGGCCAGTATTACAAAGAAGCTGAAAATAAAAGAAAACATCTATTACTTATAAGTCTTTAAAAATTACTATGTAAAACTGAAGATTTCTGGCAATGCTTTCAAAGAAAGCTGAGGAATTTCATTCACGGCAAGGGGAAACTTACCAACTTGAGACTTCCCCAAGAATTTCTGCTGTCAGTATTCTATGCCTACATATGCCAGACACACACAAACCTGTGGCCTCTCATACTAGGAAAAAGCTTGCACAATTGTGCAAGCTGCCTACTGGTCAATTTTTCAACTCCAGATTGCTCCTCTTGCTGCCTTTAAACTCTTTTCAGAAGAGCCAGTAGTTGTGCAATTGGTAACCTGAGCAGAGATGAAAAAGACTGAAGTCAAAGCACATCTGCATTCAAAAAAGCGGCTTGGGTGAGTTTTGAAGCAAAGATTGACACTGCTGGTCCACTGTCATGTTTTGCCACAGCAGCACAGGTGTAGAAAAAAAGCACTGCCAAGTGTCCTGTAACTGACATTCGACCTGGCCTGCCATCGATTCCATAGAATTTGTACCTCTGAAAAGAATCAGTGCAAAGGTTGAATTTATGCACACAAAAAGACGCCAATAAACTCTGAAAATTTCAACCATATCTGTCCACTTTGAGCACAAGACTGAAGATTTACAAGTGCAGTGTTTACATCCAAAACCAAACTCAAAAGGAGCAATCTAGTGCATGCCTGTGTTTAAGCCTCTTGAGAAAAGAAAAACGATCTCTTCTGTGAGAAGAGCTGATGCTGTTTTCCTTTGCAAGAGCAGCAAAGAAATTCCTAGTAATCTCATTTACTATCCGTAGCTAAAATAGAAAAATACTTTACTATTACATCCAAAACCCAAAGCACTTTTCCAAACACTTCCAAAAACCCAAGTAACCAATACTGATTGCAACAGCTTTGCACTTTGTCATTTTGGAAAGAGGTTCAGTTTGGCATTTAGTTCTGAGCCAGTGCAATATTAACAGTTTCTCCTCAGTCAGGAATTCAGGAAACGTTTGTGTCAATTAATCAATACCCCTGTTGTAAAATTATTAAAATATATCAAACTCTGTGCCATGTTCACATTCTGTGCCGAGTGCAAGGTCCTGCACGCGGGTCAGGGCAATGCCTGGTATCAATACAGGCTGGGGGACGAGGGGATTGAGAGCAGCCCTGCTGATGACTTGGAGGTAACTGGTGGATGAAAAGCTGGACATGAGCCAACAATGTGCGCTAGCAGCCCAGAAAGCCAACCTGTCCTGGGTTGAGAGACACAGGACTAACTTTTCTTCTAATGCTGGGGAAAATTGCACTTTTAGAAGACTCTAGTGTCTGAATTTGTGAAAATATTTACTTTATAGCCAGCCAGGCTCTGTGGGATTCAAGGTTAGTGTTTTCGAGCCTTGCCAGGTGCAGGGACAAGGAGGAGCGAGGCCTGGGCATTTGACCCAGGCTGGCCAACAGGAGTATTTCATACCATGAACGTCACACCCAATATAAATTAGAAAAGTTTGCTGCGTAGCGGGCTCTCTCCCTGATGGCGGCGGTCCAGACAACTCCTTGCCCCGGTGCCGGAACCCTGAGGCCTTCCCTTCCTCCTGAAGCCATTGCGCTCGCAGTGTCCGATACTTGTTATCCACTGCTGGGAGTGCACAGCTTCCTACTGATATAGATGGCTGAGTATAATTTCTGTATATCTTATATCAGTATTGGGATTAATACCGGTTCTTTAGTATTATTGTTAATTATTTAGTCTTAGTCTATTAAATCTATTTATACTTCAACCCTTGTGTTTCTTTGTGTTCTCCAATTCCCCTTTCCGGGTGGGGAGGGGTCATCGGGTGATAGAATAATTGTCTAACGACAATAGATTGTTATGGGTTCTCTCAAACCATAACAAATTTGGCGCCCAACGTGATATTTTAACAAAATTTGGCATGCAGTGTGGTATTTTAATGACCTTGATACTTAATGTGATAGTTTGCATGTAATTTAAATAGTGCTGGGAGAATCAGAGGCTTTAATTTGAGAGTTCTGAAGGGTTGAAGCTGTAAACAGATTTGATCAGATTTGTAAAACAGTCATTATGGATCCGTTGGAGTGGTTTCAATGTACTGTAAATGGAATTCTCTGGTATCTCTGTGCAGCTGTATGTGGGCAGCTATGGGAGTGGTGCAAGAGGTTGTTGCCATTTCTTACTGGTTTAGGGAAGCTTATCAATTCTAAATGTGGAGTTAAAAGCATTGCCTTGTTATTTTGTGCGGTGGTGTTTTGCTATGTTATTGGGTCTTCTGTAATTGTTCCGTTTTGTGTCACTTATGTAATTGCATCTCGCAAATCGCCGCGGTTAGAATCACCTCAGAATGGGGAAGGATCCTTTTTGGGCACCGTGCATAATTACACCTTGGGTTATATTACGTGCCACTTAGTGAGGGGGTGGATATCTTTTAAGGATTTGTATGTTCCAGTAGCATCAATAGTAACAGTTTTTGAGAGTTTGAAATACCCTTGGAATGTTTTGGTCATTGTGCTTATATTGTTAATTTTTGCGGGCTTGTTCTTTTTTATGGGCTGGATTTACGGTAGCAGGAAGTGTCTGATAGAGATCCCACTGGCCCCCCCGACAGACATTGCTCCTTTAGAGAATCTGCCGGCCTCCCCCACAGTCAGTGCTCCTGTGCAGCCCCCGCAGACTCCTGCAGCAGATGTTCCTCCCGTGCAGACACCGCCAGTCCCCCTGACAACTACTGTGCCTGTCCAGACCCCACTGGCCCCCCCAGCAGACATCGTGCCCGCGCAGACACCGCCAGTCCCCATGACAACTACTGTGCCTGTTCAGACCCCACTGGCCCCCCCAGCAGACATCGCACCCGTGCAGACCTCGCCAGCCCTCCCAACAGACCCTGATCTTATCCAGACCATGCTGGCTCTCATGACGAGACCTGCAGCTGCACCAAGTACTGAATCTACTTCGACCTTGGTAATGGATGATGCAGCTGATCTACAGACTCAATCAGTGCCAGTGTCAGTCAACCCTGTACATAAGAGGAAGCGTGCCATAGCATCAGATGACAATGGTCAACCAGGGACATCAGGCAATACAGTAACACAGGAAACTACTCGATCATTAACCCTAACTGAGCTGCGAGACATTCGTAAGGATTACAGCCGCCAGGAAGGCGAGCAAGTGATTCCTTGGCTGCTCCGATGCTGGGACACTGGGGCTGATAGTTTGGACTTAGATGGTAGAGAAGCCAAGCGGCTAGCACCATTAGTTAGAGAATCAGGTATTGACAGAGCTTTTGGAAGACCACCACAATCCCTCACCCTCTGGAGGCGACTCCTGTTAAGTGTGAGGAGCAGGTATCCCCATAGGGATGATATCATGTACCAGCCATCCAAGTGGACAACTATTGAGAGAGGTGTTAAGAATCTAAGGGAAATAGCTGTGCGAGAGATCATTTTCAGTGACTTGGACGACCTGCAGACATCATTAGATCCAGATGCACTCAAAATTACTGGACCTGTTTGGCGCAAATGGGTACTGAGTGCACCAGCAGCATATGCTAATGTATTGGCATTATTTTGCTGGACAGATGATGAGGCACCGACGGTGAGTGATATGGATGCTCAAATGCAGCATTATGCAAATAATCTTCTTTCTGCCCCACAGGCCAGTGTCTCAGTGCTGAAGAAATCATTTGGCAAGGCCAATATCTTAGGTGGGGACAAACACTTCCCTACTAAACCTGGTCGAGAGAAGCAAAGCACACCACGACACATCCTGTGGTCTACCCTGCGTAATCAGGGAGAAAACATGAGGAATTGGGATGGAAAACCTACTTCGGCTTTACAGACACGTGTACGTGAGTTGCGGAGTAAGACACCTCCCAGGAGGGGTTCTTCCAGGAGAAGTGCTGCTCCAGTTTCCAGAGAAAAGTCCCCTAGAAGGCAGAGATGGGCCTCGGAGCCTGATTTACGACACGCAACTGTCACAGATGGAAGTGGTGCGCTCTCTCATCAAAACTAGGGTTGCCCTGCCTCCAGCCAGGGGGAGGACAGGGACAATTGAGTTTATTGGACTGTGTGGATTCGATGGCCTGGCACATCAGAACCACAAAAGTATAGGGCCCTGGTGGACACTGGTGCACAGTGCACCGTAATGCCATCAAATCACAGAATCACAGAATCACCTAGGTTGGAAGGGACCTTTTAAGATCATCTAGTCCAACCAATGAAAAAAAAACCAAAACCAAAAACAAAACCAAAACCAAAAACAAAAAAAACCCACACACACCCCCCACCACACCACCCAACACTAATCCATATTCCCAAGCACCATGTCAACTCCTCTCTTGAATACCTCCAGGGATGGTGCCTCAACCACCTCCCTGGGCAGCCCATTCCAATGCCTGATAACCCTTTCAGTAAAGAAATATTTCCTAATATCTAACCTGAACTTCCCCTGGCGTAACTTGAGGCCATTACCCCTTGTCCTATCATCTGTAACTTGGGAGAAGAGACCGACCCCCGCCTCTCTACAGCCTCCTTTCGGGTAGTTGTAGAGAGCGATAAGGTCTCCCCTCAGTCTCCTCTTCCCCAGACTGAACAACCCCAGCTCCCTCAGCCTCTCCTCGTAGGACTTGTGCTCCAGACCCCTCACCAGCTTCGTTGCCCTTCTCTGGACCTGCTCCAGAACCTCAATGTCTTTCCTGTGGTAGGGGGCCCAAAGCTGGACACAGTACTCGAGGTGGGGTCTCACCAGTGCCGAGCACAGGGGGACGATCACCTCTCGAGTCCTACTCACCACACTGTTCTTGATACAGGCCAGGATGCTGTTGGCCTTTTTGGCCACCTGGGCACACTGCTGGCTCATGTTCAGCCGACAGTCGACCAACACCCCCAGGTCCTTTTCTGCCAGGCAGCTCTCCAGCCATTCTTCCCCAAGCCTGTAGCGCTGCCTGGGGTTGTTGTGACCCAAGTGCAGGACCCGGCACTTGGCCTTATTGAACCTCAGTAGGGGAATTCTTCCCACATAGGGGAAGAATCTGTCACTATCGCTGGAGTGACAGGAGGATCTCAAGACCTGACTGTACTGGAGGCCGAAGTGAGCCTAACTGGGAATAAATGGGAAAAGTTCCCCATTGTGACTGACCCGGATGCACCATGCATTCTTGGCATAGATTACCTCAGGAAAGGGTATTTTAAGGACCCGAGAGGCTACCGGTGGGCATTTGGTGTAGCGGCGGTGGAGATGGAGAAAGTTGTGCAACTGTCTACATTGCCTGGCCTGTCAGAGGACCCTTCTGTTGTAGGGTTGCTGAGAGTCGAGGAACAAAATGTGCCCATTGCTACTACAATGGTGCATAGGCGACAATATCGCACTAACCGAGATTCTTTGCTCCCTATTCAGCAATTGATTCATCAGTTGGAAAGCCAAGGGGTGATCAGTAAGACTCACTCACCCTTTAATAGTCCCATATGGCCAGTGCGAAAGCCTAATGGGGAATGGAGACTGACAATAGACTATCGTGGCTTGAATGAAGTCACACCACCATTGAGTGCTGCTGTCCCAGATATGTTAGAACTTCACTATGAACTGGAGTCAAAAGAGGCTAAATGGTATGCTACAATTGACATTGCTAATGCCTTTTTCTCTATTCCTTTAGCAGCAGAGTGCAGGCCACAGTTTGCTTTCACCTGGAGGGGTGTCCAGTATACCTGGAATAGACTGCCCCAGGGGTGGAAACACAGTCCTACTATTTGCCATGGACTGATCCAGACTGCACTGGAGAAGGGTGGAGCTCCAGAACACCTGCAATACATTGACGACATCATTGTATGGGGTGATACAGCAGAAGAAGTTTTTGAGAAGGGAGAGAAGGTAATTCGAATCCTCCTGGAAGCCGGTTTTGCCATCAAACGAGGTAAGGTTAAGGGACCTGCACAGGAAATTCAGTTTTTAGGAATTAAGTGGCAAGATGGGCGTTGCCAGATCCCAATGGATGTGATTAACAAAATAACAGCTATGTCACCACCTACTAACAAAAAGGAAACACAAACCTTCTTAGGCGTTGTGGGTTTCTGGAGAATGCATATTCCTGGTTACAGTCAGATTGTGAGCCCTCTCTATGAAGTGACTAGAAAGAAGAATGATTTTAAATGGGGCCCTGAGCAGCAGTCAGCCTTTGAGCAGATTAAACGGGAGATTGTTCATGCAGTAGTCCTTGGGCCAGTCCGAACAGGACAAGATGTAAAAAATGTGCTGTACACCGCAGCCGGGAAGAATGGCCCTACCTGGAGTCTCTGGCAAAGAGCACCTGGAGAGACTCGAGGCCGACCCCTAGGGTTTTGGAGTCGAGCATATAGAGGATCAGAGGATCGCTATACTACCACTGAGAAAGAGATATTAGCGGCATATGAAGGGGTTCGAGCTGCCTCGGAGGTAATTGGTACTGAAGCACAGCTTCTCCTGGCACCTCGGTTGCCAGTGTTGAACTGGATGTTTAAAGGGAAAACTCCTTCCACACATCATGCAACTGATGCAACGTGGAGTAAGTGGGTAGCACTAATTACTCAGCGAGCTCGAATAGGGAACCCCAATCGTCCAGGAATTCTGGAGGTAATCATGGATTGGCCACAAGGCACAGATTTTGGAGGATCCCCAGAGGAGAGAGTGGTGTGGGCTGAGGAGGCACCACCATATAATCAGTTATCGGAGAACGAGAGGCGATACGCGCTGTTCACTGATGGATCTTGTCGTATTGTAGGAAACCAGCGAAGGTGGAAAGCTGCTGTGTGGAGTCCTATTTGACGAGTCGCAGAAGCGACTGAGGGAGTGAGTGAGTCGAGTCAGTTTGCAGAAGTGAAAGCCATCCAGTTGGCTTTAGATATTGCTGAGAGAGAAAAGTGGCCGGTACTTTATCTTTATACTGACTCATGGATGGCGGCGCATGCATTATTGTGGAGGAATGGCTGAGTGAAAAGGGACACGACTTGATTGCAATGAGCAACCCAGTCTTTGATAGGGATGAAAGCCCGGAGGAGGCTGTGAACTCTCCTTGAGAAACAGAAGTATGAAGAAGTAGCTACATGATAAACAAGAGATAAGCGGTACTGCCTCCAGGAGATAGAGAAACATCTGCTGCACGTGGACAAGAGGTCTGCACTAATTGTGTGAGCGCTCTAGGCGCGTGAACAGAGACTATAAGCCAATCGTATAGCTGTCGCTAGCGCGTGCTCTGCTTGTCTGTCTTTATATACTCTGTGAGAACTTGAATAAAGTGAGAACGATCATACTCATATTGAGACTCATCGTTACTCCAGGTCCGTCTCCCACTCCGACATCTGGTAGCAGAGGATGCACAGAGATCGATGGCTCAGCGGGACTGAGTTCTCCGAGTCTGCGGTAAGCAGCTAGAGGAGGGGAGTGGGAAACCACGGCTGGGAGGAGTGCTGCTCGGGCGCAAAGGCGGGAGCAGACAACGGTGCGAGGTGGCCTCTCACCTCCCAGGCGCAGTGATGCAAGTAGAAGCTGCGGCCACGCTACTCGCTGGAATCCTCTCTAAGAGAGGGAATGAAGTACCGGCGAAACTGTTGATCAAGTTAATTAAATTAGGACAGCGATGGGGTCATTTTTCTGACACACCTATGCTGTTTTCTGTCTCGGAATGGCGAGACTTTGGAGGGACGATGTGGCAAAAAACAATTGAGGGGGATGAAAAAGAGGAGAAGGAGATAAAGACCGTCCGTGGGTTGTGGCATACTGTGCTAGAGACTTTAAAAGCGATGAAAGCGCAGCGGGAAGTTGCCTGTGCAGCTGCTCAAATGTTAGGTCCAGGAGCGGCCGCCTTAAAACCTGAAAGTAAGCCTGGACCTATTGCGCGGTTCTTTGGGCTGCCCGCGGTAAAGGGAATGACCGGGACTGTGTGTAAAACTGTTGCTGAAATTCGAGCTAATGAGGACTCTGACCCTCCTGAGAAAGGAAAAGACTTACCGCTGAACCCCTTGCAAAACTCGGGAAAAGCGGAAGTGAGTGATGCGAAGCCGGAACAGAAAAGTAATGCACGTGCGGAAGTGCCTCCTCAGAAAACTCCAGCAGGGGAGGGGCCTGAAACGTCTACTGATCTCATCAATTTGGGAGGAGCAGCGTGTCGGCCTCCACCCACAGCACCGCCTCCAGCAACTCCGCCTCCCTTGTATCCACCGTTACCCTCCTCCAGTGATTCGTCTGGTCCGCCAACTCCACCTGCCGACAAGAGTTGTAAACTGTCCACAGACAAAATGTTACAGACAGTTTGAAGGCGCCTCGAGGAGTTAGATTTACGTGTGGCGAGGAAGAATGATAACATGCCTCCATGGCTAGTGAATCCCTCAACACCCCCGAGAACTGCACGCTGGAGTGGCATTATTAGAGACGCTATTTTAGAAGGACAGTGGGGAGCAGCCGCTAGTCTGGGCAGAACTCCACCTCTCGCGTGTCCTGTTGTACATGTAAACAATACTGGCAAATGGGAACCACATGATTGGAAAATTTTACAACAAGCTCGCACCACCATCTCAACTTATGGAGTAAAATCTGAGGCTACCCGACAAATTGTCAGCTGGATTTTTTCTGCTGATCTGATGTGTCCATATGATTGTCGTAACCTAATGAGACTGTTGCTTACTCCAACACAATATTTGTTGTGGGAGTCCTCCTGGCAACAACGAGCCATGAATGAAGCAGCTCGAAGACAAGGGGAGGGAGACCCCCTCCGTGGAGTCATGGCAGAGATGTTCACAGGGCACGGAAAATTTAGTGACTTGCAAGTACAGTTGACGTTTCCAGCAAACCTCTTACAGCGATCGGCGCAACTTGCCCTGGAGGCGTTTCTCGGCCTCCCAGGATCTACTATTCCGTCATTTGGTACCATGATGCAAGGAACTACAGAAAAATATAGTAACTTTGTTGACCGACTGTGGGAAGCAATCATGAATCACCCTGATTTAGATGACAGCGGCAAACAACAGATATTCAAAGTATTGGCTTTTGACAATGCCAATAAGACCACCAAGCAAATTCTAGCCAGTCTACCAAAAGGTGCAGCGCACAGCTCCCTGGAAATATCTCGGATGGTCTATCATAGACTCCAAGATGGCCACATAAAACCTTCTGTTAGCCCATGGAATACACCCATCTTTATAATCCCAAAAAAGAGTGGGAAATGGCGACTTTTGCATGACCTACGAAAGGTTAATGCACAAATGCAATCTATGGGTACATTACAACCTGGAATGCCTTCCCCTAATATGCTACCAGATGGATGGCATATATTGATAGTGGACTTGAAAGACTGTTTCTTTACCATTCCCTTACACCCTCAAGATACACAGCGATTTGCCTTTTCTATACCAGCAGTAAATAAAGCCTCACCTGCAGACCGCTATGAATGGGTTGTTTTACCACAAGGGATGAAAAATTCACCCACGCTATGCCAACTTTACGTAGCATGGGCACTGCAACCACTTCGAAACCAATGGCCGAACACAATAATCTATCATTATATGGATGATATTCTCTGTTGTCAAAAGGAGCCTTTCTCTGAAGAGTCTTTGCGACAACTAACCGACATATTATCAAGAAAAGGACTTGTTATCGCACCTGAAAAGGTGCAGCGCACAGCTCCCTGGAAATATCTCGGATGGTCTATCATAGACTCCAAAATTCGACCACAAAAAACCGAGCTCGCGACTCAATTGCGCACACTGACTGATGTCCAAACCCTGCTTGGACACATTCAATGGGTGCGGAACTGTGTTGGCATCTCCAATACCGACATTGCACCCTTAACAGAATTATTGAGAGGCAATCATCCAGCCGACAGCGTTACTCTGACGGCGACACAGCAAGCAGCACTACAACAAATTGCACAAAAACTGCAGTCGACGTGGTCATCTCGATGCATTTTAATGTTGCCAGTGTCTCTGATAATATGTAATGGCAGAGATTCACCATACGCAGTCATTGTCAGTGGCAAAACAAAAAGGGGGAACTTGCTTCTCCCTTCTCCTCCTTTGGTGATGCCACTGACAAATGCGAAGGGAAGGTAACAGAAGAGAATGTGTTCAATGCCTTAGAATGGGTGTTCTTAAGTGTACAGCCAAAAACGAGCATTCAAACGCGAACTGAAGCAGTAGGTGAATTGATACGAAAAGGAAGATCATGAATCATAGAAATCAGTGGTAAAGAACCAGAGGATATTAGCATACCTGTTAACGCTGTAGATTTAGAATGGTGGCTGCGCAATGACGCTGCCATGCAAAAGGCCTTGTTAGGCTACAGTGGGAGAGTGCATTCACAACAGCCACAAGGGAAATTGTGGCAAGTTCTAAAAAGAAATCAGTGGCTCGAAAGACCCAAGGTACAGAAAGACCCATTGTCAGATGGTATCACTGTGTATACAGATGCGGGCAAACGCTTCCGGCGTGCAGCCTGTGTTTGGCAGGAAAAAATCAATGGTGTCAGCATATCATAGAGGGACAACCTCGAGATTCCCTTCAAACATTGGAACTAACTGCAGTAGTATGGGCCTTGAACAATTGGCTAAGCACTCCCTTGAATGTAGTAACAGACTCATTATATGTGGCTGGAATAGTGCCACGCCTGGAAGACGCTCTACTTAGAGAGACAGCTAATCCTAGGCTGGGGAGTTTATTTATTCGGTTGCGAGCTGTGCTTGACCAACGAACAGCCGCCTGTTGTGTTATCCATATTCGTAGTCATCAGCTAGACCTTGGACTAGGCCAGGGCAATCAACTTGCTGACAGCCTGGTTAGTCCAGTGTGTCATGTGCCCCCTATGGATAAATTTCAGCAAGCTAGGCAGAGTCATGAGAATTTTCACCAAAATGCAAAAGGGCTAAAAAGACAATTTAATTTAACAGAAAATGAGGCTCGAGGCATTATCCAAGCCTGCCCGAAATGTGGGAGCCATGGCCCAGGAATAGGGTTAGGAGTGAACCCAAAAGGACTAAAGGCATTAGAGTTATGGCAGATGGATGTCACACATATCCCAGAGTTTGGTCGCTTGAAGTATGTACATGTGACCATTGACACCTTTTCAAAAATGATCTGGACAACCGCTTTGCCCGGAGAAAAGGCACATCATGTATGTAAACGCTTGCTTGCTTTGCTGTATTAGGAGTGCCTGAATGCATTAAAACTGATAATGGGCCTGCTTATGTTAGTCAAAAGGTTAGAGCGTTCTTGCTAAGATGGGGAGTCGATCACACGACAGGGATCCCACATTCGCCTACGGGACAAGGATTAGTGGAACGCACTCATCAAGTATTGAAGGACTATCTAGGTAAACAAAAGGGAGTAGAGACAGATGCCCAGCAAAGGCTACATCGTGTGCTCTTTACGTTGAACTTTCTCTGTCTCATGGGTGATCGAGAGGAACCGCCAGTGATGATTCACCATCAAAACCTTAAGTTCAATAGTTCAACAATACTCCTGCAACTCAAAGTGATGTACAGAGATCCAGTCTCTGGAATTTGGATGGGGCCCGTTCCTGTTATATTTAATGGTCGAGGTTATATGTGTGTCTCCACAGATTGCGGTCCAGTGTGGGTGCCCAGTCGAGCTGTAAAACCTGCTCTGACTCGACATGATCCGCCTGACAATCAATATATTCAAGATCCTGACCCTGGGGATATTGATCCCGGCGGTAATGACCCTCCACAAGATTGAACCTAGGGAAAACATGTGGGTTACCTGGGCGAATAAGACAGGACAACAAGCTTTTTGTCTATCGCTTGCCTCTGCTACAGAGCCTTTTCGGACATGTTTGATAGGAGTACCTGGTTTTAAGGTAGAAGACTTTAGCAAGTATAGTAAGCAGAACTGCACTAATTCCCAGAGCGTTAGTAATTGTAGTGCCACGCTCCTTAATAGCTTGAATGTTACACTGCCTTGGGACCCTCAAGAATTAGAACTGTTAGGATCAATGAGAATTGGAAATGTCTCCCAGAACTGGACTCAAACCTGCATATTTTTTGGAGGACCTGCCTTTACTGGCGTAAATTATTATCGATCATTTAATTGGACGGGGTGGACAAACGTCACTCCGAAAGCAAACTACTATGACTATAGATATAAAGGCGCATTTTGTGGCACAAATGACACTTCAAAACAAGGACTGGGAGCCCTTGGAGTTGAAACGAAAGGGGAACAGCAAATTTGGAACAATGGCACCCCAAAAGCCTTGCCGCCAGACATGTTTTTGATATGTGGTGACAGGGCATGGCAGGGAATTCCGAAAAATGTGATAGGTGGTCCATGTTATCTTGGCAAATTAACGTTGTTAGCCCCAAATCAAAACTGGTGGAAAAATGTGACCAAGGGAGAAAACGCCGCACGTACAAAACGGGCGGTCACGGGTCTCCCACCAAATTGCAATGATGACGTTACCTTACTCAGTCCCACTGAGAGAGTGTTTTTATCCTTGTTTGTACCTGGGGCAGCGGCAGGCAGAGCTTTGAAGGAGATAGGACGGTTAGCTTGTTGGGCTGAAAAACAAGCTAAAGTCACCACTGAGGTAATAGAAACTCTGTTAGGAGATCAAAATAGCTTACGCCACGCAATTTTGCAGAATAGAGCGGCAATTGACTTTTTGCTATTAGCTCAAGGTCATGGTTGCGAGGATTTTGAAGGCATGTGCTGTATGAATTTGTCCGATCACAGCGAATCAATTCATAAACAGTTGCAGTGGTTGAAAGAGCATGCAAACAAAATTCGTCAAAACCATGGGTTTTTAGATGGGTGGCTGATTAACCTGTTTGGGAATATGCCACAATGGTTAGTAGGCTTGCTTGTTGAAGGCTTGCACATTATAATAACCCTTATGATCATAGGTCTGTGCTTATGTTTAGTGCTTAGTTGTATTAAGAGAGCTATGTTAAAAGTACTAGACCAAGCCTGGATTGCTCAAAAACAAGAAGGGGGAATTGTGGAGGAATGGCTGAGTGAAAAAGGGCACGACTTGATTGCAATGAGCAACCCAGTCTTTGATAGGGATGAAAGCCCGGAGGAGGCTGTGAACTCTCCTTGAAAAACAGAAGTATGAAGAAGTAGCTACATGGTAAACAAAAGATAAGCGGTACTGCCTCCGGGAGATAGAGAAACATCTGCTGCGCGTGGACAAGAGGTCTGCACTAATTCTGTGAGCGCTCTAGGCGCGTGAACAGAGACTGTAAGCCAATCGTATAGCTGTCGCTAGCGCGTGCTCTGCTTGTCTGTCTTTATATACTCTGTGAGAACTTGAATAAAGTGAGAACGATCATACTCATATTGAGACTCATCGTTACTCCGGGTCCGTCTCCCACTCCGACACATTATGGGGGTGGTTAAAGCAGTGGAAGAAGAGCAACTGGCAGCACAGAGGTAAACCCATCTGGGCTGCTGACTTGTGGCAAGATATTGCTGTCCAACTAGAAAAGCTGTCTGTGAAGGTACGACATGTAGATGCCCATATACCCAAGAGTCGGGCCACTGAGGAACAACAAAACAATCATCAGGTGGATCAGGCTGCTAAGATTAAAGTGTCCCAAGTAGACTTGGACTGGCAACGTAAAAGTGAATTGTTTTTAGCTCGGTGGGCCCATGACACTTCAGGCCATCAAGGAAGAGATGCAACATATAGATGGGCTCGTGACCGAGGGGTGGATTTGACTATGGACACTATTGCACAGGTCATCCATCAATGTGAAACGTGCTGAAATTAAGCAAGCCAAACGATCAAAGCCTTTGTGGTATGGAGAACGGTGGCTGAAATATAAATTCGGGGAGGTTTGGCAAATTGACTATATTGCCCTTCCACAAACACGCCAGGGAAAACACTATGTTCTTACTGTGGTGGAAGCAACCACTGGCTGGCTGGAAACATATGCAGTGTCTCATGCCACTGCTCGTAACGCTATCTTAGGCCTTGAAAGACAAGTCCTGTGGCGACATGGTACTCCAGAGAGGATTGAGTCAGACAATGGGACTCATTTCCGAAATAATCTTATAGATGCCTGGGCTGAAGAGCATGGTATCGAGTGGATATATCACATTCCCTATCACGCACCAGCTGCTGGGAAAGTCGAACGATGCAATGGACTACTGAAGACTACACTGAAAGCGATGAGTGCTGGAACATTTAAAAAGTGGGATGAACATTTAGCAAAAGCCACCTGGTTAGTCAACACCAGGGGAACTGTCAGCCGAGCTGGTCCTGCTCACTCAGAGCTTTTACCTACTGTGGAAGGGGATAAGGTCCCTGTGGTGCATGTAAAGAATATGTTGGGAAAAACAGTCTGGGTTACCCCGGCCTCAGGTAAAGGCAAACCCACTCGTGGGGTTGCTTTTGCTGAAGGACCAGGGCATACTTGGTGGGTGATGCAGGAGAATGGAGAGGTTCGATGTGCACCTTTAGGAGATCTGATTTTGGGTGAGAATCCTTAATTTAAATGATACGGTGTCAATTGTTGCCTAATACTAACAGTGTTCAATAAGTGTTTTTCAGGATAACGTAATGGTAACGGACCCAGAGTCAGTTCTGTCGAATGGTGTCCAGCGACAGGGAACATGCTGGCCGTGAGCACAACATCTTATATGGATGCGCCCAACTCCAACCATCTGTGATCCTGTATTGAGGCCTGGTCCTGATCCGACAACTGTGTGAATGCCACATCACTTGTTCCTACCCTAAAAGACTATTATGATAGATGGAACTCACAGTTTTGGACTAAAGAAATTTAATGGACCTTTTAGAGGAATAGCTCATAACTTTAGAGGATTATATATGTCTCTCTATATATATATGTATATTAGAAGATAAATATAACAGTACGCTGAAGTGTGACATATATATGGTATGAAATAAGGGGTGGAATGTCCTGGGTTGAGAGACACAGGACTAACTTTTCTTCTAATGCTGGGGAAAATTGCACTTTTAGAAGACTCTAGTGTCTGAATTTGTGAAAATATTTATTTTATAGCCAGCCAGGCTCTGTGGGATTCAAGGTTAGTGTTTTCGAGCCTTGCCAGGTGCAGGGACAAGGGGGAGCGAGGCCTGGGCATTTGACCCAGGCTGGCCAACAGGAGTATTTCATACCATGAACGTCACACCCAATATAAATTAGAAAAGTTTGCTGCGTAGCGGGCTCTCTCCCTGATGGCGGCGGTCCAGACAACTCCTTGCCCCGGTGCCGGAGCCCTGAGGCCTTCCCTTCCTCCTGAAGCCATTGCGCTCGCAGTGTCCGAGATATGCTGTCCACTGCTGGGAGTGCACAGCTTCCTACTGATATAGATGGCTGAGTATAATTTCTGTATATCTTATATCAGTATTGGGATTAATACCAGTTCTTTAGTATTATTGTTAATTATTTAGTCTTAGTCTATTAAATCTATTTATACTTCAACCCTTGTGTTTCTTTGTGTTCTCCAATTCCCCTTTCCGGGTGGGGAGGGGTCATCGGGTGATAGAATAATTGTCTAACGACAATAGATTGTTATGGGTTCTCTCAAACCATAACACAACCATATCATAGAATGGTTCACGTTAGAAGGAACCTTAAAGATCATTGAGTTCCAACCCCACTGCCATGGGCAGGGACACCTCCCACTAGACCAGGTTGCTCAAAGCCCCATCCAGCCTCGCTACAAATGGCGCCCAACGTGGGGCATGAATCGAGAGACTAAAGATGTCCGTACCAGTAGCGTAGCCCGATCGATCCAAGGATTGCCCTGAGGACTGACTTCACTGCCGGCTCATCACCTTCTGCAGGACAGAGGTGAGCGATCGGGAACCATAGGGAACACACTGCCAAAAGAGCAGCAAATGAATCTCGAAGTACTACACTATTTTAAAAACTCAGAATCGATCTGTACCTACCCTGTCTTTGGTAACCCTCTTAGACTGGGTACGAAAAAATGTCCCGGACTTTCCTAAGACCGGCACCTTTGACAAAGACATGTGGGACCAAATTGGCATAAAGCTTTGGGACGCTGCTGCAGGGACAGATAAGGTTGCAGCTAAGCATTTACCAGTTTGGCGGCAGGTATCTGAAGCCCTAGTAGAGCTCTGCAAAGGGACACAAAAAAACTGTGTGGAGAGCCCAACGCGTCCTTCCACCCCGCCGCTGCCACCCCCGGACAATACCTATGTTGCAGAAGAGAGTCTCTCAGAAGGAGACTCCTTCGATCCTGGGCCGACTGACCCAGACCAAGAACCTAATCTATTTCTTTGTGATGATAAATTGAAAGAGGTAGTGGGGAATGACCTAACCCCCTTGAGTGATTGTCGTAATGTGTGGGACAAATGTCAAAAGGAAGCCCTAGTTAAAGGCGACGCAGACATTTTGCAGGCGTTCCCTGTTATTTATCGCGGAAATCAACCCGGAGCGTGGGCGGCTTTGAGTTAGGATCATGTTAAAGAGTTGAGGAAATCAGTAAAAGATTATGGTCTCCAGTCAGCATACACCATGAACTTACTAACAGCTGTTGGGGATGGATATGTTATGACTCCTCATGATTGGAAACTTGTTGCTTATGATTTTGTCGGCTGTGCAATAGGCTGTATTCATGATTGAGTACCGTGATCTCGTGACTGCTAAAGCACTGGATAACTTAACTGGCAATTTAAATCATATTGGTGTGAATGAGCTCGTCGGTGAGGGGCCTCGGGCTACTCCCGATGTGCAAGCCCAAATGGATAGACGGTGTTTTGAGCAAGTAAAAGAAATTGTACTGCGTGCGATAAGACGGGTACCTGATACAGCCGCTCCAGAAGCTTCCTTTTCTGCTATCACACAAGCGCCTGGAGAACCCTATATAAAATTCCTTGATTGGCTCCAAAATGCAATAGAGAGACAAGTAGATAACCGAGCAGCTCGTGATATTCTTATGAAACAATTAGCGTTCGAAAATGCTAATACTGACTGTCGTAAAGTATTGCGAACAATTAAGAATGCTAATCCTTCTATCACTGATATGATAAAAGTGTGCCAAGGTATCGGCACAGAAACTCATAAAAGGAGTCTCTTAGCTGATGCATTATCAACACACCTCACTGTGGGGGCTGCTCAAAAGGCAGACTGTTATAATTGCAGAAAGCCTGGGCATCTTAAAAAAGATTGTCCCTGTGCCCTGTACTTTATGGGGCCGAGACTTGTTAAGCCAGCGGGGAATCCTCCTGAAAACAAATTTTTAATAGGGGCTATTGACAAGCAGCAGGCCCTTTCATTGACATGGAAATCGGAAAACCCTGTTTGGGTAGATCAATGGCCCCTGAAAAAGGACAAACTGCTGCATTTGCATGACTTAGTACAAGAACAACTGGACGCTGGCCACATTGTACCCACCACCAGCCCGTGGAACACTCCTGTATTTGTAATACCAAAGAAAAGTGGCAAGTGGCAATTGTTACAAGACCTTCGAGCTATAAATGCAGTCATTGAGCCTATGGGTGCTCTGCAGCCTGGTCTTCCTTCACCTTCTATGCTGCCTCAAAATTGGCCAATAGCTATAATTGATCTCAAGGACTGTTTTTTTGCTATTCCTCTACACCCAAGGGATGCACCCTGGTTTGCATTCTCTACCATCTATCAATCAGCAACAGGACTATGTTGCCACAAGGTATGCTAAATAGCCCGACTATCTGCCAACTAACTGTAGCAAATGCTTTGCAACCTGTCCGAAATGCAAACCCTCATGTTATAATTTATCATTACATGGATGACATACTTTTAGCTGCTGAAAAAGACAAAGACCTGCAGACAGTCATCTGCCAAGTCCGCCTTGCTGTCCAAGGAGCAGGCTTGCAGATAGCTGAGGAAAAGGTCCAACGTGAACCACCATGGAAATACGTAGGATGGAAAATTACAACTCGCACCATCCAGCCACAAGCACTGAAGCTGGCATTACAAATAAAGACTCTGAATGACCTGCAAAAATTGTTAGGAACCATCAACTGGCTCAGACCTTTTCTAGGGATCACTACACAAGATCTACACACCCTGTTTCAATTATTAAAGGGTGACCCTGACCTGAACTCTAAAAGACTGGACTGCAATGTCTACAGCAAGTAATGGAGGCTTTACAGACGCATCAAAGTCACCGTCTTTGTTTAACGGTTCCAGTGTACTTAGTCATCATTCAAAATACCCTTCAGCCATATGCCCTTCTAAGTCAATGGGATTCAACAAAAAAAGACCCACTTGTGGTATTAGAGTGGCTCTTTTTGCCTCATGCATTCACAAAGACTGTAACTTCACGATTAGAAATGTTTGCCAGCTTGATTCAGAAAGGTTGTCACCGACTTCAGACTCTAAAAGCTAGTGATCCAGAATTCATTTATATTCCCACCAACAAGAAAGACTTGGACTGGATGTTAGCAGAATCTCTCAGTGTGCAGACTGCACTCGCAGACTACACTGGTCAAATTTTGATCCATTTACCTAAACATTCTCTGTTAAATTCCTTAGAAGAATTACCCCTGACTAATCGAACCTTACTTTCTCATACCCCACTTCCTAATGCAGTTACAGCGTTCACAGACGGTTCTGGGAAAACACACAGGGCGGTAGTCCTTTGGCGATCCACCGACAATCTCTGGAACCAAGATATAAAATGTGTCGATGGATCGCCCCAAGTTGTTGAGCTTGCAGCTGTTGCGCGTGCTTTTCAGCTTTTTTCTGATGTAAATCTCAATATCATAACTGATTCTTTGTATGTTACAGGAATTGTTCAGCGTATAGAAGGAGCTTTCCTAAAGGAAGTCAACAACCCAGCGTTATTCGCACAACTTAAAAAATTATGGCATTATGTTTCCTATTGTAAATTACCCTATTATATCATGCATATACGGTCACACACCTCTCTGCCAGGACCCCTAGCCGAGGGCAACCGTGCTGCTGATAAAGCCACAGTCGCCCTCACCACACCACAGTTATTTCAACAAGCATAGCTCTCACATAGGTTTTTTCACCAAAACAGGAAGGCACTGCAAAAGCAATTTCAGATAACCACTGACCAAGCACGTAATATTATCTTGACATGCCCTGAATGCCAATCTATAGCTCCGTTGCCACAATTGGGAGTTAACTCACGTGGTACCTCACCACTGCAAATTTGGCAAACAGATGTTACACATTTTGGAGAATTTGGCCGCCTACAGTATGTACATGTCACTGTTGATACTTTTCCTAATGATATCTTTGCCACTGCACATACAGGAGAAGAGTCGAGATGTCCGACGACACTGGCTAGCAGCCATCGCTGCTATGGGTATACCAGAAACCATCAAGACAGACAATGGTCCTGCGTATGTATCTAAAACCACACAACTTTTCTTACAGGAATGGGGCATTTGCCACATCACTGGAATTCCACACTCCCCTACAGGGCAGGCGATTATTGAGTGTGCCCATCAAACGCTAAAGCAATTGCTAATTAAACAAAAAAGAGGGAGTCTGGGAGATCCACCACAGGAACGACTATGGAAAGCCACTTTTGTTTTAAATTTTCTAAACAGAGACAACAGTGATATGACACGAGTAAGTCAACACTTTGGAGCTTCCCCAATGTTCAAAACACGGCCAATGGTCCATATTCGTGATATGGCCACTGGACAATGGGAAGGCCCCGTGCCATTAATAACTTGGGGGCGAGGATATGCTTGTGTTTCCACAGGAAATGGTCCCAAGTGGATCCCAGCACGATACGTTCGACCGTATCTAGAAGCCGAGCATCACGAACAACCATCAGAAACGACAGAGCAATGAATCTTTTCTGTTCACAAAAGTATCGTTGGTTTTGATGTTAACTGGCCTGGTAGTTCTGTTGATAATTATGTTATGTTTGCCATGTTTGTTTTCCTGTGTTATAAAAGCATAAATCAAGTCATGTATGCTCAAATGCACACTGTACTTGCCTTGCAAAGCATGATGTTAGAAAAAGAAGTGGATGTAGAATCCAGCCATAGCATAGAATTTGTGTGGAAGTAAGCTAATCACATTATATGAGAGGGTTATAGAAATTATTAAGTTTAACAGTATAGTTAATAGTAGTTTTATAGTTTATAGTAGTTTTAATAGTATAGGGTCAATGTAATCATTAGGATGTAATATATGTGTAATCATTATCTGATATATTAACACAAGCATTATTCTGTATATTAAACAAAAAAGGGGGAGATGTGGGTGAACAGGATTGACGACCCACAAACAGCGCCTAACGACCCTACTGCTTGAGGGGAATTCCGTCCGTCTGGCAGTTGGGGGTTGCAGGGGCGTGTTGTCTGGGAAAGAAGATACATAGTGCTATATAAGCTGCGTATTTGTTGCAATAAACGATTCTGGTTGCAGCTCCGACCAGGGTCCGTGCCTTCATACGCTACACTCCTCCTTCGAAGAGGCGCCCTTCTTACATGCCCTTCTGCTCTGCACCATGACTGACACGCCATGCTGTTTGCCCACTGCGCTCCTGATCGCTAGCGCTCCCTAGGCTGCTTTTTATAGGCGTGGGGGTGGTTGCGGTTGCTCTGGCAACGCCCACCCCTCATCAGCGCCTCTCACAAGAGCTGCCGTCTCCTGGCGGGTGTGTCTGCTGCCCTGGCATCCCCCCTACCTCAGGAAACCTCTCCCTGTGCGCCGAGATCTGCCTCTCCGCTGCGGGTTGGACAGGCTCCGGAGCAGTTCTCACGGAGGGGTATCCTGAGCCGCATCAAAAGCAGCGTGGCCAGCAGGTCGAGGGAGGTGATTCTGCCCCTCTACTCAACTCTGGTGAGACCCCACCTGGAGTACTGTGTCCAGCTCTGGAGCCCCCAGCATAAGAAGGACATGGATCTGTTGGAGCGAGTCCAGAGGAAGACCACAAAGATGATTGGAGGGCTGGAGCACCTCCCCTATGAAGACAGGCTGAGAGAGTTGGGGTTGTTCAGCCTGGAGAAGAGAAGGCTCCGGGGAGACCTTATTGCAACTTTTAAAAAAGATGAGGACAGACTTTTTAGTAGGGCCTGTAGCAATAGTACAAGGGGTAATGGTTTTAAACTAAAAGAGGGTAGATTCAGACTAGGTATTAGGAGGAAATTCTTTACTATGAGGGTGGTAAAACACTGGAACAGGTTGCCCAGAGGGGTGGTAGATGCCCTTTAAAGGTCCCTTCCAACACAAACTATTCCATGATTCATTTCATTATATGTATTTACTACTAACAATAAGAAATTTATAATAAACTAAATAATTAATTTAAGGCTACTGTAAGTTGAAATATTTAACGTGTTCCTGTTCTACTGTTCACCTCCACCTGAAAAATCAGCATACTGCACAGAAACTCTGCTTTTAAGTAAACCCACTTTATTACTATGAAGGTTTAAATTCAAACACTTAGGTTTATGCTCGAGTACAAATTCTTCCAAGGACCACATAACGGGGTTTTTTTCCTAGCATCAATCTACTTTTATGCCATGTTCTTGGACTGCTTAAGGCCACCACTGCTACTGTAGCTTTTCTGTTGACAAGTCATGAACTCTAAAAATTGGCTGGCAGTGTAGGCAAAACAGTGTGATAAGACAGCAAGTAAAAACAGTTCATTGTTCAGTTTCAGAAAAGTATATCAATAGTTGTTTAGGCTCATCATTTACACATCTAAACCTTTCCCCATCATTCCACCCCAGACACAAATGAGAAATCCTAACTTAACATACCAGATTATCTTCAATAGTCTTTTTTCCTACTTAAAAAACCCCACCAGAATTATAATTCTGATATTGGGGGGAAAAAAATAAATCATTTCTGAGAAAGCTGCTATTTTGTGGAACACGAGTGCATTTTTGAAGCAAGTCTCCTGTCATCGCACTTACTGTGCTTTGGTTTGCATCTTGAGTAGTCCTGAGATGCAACTAAAGCAGACAACACATTCCAGGAACCCACCTAACCTGCTGCAATTGCTAAAAGGGCATTCAGTTCTATGGACTAACTCTAGTCTAGTTCTCAGTAACAACTCTTTACCAAATACAGTGTGGATATTAGCTCCTCAATACCAACTGTTTTCCTTTATAGATGTACTCCCATTACGCACACCTTCACTGATGTAGAAAGAAACCTGACCCTATCTTGCAACTCATAGTTATGTAACCCGATGACAGTTATAATGAGGAAAGTTTAACCTCCGTGTGGATACATCTTTCCGAATGTGATAATTATTGTCAAAATGTATGATTGTGTCTATTCATATATGTGAAACATCTCTCTCAGAAAATGAACAGATAAAATACACTGAAAAAGTAAGTACAAGATTAGCTACTTTTACTATTAGTTTACTCTCATGCCAACAGGTCTTATTACTTAAGTATTAGCTTTCTTTACAATTTACACACAGTAGTGTGCTTACAGGATTTTCAGCTAGAAAATAGTTTAAAAGATGGACAGCAAGATCAGAATTCCAAATGTTTCAGTGATTTGAAAGGAGCGATAGGAAAATTCAATTAAATAAAGGGAACAGCATATCAGATCATTCAGGGTACTACACATGAAAAGAGACAGAAAAGCTGGAAGGAGTCCAGCAGAGAAATACAAGATGTCCAGAAAACATTCAGAATGTCAAATACAAAAACAAATTTCAGAAGTAAAGCAAGATCTGTAAGTTATAGCAATCTATAAACTAAATGAGTTAAAGTGATGTCGTTTCCAAAAATTAAAAAAAAAAAAAAAAAAAAGACATTTTACCTTTGGAAATACTAATAGACTGCATTATGTTTGAGATTAAGAGACCTTTTTTTCTACTTCACAGGTTGCTCTCAAAACTGCATAAAGAACAATATTTTGGGCACCACATTTAAGAGCAAACTGGAAAAAGTGTAGCAGAAAAACATACAAGGCGGCTAGAAAATACACCCATAAAGGCTGAAACATTGGGTTTATTTAGTCTAGGGGAAAAAATTGGCAAAAGTAAGGTTGGGTTGATATATGTTTAAAAGGGGGAAAGAAAAGCTTTGTGGAAGCTGCTATAAAGAAGATACTGTTCAGCTGGTCTCAATGCTTTGGGTATTTGCTCAGTTATAAATAAATGTCTGGTTTTAAATATATTTAAGGGAAAACTTTGCCACTTTCTTCTCATTTCTGCTTCAAACAACATTAAGCAGGTCAATGATTCTGGCCCAAATACAGTGATGTTTGTAGATGGCGGAATTCCTGACAAAGCCAAGTATAACTGTCATGTTTTTGACTGTAACATTTAACAATTAATACGCATATCATTGCAGTATAAGTTTGAAGGCAAGCAGTACCAGAATACTAAAATCTGCTTTTGGCTACACATTGCTATATTTTACTAAAATAGCAATGAATTATCATATAATGTAAATGTCTGTAATTATGCAAATATACCTTATACTTTACATATGTATTTTATATAAAGTTATAAATAACATATAAACCCTACTTGTTAAAACTGCCTATAATTCAACTCTAAAATTCAAAATTTTTGATATAATGGTAAATGAATAGGAATAGCACAGAATGTTTGAGTGGATGATTCAATATTAGGACATAATTATACTTATGCTAGGCCAGACAGTGACTAACTTACAGTGAAGGGGTTTTTTTCATGTTTATTGTCAGCTATGAGTTTTTCATGCTACTTGGATGAGTCACAGCAATATGAGTAACACATCAACATGTCTTGGAAACAGTAGATCAAAACAACAAAACCACAGGAGGTCAACAGCATACACAAATTGAGTGCACACCGAGACCATTCACATGCATATTTAATAGAATAGTCACAGCAATTAATAGGTAAAAGTATGATATTATTCCATGTGTCCAAAAAAGTAATTATTATACTGTAATTTTGGAAATACAGTTTGAATAATCACTGGTAATATTTATGAGCAGACTACTTAGTAGATCCTAGTCTTAAAAGAAGCCCTTACTGAAACTGCGTCCTCTGGATTTAGACCCATCAGCTCTCCATGTTTGTTCCACAGCTGAATGCCCCTAAGCAGATATTCTGTTCCTATCTGCTATATATTTCATCATGGGTATCAAGTTTTGCCCATAGTGGTGTATAGCTATTTGGATGAATGTTACAGTCAGTCAGTACTATATTCCAATTCTAGGATACTTGAGTTTTGCAAATGGCCAGCCAAGACCCTAAAATGACAACAGAAGCAGAGCAAGAAACAATGCAAGGGACTATGAATCAGATAGAGTCTGAATCCATGAGAGTCTCTGTAGCCCCCAAATCAATCCATATCCTAGTGAAATTTAGCAGCATGGTCAAAAGCTAACTGATATATAAAGCAGAGTAGTAGAATCTCATTAAATAATGATGGAATTAATTTTGAGCAGATTGAAAATATCATTTTCCATATCACTGACACTATTCAATTGCTAGGGTTAAGCTAAAATTAATTTTCATCTTGTCCTTAAGGAAGCACCTTTCTTTTTTGAATGAAAAATAGAAATCCCTATAACAATACCTGTGGATCTTTTTTTCTGTTCATTATTTAAATATGCTTTTAGGTTTAAAAAGGTATGAAGGATCTCTCAGAAGCTAACAGTGGAAATAAACCTTCTATAATAAAGGATTCTAAATGAATACTTTAAATCCAAAAGATATTTTCCACTGGGCAAATGCAATTGTACAGTTCCTTCTGGTTTTCAGTGATTTATCACTTACTACTTCTCATGGGGATGGGGAAAACCCCAAAGAAATAACGATGATGTTTTAGTATTAATCAGCAGAAGTCGGGAAACTTCAAGGCGCTTGCCTTCCGTAGTTGGCCATATAAATGAAAGATGGGTAAACCTAGTCAGCTTACTGGAGCCAAAGGCACATACAGAGCTTGTGAACTGCTGTGACGACTGAAGGTGTCATTGACCATTTACTACAGGTCAAGTCTTCAAACAGTTTCCAGGTCAAAATTCAGGTTAGCCGAAATAGTGATACAGGCGGTTTGAAAGAAACAAGATTATTTTTGTCCAATACAGATTAGGCAGTACTTCACAAGCCTTTTTGCCCACAAAACTGCAGCTTCAGGTATTAGGTGATTAGCAGCAAATGAGCAGGAAAATTTCCGAGTCTGCCACAGCTGCAATTCAAAACAAAACATAACTTTCCACAGCCTGAGTATCATCAGAACTGGGAATGCTAATTTCTTGAAACAGAAAACTTAAGATGCTACAGCACCTGTTAAGCAAGAATAACCCACATTCTACAGCCAAAAAGCCAAGAACATGAACATTAAAGTTTTTACTGATAAGAAGTACCATCTAAAGTTTGATGAATGAAATGCAAGTTTCTATAAAATATTATGTATACAGCGTACTTTGCACAGTAAGCATTGGTGCTGTAGTGACTTGAACGTCACTAGTTAAAACTCCTCTTGAAGGGAAAAGACAAATGAAAATGGAGTTACATCTCTTAGGCATGCAAACATCAAACAAAATATCCACTTTACGGTATCATTCTTGCAGATAAAGTAACAAATTCTGTTGACTGCTGACCACCATTATTTTAATCAATTTTATATAAAGTTATTTAACTTCTGCATAAAATCCTGGAGTCTAGTTCAGTAATTTTTAAAGGATGATTGCTTTCCTTCTTAAGAAATAGGTGGATAGCCCCTACCCCCTTAAAAATCTAGTCCTCTTTCAAGGAAAGAAACCTAACATACCTCAGATGTCCCAGAATTAATACAAAACTTCATGTTTACCATGAGCTCTGTCAGGAAAGTCCATGTTAACTTACATTACTTGTTTCCACATGAATTCTAACATTTTGTTTCCTTTGACCAAAAAAGTAGAACAGTATTTCTTCCAAATGTGAGAGTTACCCAGTCTTTGAAGGAAAAATTTGGGGCAGTAGGGTGCAACTGCTTAGACTGGTGCCAACATTTCCTAGCAGGAGAGTTAAGCTTTATAAATTTTTCTGTAGTATTTTATCAGAAATATGCTATAAAAAGTTTTCCAAGGTAATTTCCTTGCCCATAGGACAAATACCCTAGGTAATTAGTAGCCTTTCAAATGGACCATAAAATGCAAGAATTTACAGAGAAATCAAGTTCATCACCATCAATATAATCCCAAGACAGGATACAAACATCCTCGACTCTTAGCACATCTAACATCACAAAACCTCACTGTCTTCCCCACACTCCCATCTCACAAAGGAGGAACTGAGGCTGTATCAACTCATGACAGAAGACCAGAGTGCAAAAAGGAAATAAAACCAACTCCCCCAAGCTCCCGGATTTCACTCTTAACCACTTGTTATGGTTTGAGAGAGCCCATAACAATCTATTGTCGTTAGACAATTATTCTATCACCCGATGACCCCTCCCCACCCGGAAAGGGGAATCGGGGAACACAAAGAAAACACAAAGGTTGAAGTATAAATAGATTTAATAGACTAAGACTAAATAATTAACAATAATACTAAAGAATCAGTATTAATCCCGATACTGATATAAGATATACCGAAATTATACTCAGCCATCTATATCAGCAGGAAGCTGTGCACTCCCAGCAGTGGATAGCAAGTATCAGACACTGCGACCGCAATGGCTTCAGGAGGAAAGGGAAGGCCTCAGGGCTCCGGCACTGGGGCAAGGAGTTGTCCGGACCGCCGCCATCAGGGAAAGAGCCAGCTACGCAGCAAACTTTTCTAATTTATATTGAATGTGACGTTCATGGTATGAAATACTCCTGTTGGCCAGCCTGGGTCAAATGCCCAGGCCTTGCTCCTCCTTGTCCCTGCACCTGGCAAGGCTCGAAAACACTAACCTTGAATCCCACAGAGCCTGGCTGGCTATAAAATAAATATTTTCACAAATTCAGACACTAGAGTCTTCTAAAAGTGCAATTTTCCCCAGCATTAGAAGAAAAGTTAGTCCTGTGTCTCTCAACCCAGGACACCACTGCAATGAAAAAAAACACAGAACTGTTCCAACCACAAAGAAGACAATACAATACAATTTTCAACTTTTATTCTATTTTCCTAACTGCATTTACAGTTCAAACAAAAATAGGAAGAGTTTCCAAAACCAAATGTACAAGTTATACATTTATAAAACAGATATTCCAGGGAGATGAATATAAGAACAAGTGCTAAACATCAAATAGAGTTGGATGATTCCTTTATACAGGGTTACTCTGATTCAGGATCAAAACCAGGTTATGAACTACTGTATCTGTCTTCAAAAATCATATTTAATTTTAGCAAGTTGCTTTTCACAAATTCATAATTTCTTGCCAGTCAATTTCAATTTATGCAAATCTTCCTTGTGTTTTTGTACATATTTCCCAATTTTAACACTAGGTAAGCATAAGGAACAAATTCTTCAAATATTCAATTATGGAATTATTCAATTTTTCAAAACTAACTTTAAAAAATAATTTTTAGTTCATCCTTTAATTACATTATGCATATTTACTAATTTACCACATTTATAGGTGCTTAACATCCATAGTAGTAAAATCAACACTGTTTTAAGATCCGTACTTTCAAATATTGGCTCTTCACTAGGATCATGCATCTGCAAACCTAATCTCGCTCGTTAATTTTAAGGCAACTAGAGAATTTGGAAGCACATACATTTATAAGTTTCCAGGTCAGCACAAAAAGGAAATACAGCTACGCATCAGCCTTTTCTAGCAGAGAAATGGGCTTTCTTGAAATAGTTTGGAATCTCAGTAATAACAGCTGCATTTTGTCAATGGTGGATGTCTGGCACGGACTGACAGATGCAATAAGGCAATGACCCAAAGAAAAGATTTCAGTATAAGTAAGTTCAGTTCCTCGGTGAATGGTATGCACCTACACATGCTCTGAACCAACTCAGAAAATAAAACATTTGCTATTAATGCACTAGAAGATAAATTTATTTGCTATCATAATTTTGTTCTCAGTACTCACCCTCCTGCTAACTGAATCTCATACACTACCACTGAAGTGCTGTTCAATTTTACAAGGAGTGCTTTCAACAGCCAAGAAGCATGCCTACTTTGAAGATTATAATGCATGTTTGTCCTTCTCATATCAATTGGTCCCCCAAATTTGCCCTTGAGCATTTATTCTTTCACTTGAGATTGTCTCAAAACTGTCAAGCAGCTTCCTGGTTATCTTACTCAATGACTTGTTATCAGCTCATCTACAACAACAATAATTTAAACCTTACTTTCCCCACTAAATTCTCCACTACTAACTTGTTTCTTGGCTACTGCTGATTGCAGGATTCATCCTCTGTCACAGAAAATTTGGTTTCATCTTCAGATATGTCACCCTCTCTGTGGCGCTCTATCAGAAAAGGTGTACAACTTACCAGCTCCTTCTGTGTATCAGTCTATCAATTTGGGTAACACTCACACTGAAGCTCCAATATCTCCTAGCTCATTGACTGCAATGCACTTTTCCCTTGCCTTGACAAATGGAACACTGATCCAATCACAACCATTCAGTATGTTACAAAAAACACCCCTTTCATAACTACCTGCTCACATCCCATCAGTCCTCTCTGCTGCTCTCCACGTGTTCCTCCTCTACCAAAAAAATGGTACTTGCTCTCCTTCTGAAGTCCTTTCATGGTTTCTTTCTTCAGACTACCATCTCTCATTCTGCAGTAAGTTTTTAATTCTTGCCTTCTGTCAGCTCACAACATCAGCTTCCAACATATCTGTCATACTTTCAGGCAAGTACCTTTCACATTCCTATGATTTGGAAGCTTATATTTGGAAAAAGCACCTCAAAAATCAGCAATACAGACCATTTTCAGAAATTGCCCCTTTAAATCTTTCACTATGAAACCTGCAATGAAAGTTGACAGTTGCTATTCTATTAGTACCTAAACCACTGCATATCATGCCATTGATACAGTCCCCTCCCTCACCATACTTTGTTAGTTTACATCCAGAGAGTCTGGCATTTCACATTTTTGATTCAGTTCTGTGGAGCAGGAACCAATCTTTAACTCTATCTGTGCAACTTAACCCATGAACTGAGAGATAATTCAGGCTTCTAAGCACTAAAATACTACAGTAGGACATGTAGACAAACTTCAGTATAACCCTGCATTCACATATTTGCTTGTCCTTATTTGCTCCTTTCCCACAGCACACAGATTCCAAGTACTGTCCTATGATACTAAGCTATTTCATGAACCTCCCAGCCAACACCTGATAAAGTACATATAAAATATTTTGCCCATATGATCACTTGTTCTGACATCATTTGAGCTCTTACCTTAGTAAAATTATTCAAGTGACCTAGTTTTCTCATATTTGAAACGCCTTGGAACTTGGCCACATTTTGGAGAATCTCTCTCATATTATCACAGGGTTCTGCAAAAGAAAACAGGTTATTAGCAGACAGAATTTAAAAAAAAAAATCAAAAAATCTAAACATTCATTCAACATACAGTTTCCGAAACATAACAGGTACTCTCCTGGTCTTAATTAAGGACACAGATTATTTTCCCTCAAGAAGCATCAAACTGATTTATGCCTAAAACCAAAACCAGGCATACCTGAGTCCTCTAGAATAAATGCTAAAGCCTATGGATGAGACACTCCTATTTTAAAGCAGATTTTAATCAATGCCTTAGATTTACAGTTGACAAAGAAATCCATTTAGTGTCTGAAACTCCAATCCTAGCATCTTATAAATTTAACAGCTTTATCCTTTATACCCTTGTAATTTAAAGACAAGAAGTAAACATAAAGACAGAAGTAAAAAGATAGCATGCTACTGCTATACCACAATTTCCGTTTTCCCTTCAGACACAGAGTAAGTGAGGTTTTCAGAAGACAGGACTCTCTTCTGTTCTCCATATTAATCTGTCCACAATCACCCTAAACTTACTAGAGGGCTGGGACTTTCCAGTTC
Source organism: Numenius arquata (assembly GCF_964106895.1). NCBI lineage: Eukaryota > Metazoa > Chordata > Aves > Charadriiformes > Scolopacidae > Numenius > Numenius arquata. The sequence continues at coordinate 25,417,920 of NC_133615.1, read as the reverse complement.
ACTTCCCACGTCACTACAAGTGACTAGGAACTTCTCCTTTCTTCCTAAGGGTCCATCATCCCCATTCCCCTCCAACAACCAACCAACAAACCCCCACACACAAGAACAACCCACAGAAACACACATACAAACCAAATCCCACAGGACTCAGACACTGGTTGATGACCCTGCATTTTGCTGGGAAATGGAAAAGGACTACCAAACACAGAGAGGAGAGACAATATTGCCCTGCCTTCGGGAATAAGGCTGGGAGATGAGGCAGAGGGACAAGCAGCACAGAGTGGGGCTGGGCACAGAGCTGCATGCGGAGGTCCTGTAACAGAAACTGCAGTAAGCTCTGTACACAACAGCATAGCGGTAGGACAGCTTTCAAAGGGAAACGCTTGACTGCAGGGTTTTTCTGCAGTCTTGGATAAGGCACTGTATCCTGCGATAGGCACTACAACACTATCAACAGCACTGAAGTTTGAAATAAATGAAATACAAAGGCTATGCTGGAGACATCAACTATCAAAAAGTATTATATTACCAAAAAAAGAAAAAAATTGCATTACGTACAATCATAGAATGTTAGAGTTGGAAGGGACCTTAAAGATCATCGAGTTCCAACCCCCCTGCCATGGGCAGGGACACCTCCCACCAGACCAGGTTGCTCAAAGCCCCATCCAGCCTGGCCTTGAAAACTTCCAGGGACGGAGCCGCCACAACTTCTCTGGGCAACCTGTTCCAGTGCCTCACCACCCTGACAATAAAGAATTTCTTCCTCATATCTAGTATAAATCTACCCTCTTTCAGTTTAACACCATTACCCCTCGTCCTATCACTACATTCCCTCACAAAGAGTCCCTCCCCATCTCTCCTCTAGGCCCCCTTTAGATAGTGGAAGGCCACCATAAGGTCTCCCCAGAGTCTTCTCTTCTCCAGGCTGAACAACCCCAACTCTCTCAGACTGTCCTCACTGCATAGATGCTCCAGCCCTCTGACCATCTTTGAGGCCCTCCTCTGGACTCGCTCCAATGGGTCCATGTCTGCCCCAGTTTGAAGTAAAACAGAACCAACTTTCTGTTCAGTAATTTTACAACTTAGCTAGGCCTCTTCTAACTCTCTGAAATTAACGGCATATTGTGGAGAAAACTGCTTGTTCTCAGAGTGATAAGACCAATGTTTGTGCTTCATGCTAAGGAATGGTATGCAGAGAGGCCCTTGCTTATGCTTATTACTATAACAACCAAGGTCAGCTAATTTTGTTATTTGCCCCGTTAGAGGGTCGGAAACAGAAAAAGCATAGAGGGGTCACACCTATGGGGAGGAGCGGACAAGACAGGTGACCCAAACCTGACCAACTGGGGTATTCCATCCCATCTGCCCCATGCTCAGTATAAAAGCTGAGGGATCAAAGGGTCAACTCTCTTCTTATGCTGGGGGCCCCAGAGCTGGACACAGTACTCCAGGTAGGATCTCACCAGAGTGGAATAGAAGGGCAGAATCACCTCCTTCTACCTCCTAGACATGCTGCTTCTTATGCAGCCCATAATACGGTTGGCTTTCTAGACTGCAAGCACACACTGCCGGCTCACGTTGAGCTTCTCACTCACCAACACCCCCAAGTCCTTCTCCTCAGAGCTGCTCTCAATCCATTCTCTACCCAGATTGTATTTGTGCTTGGGATTGCCTCGAACCACATGCAAGACCTTGCACTTGGCCTTGTTGAACTTCATGGGTTCCGCACAGGCCCACCTCTCAAGCCTGTCAAGGTCCCTCTGGATGGCATCCCTTCCCTCCAGCGTGTCTCTCCAACTTAGAGACAAGGATGTCATGCGGGACAGTGTCAAATGCCGTTCCCAAGTTGTCGTGGTTTTGGCTGAATTTACCAAAACCGGACCGGCAGATGGCCCTTCCCCCCCCTCTTCCCCCCCCCAAAAGAGGAGAGAGGAGGAGAAAGAGATAAGGAGATTCAGAAGTTTAGAATGAACTAAACTACTTTAATGAAGAATTAATATTGAAATAAAAATAAAGAAGAAAAATAATGAAATAGATACAATATATACAAAACCGTATCAAGCTCCCAGGATGACAGTCACATCACCGGCAGGCACTGGGGAAGTCCCAGACTGGACTCAGTGACAAATGGGAACTGGGTTCCAGCTCTGGAGTCAGGAACACACGGATCGGGATCAAAGGCAGATGAACAGACAGAGTCCTCTCTGGACGTCGGCCATCGCAGGAAGGGAGTTGACCCTTTGATCCCTCAGCCTTTATACTGAGCATGGGGCAGATGGGATGGAATACCCCAGTTGGTCAGGTTTGGGTCACCTGTCCTGTCCACTCCTCCCCACTGATGTGACCCCTCTACGTTTTTTCCGTTTCCGACCCTCTAAGGAGGCAAATAACGAAATTGGCTGACCTTGGTTGTTATAGCAATAAGTATAAGCAAGGGCCTCCCTGCATACCATTCCTTGGCATGGAGCACAAACATTGGTCTTATCACTCTGAGAACGAGCAGTTTTCTCCACGATATGCCGTTAATTTCAGAGAGTTAGAGGAGGCCTAGCTAGGATGTAAAGTTACAGAACAGAAAATTGGTTCGGTTTTACTTCAAACCGGGACACAAGTCCAGATAGATCATGTCAGTTGCTCTTCCCTTATCCACCAACGCTATAACCCTGTTGTAGAAGGCCACCAATTTTGGCAGGCATGCCTCGAGTTCTCCCTGGTAGTGGATGAAGAGAGAGTTGAGAGCTTGTGGGTGAGGATTAAGGGGAAGGCCAATATGAGGGACACTGTTGTGGGTGTTTATTACAGGCCACCTGATCAGGATGGGGAAGTTGATGAGGCTTTTTACAGTCAGCTGAAACTAGCCTTGCAATCACAGGCCTTGGTTCTCCTGGGGGACTTCAATCACCCTGATATCTGCTGGGAAGGCTACACAGCCAGACATGTACAGTCCAGGAGGTTCCTCCAGTGTATTCATGATAACTTCTTGACTCAGGTGGTGGAGGAGCCAACAAGGAGAGATACACTACTGGACCTAGTACTGACAAACAAAGAGGGACTGGTGGAGGACATTAAGGTTGGGGGCAGCCTTGGCTGCACTGATCATGAAACGATAGAGTTCAGGATCATGGGTAGTATGCACAAAACAACAAGTAGGACCGAAACCTTGGATTTCAGAAGGGCTAACTTTGACCTCTTCAAGAAACTGCTTAGAGAAATTCCATGGGTTCGGGCTCTGGAAAGTAAGGGGGCTCAAGAGAGCTGGACGATATTCAAATATCGCTTTCTCCAAGCTCAGGATCGGTGCATCCCTAAGAGCAATAAATCAGGCAAGGGAAGCAGGAGACCTGCGTGGTTGAGCAGGGAGCTTCCGAAAAAGCTCAAGTGGAAGAAGGAAGTTTACAGTGCATGGAAAAAGGGACTGACCACTTGGGAAGATTAAAAGAATGTGGTTAGAGTATGCAGGGATGAAACAAGGAAAGCCAAGGCCTCCTTGGAATTAAAATAGGCAAGGGATGTCAAAGTCAACAAGAAGGGGTTTTTCAAGCATATTGGAGGCAAAAGGAAAATGAGAGAAAAAGTGTGCACGCTGTTGAATGGGACGGGTGCCATGGTGACAGAGGATGCAGAGAAGGTGGAGTTGCTGAATGCCTTCTTTGCTTCAGTCTTTACTGCTCAAGCCAGCTCTCAGGAGTCCCAGACTTTGGAGGAAACAGAGAAAGTCTGGACGAAGGAAGACTTCCCCTTGGTGGAGGAAGATCAATTTAGAGAACAGTTAAGTAAAATGGATATCTGAAAGTCCATGGGTCCTGATGGAATGCACCTGCGAGTGCTGAGGGAGCTGGCAGAAGTCATTGCTGGGCCGCACTCCATCATCTTTGAAAGGTCCTGGAGAACAGGAGAGGTGCCCGAGGACTGGAGGAAAGCCAACGTCATCCCAGTCTTCAATAAGGGCAAGAAGGAGGACCCAGGAAACTACAGGCCAGTCAGCCTCACTTCCATCCCCGTAAAGATGATGGAATGGCTCATTCTGGGCGTCATCTCAAAGTATATGGAGGAAAAGCAAGCTATCAGAAGTAGTCAACATGGATTCACCAAGGGGAAATCATGTCTGACTAGCCTGATAGCCTTCTATGATGGCTGTTGTTTATAAAAGTGCTTATTAGATACTATTCAATCTGTCCCATAAACTGCAGCGTAGCTGGACTTTAATCCATGACTAGTTTGTTAAATATATGTTTCTCACATTCCTATTCTTTTGAAAGTTTTTCATAACAAATTCATCATTCCTGTCAAAGGGAATGGAAATAAGGAGAAAAGTTGGCTAATGATGACCCTTAATAATTTATGGAATTCATATAATGTGCTATTTTATGTTTATGACTGGCCCTGGATATTCTCCAGAATATGTTGCAATCTGAGAAGCTACCCCCATGCACTTGAAAACAGTACAAAACAGTACCAAAAATATTGCTAACCTCTTTGCCTCCATAAAGAAAGTAAATCTACTTAATATCAAGGTAGCGATGCCTGCTAACTGTGAGATATTGGCTAACACAGCTATGGTCTTATATGATAATAAGAATAGGAAAGTCTAACGGTGTCAGAGAAGGGAGCAACAAAGGAGCTTATTTCCATCTGCTTAATTTTAAAGATTTTCCAGGCTGAATCAATAAAGGCTGATGATTAAATGCTAATTTTAATTGTGGCTTTTTTGGTATGGATCAGCTCACAGCAGGAGTTGAGACCTTTTTCTAGGTGAGTACTTATACATAATGTTAATCATGTCAATCGCTTCCTGAATGTAGTTATTTGTCTAAGCGAACATTACTAACAAAACAGGAAGAAAATGTCACAGCAAAGGATGCCCGTTTCCTATTGTTTTTTTCAAATCAAACAGAATATGGGTTTTCAAGAAAAAAATGTTCTGTTTTGTCATCCACAGGAAAGAAAAAAAAAAGTGAGCAGCACAGAGTAGATGGAGCTTTATTAGAATCATAGAATCATCCAGGTTGGAAGAGACCCTTGGGATCATCGAGTCCAACCATCTACCCTACACTACAAAGTTCTTCCCTATATCATATCCCCCAACACCACATCTAAACGTCTCTTAAACACATCCAGGGATGGTGACTCAACCACCTCCCTGGGCAGCCTATTCCAATGCCCGACCACTCTTTCTGTGAAAAATTCTTTCCTAATGTTCAGTCTAAACCTACCCTGTTGGAGCTTGAAGCCATTCCCTCTTGTTCTGTCATTAATTACCTGTGCGAAGAGACCAGCACCAACCTCTCTACAGTGTCCTTTCAAGTAGTTGTAGAGAGTGATGAGGTCTCCCCTCAGCCTCCTCTTCCTCATACTAAACAGTCCCAGCTCCTTCAACCGCTCTTCATATGATTTGTCTTCCAGGCCCTTCACCAGCTTCGTTGCCCTCCTCTGCACTCGCTCCAGCACCTCGATATCTCTCATGTATTGAGGTGCCCAAAACTGGACACAATACTCGAGGTGTGGCCTCACCAGTGCTGAGTACAGGGGCACAATCACCTCCCTACTTCTGCTGGTCACACTATTTCTAATACAAGCCAGGATGCCGTTGGCCTTCTTGGCCACCTGGGCACACTGCCGGCTCATATTCAGCCTATTAAAACCTATATAAATATTTCTGATACCTGCTTATGCTATGTGTTGCTGTGACATGCTGACAGAGGTATTTGTTACTGCATACTTCCAACTTCAGAGTTAGCCTTATATGACCCCCTTTTTCCTTAATGTCTTTTTACTATCAAAGCATCAACAAAGAAATACACCTAGAAAACAAAGAAATGTAGTAATTTTAACTGTGCAAACACTGAAGTAATATCAAGGCAGAATCCAGCCAGCCCCTATTTGTGCACATGTATAGAGCATTCCAGTTCATAATCCCTATTCATATAATCCCTGTTTCAAATTTATGTTCATAGGGGTTCTGCAGCTAAGCATGGACTCTGAGAGCCCTCAGTAGAGCTGTGCATCCAGCTCCATAATGGGGAATATGGAAACCTTGGCATCCCAAACTTTAATGTGATCTTGGTGATAATTTTGTCTCAGAGCACAGAACCTACAGAGTCAGCAGGTGAGCTGGCAGGAAACAATGTTTAATGGCCAGTTCTGTTTAATATCTTTATCAATGATCTGGATGAGGTGATCAAGTGCACCCTCAGTAAATTTGCAGATGACACAAGTTGGGTGGGAGTGTTGATGTGCTTGAGGATAGAAAGGCTCTACAGAGGGATCTGGAAAGGCTGGATTGATGGACCAATGCTGATTGTATGAGATTTAACAAGGCCAAGTACCAGGTCCTGCACTTGGGTCACAACAACCCCAGGCAGCGCTACAAACTTGGGGAAGAGTGGCTGGAAAGCTGCCCAGCAGAAAAGGACCTGGAGGCATTGGTCAATAGCCAGCTCAATATGAGCCAGCAGTGTGCCCAGGTGGCCAAGAAGGCCAACAGCATCCTGGCCTGTATCAGAAATAGCGTGGCCAGCAGGAATAGGGAAGTGATTGTCCCCCTGTACTCAGCACTGGTGAGACTTCACCTTGAGTACTGTGTTCAGTTTTGGGTCCCAGTTTTTGGTGCTGGAACATGTCCAAAGAAGGGCAAAAAAGCTGGTGAGGGGTCTAGAGAAAAAGTCTTATGAGGAGCGGCTGAGGGAACTGGGGTTGTTTAGTCTGGAGAAAAGGAGGCTCAGGAGAGGCTGTATTGCTGTCTACAGCTACCTGAAAGGAGGTTGTAGTGAGGTGGGGGTCGGTCTCTTCTCCTAAGTAACAACTGATAGGACGAGAGGAAATGGCCTCAAGTTGTGCCAGGGGAGTTTTAGATTGGATATTAGGAAAAATGTCTTCACCGAAAGGGTTGTCAAGCATTGGAATGGGCTGCCCAGGGAAGTGGTTGAGTCACCATCCCTGGAGATATTTAAAAGACGTGTAGATGTAGTACTTAGGGACGTGGTTTAGTGGTGGACTTGGAAATGTTAGGTTAGTGGTTGGACTTGATGATCTGAAAGGTCTTTTTCAACCTAAATGTTTCTGATTCTAATGGAGACTTCCAAAAAAACCCTTCTAATATTTTTCGTAGGAATAGTGGTTCATGAAAAATTATGCCATTTTTGAAAAAAGACCCATTAGTATGTCTCCAATACTTCCATTTGTATTCCTAAAAGACTGTTTTGAATTGCAAAAGCTTACAATATCAAGGATTTTCTGATGGAGTCACCTCTGCTCTTATTATTATGGCTGTGGTCACAAGTTGAGCAGGGACATAAATAGGGATTTATTCACCCTAAATCCTCAGCATGGATATATTCGAGACGTGAAAATCTATCGCACAGGAAGAAGCCTTAGTCCTCATAGTATCAGAGGAGTACTGGTAGAATGAATTAACTATCTAAAAAAGTGGAATAAAACATGATCGTAGGGTAGAAAATATGAAATGAAAATGTGAATGCAAAACAGTGGTTATATAATTTAGAGGTTTCTGTAAAGATATTTGTGGTGTTGAGGGTTTAGTATTTTGGTTTCATTCCAGCACGGGATGAAACCCAGAAATGCTGAAACTCTCAGTGAAGGAGAAAGGGCCTTGGACCTATGTGCTGGTCCCACCTGGCTGTTGCAGTGGTGAGGACACTGGAAGCCTCAGTCATCTGCCTTGGTCATCTGCAAAACAGGCTAGCTGGGAAAAAGAGTGTTATGGAAGGGCATTTGTATCTGAAGGTCTCAATTTCCTAAATGCACAGTTCCCTTCTCTGCTCCACTTGTTTGGGCATTGTGAGATGGGGCTGTTGTTATGAGGCCATGATCCTGTCTGCCTCGCTATCCTCTTGACTCCCGGTTCACCTTCCCTTGCTGAGTAGCCTGTCTGGGCCACTCCCAGAGAGGCAGAGAACTTCCTTGGGAATTTGGCAGCCCTGAGGCCTTGGCAGGCGCCTTGCTGGGTGTTTGCAGAGTGGGCAAGTCAGCTGGAAGGAGTCAGGGCATGCTCCAGTGTCTGCCCCATAGGAAGGAATCAGGCGATCAAAAGAAACTTCAGGACCTTGGGACAACTGGTTAAGGGATCAGGAGCACAAGTAGTGTTTTCCTCTATCCTTCCAGTAGCAGGGAATAATGTTGGAAGAAACAGGAAGACCCAGCAGGCCTGGCTCCGTGACTGGTGTCACTGGCAGAATTTTGGCTTTTTCAATCACGGGTCGGTCTACATGATACCAGGTCTGCTGGAAACAGATGGGGTATACCTTTCTCAAAGGGGGAAAAGGATCTTTGCACAAGAGTTAGCAGGGCTCATTGAAAGAGCTTTAAACTAGATTTGAAGGGATCAAAGTGATAAGCTAGCGATAAGCCATGGGACAGCACGCCAATGTTTGAGGGACGGTGTGCTAGTGAGGTCCTTCAGTCTGCTCCATGATGTGCTGAGTACACTGGAACACATTTGAAATGTCTCTATACTAACGTGTGCAGCATGAGGAATAAACAAGAGGAGCTAGAAGCTTTGGCCCGGTCCCAGAGCTACAACATTATTAGCATAAGTGAAACCTGGTGGGATGAGTCCTGTGACTGGTGTGCTGTGATGGATGGTTATAGGCTCTTCAAGAGGGATAGGCAGGGCAGGCGAGGCAGGGGGGTGGCGCTGTACGTAAGGGAGGGGTTGGATTGTATGGTGTTTGCAGTTGGCGAGGTCATGGTTGAGAGCCTTCAGGTAAGAATGAAGGAGAAAGCAAATGAAGTGGATGTTGTTATGGGAGTCTGCTATCGACCACCCAGTCAGGACAACGACACTGAAGAATTATTCTACAAGAAATTAAGGGATATCTCTAGATCAGCTGCCCTTGCCCTTATGGGTGATTTTAACTTGCCAGACATCAACTGGGAATATCGTACAGTGGACACAAACAGATCAAGGAAATTCCTGAAGCACATTGAGAATAACTTCTTGATGCAGGTTCTAATGGAGCTGACTAGGAAAGGTGCCCTCCTAGATTTGTTGTTTGTAAACAGAGAGGGGCTCATGAGCTCAAGTGGTGATTGGTGGCTGCCTTGGTCACAGTGACCATGAAGTAGTTGAGTTTCAAATCATTGGCGCTAGGAGAAAAACTGCCAGAAAAACTTCGACCCTGGATGTGGGGAGAGCAGACTTTGGGTTGCTGAAGGAGCTAGTTAGTGAGGTCCCCTGGGAATATGCTTTTGAAGGTATTAGGGTCCAGGAATGCTGATCACTTTTTAAGAGCCATCTCTCAAGAGCACAGGAGTGGGCAAATCCAAAGTGTTGGAAGTCAAGCAAGCGGGACAGAAAGATGACTTGGCTGAGCAGGGATCTTCTTCTAGAACTCAGGCGGAAAAGGAAAGTGTATGGACTTTGAAAGCAAGGACAGGTGACACGAGCAGACTACAGCAATGCTGTTCACCACTGCAGGGAGAAAATTTGTGTGGCCAAAGCTCAATTAGAGTTCAAGCTGGCCAGCACTGTGAAGGACAACGAAAAGGGCTTTTTTAAATATGTTAACAGCAAAAGGAGGATCAGAGATAACATTGGTTTGTTACTTGATGAGGTCGGTCACATCACAAATAGGGACATAGACAAAGCAGAGATGTTTAATGCCGCCTTCACCTCTGTCTTTAACACCGATAACGGGCCCCGGAGCCCTGTGTTGGAAGACCATGGCTAGGGCAATGATAAACTCCCAGCTGACCCTGAACTTGTTTGAGACTTGCTGCTCCAGCTGGATGCACATAAGTCTACGGGGCCTGATGGGATTAATCCCAAGGTACTGAAAGAGCTGGCCGATGTTATCATGGGACCTCTCTCCATTATTTTTCAAAGGTCTTGGGAGTCTGGAGAGGTCCCAGTTGAATGGAAGCTGGAAAATATTGTCCCAATTTTCAAGAAGGGTAAGAAGGACACCCCTGTGAATGAATGGTTAAACGTAGTTAGTGTAGATTTAGTACAGCTTGGCAAAGAACAGAGCTCGGAGCCCAGGAGGCCAGCATTCCAAGATAAGGAGCTGGCCTTGTGTATAAGATAGTAGGAACAGCCTGCATGCTAAGGAGGAACCCAATTGTCTGGGTAAAGTGTCCATCTGGTCGGGACCAGTTTCGCGGTTTGGGGTCCAGCCAGCTCAGCATTTTTAAGCCAAAGGTAAAAGTACACGGTGAAGAAGACTATGAGCCTTCCTCCAGAAGACCCCGGCCCACGACCACCGGGTGACAGCACGCATGCGGCAAGGGGAGGAGACTTATGATAATGAGTTCCTAGAAATAATTAGAATAGTAATGCCTTTTCTTAGAATTAATTATAATAACCCAGCCCACATTAATGAATATGTATGCTTTTTGTCATAAATGGACGCTTGTTTTACGAACCGGTGTGCAAGTTTGGAGGAGCGATCCCCCTTGCACCCAGCGCTGCAATAAACATACCTGCTTTATAACTCTCTGCGAGTTGTAGGGTTTGTTTCCGCGCGTCAATTTGGCACCCCAGATGGGACCCCCTCTGTCCAGCTGCGGGACCTGCTGAGGACGGGACTCCTCTGGGCGCCCCCGAGATTTCTCGGGAGGACTCCCCCACTCACCCAGATCACCGCGGGGACAGACAAGGACCATCATTGGCGGACCAGGTATGTTATAATTGGGTAAGGGGATACCTGTAAGTCGTGAGGAGACATCCTACGCGAGGTAAAGAGTATTGGTGCTCGCCCCTGGGGTGGTGGGGTTTGAGTCCCCATAAAGTAGTAGCAGGGTGAGTGCTGCACCCTGTGGAATGGTATCCTGGGTCTCCTAGTCTTGGTGACAGGAGTTGCATGCGGCATCGCCATAATCATTGTCATCTGTTGTATCTGTTGTAAAATCCGGTACCGTGCGGTATGATCTAATTTATGCTGTTCGGTGTGGACCTGTGGCAAACGGTTAATGGTTTACGATTTACGTTTTACGGTTGATTAGCGTTCTAATCTAAACATTCTGTGGTATGAATGAGGAATGTAACGGGCCCCTCTGTGTGCGTGAGTGTCTGCACTGTATGAAGTGAGACGCAGTGCAGCTGTGAAGCGAGTGTGGAGTTCTGATCCGCGGTTCCGTATTCTCCGCAAGGAGAGCAGCCGGAGACGAACGAAGCGTATGACGGACTACAGAACAGTGTTACTTGAACCGTATGTTAACTTTTGGTGTCCTATACATGGACCTAGGGATTTTTCGTGCAATCCAATCTTTGTTTTCAAGTGCTTTGGTTATGAACAGGAAGTTTGGGTACAATTTGGAGACGATTTTTGGTGCGCTCCGTGCCAGAGGAACCAGTCTGACTGGGATAAAATTGAGCGTTCAGGTGAATTAAAGCGAGTAATCTGTGGGAATGTGGGGAGTATTAAGAATCAGTAGAATTTGTGCAGCAAGGGTGTATCCATGGAGTTGTCTAAATATTGTAGGGGGGGGAGTGTAGAAAGGGGAGTTAGAAAAAGCCCTTCGGACAGAGCACGGACTAGCGTCTGTCCGCTCTGTAAGCATTATTGTCTGTTTGTTCGCGTTAAATGTTTAAGTTGTCGCAAGTATATTATTTCTTTTGGAGGAATCTTAATGATTGATTAGGGTTTAGGGGTATCCGTTGCGGGATAAGCACACCCTTTATACGGTTTACCCTGGGTTAGGTTTAGTTGTTGTCGACATAATCAGGTCGTATTTCTTGGTTGAAAGATAGGCAGACATCATGGGAAACGGACAAAGTAGTGGAGTATTGAAGAAGAGTCCTTTAGGCTGTATTTTGGCTCATTGGAAGGACATAGGAGGACCACCAGGTGGGAGTGTAGATAAGAAAACTTTAATAAAGTATTGTAATCAATGGTGGCCCTTGTATAAATTAGATGATGGGGAGAAATGGCCCTTGAAGGTAACATTGAATTATAATACTTTGTTGCAATTAATGTTGTTTTTGAGGAGAGAGGGGAAGTGGGATGAGGTCTCGTATGCAGACATGTTCTTTACCCTCCAAAATCATCCCGAGTATCGAACAGACTGGATTGACAGCCCCACAGGATCCAATGGTGTTAGCTTTAGAGAAGGAAAATAAGAGAGAAGGAAAAGGAAAGTTGAAGAGATGTTGTTCGGCACATAGCATAGGGCAGAGGTGTACAAAGTCGGGGAAAGTAAGAGACCCTGGAGCGGGGGATCTACCGGCATATTACAGACCACCAGAAACAGACTGGATTCAGCAGGAGACGCAAAAAAGGGAGAGCGAGGACTCCGATCCTGGAACCCCTCCAAGTAGCCCAGTGTCCTCTCACACCCAGAGTAAGAAGGAGCAAGCAGTATTGCAGGCGCCCCTGAGGCAAGCAGTAGGGCCAGGGGGAGATCCTATCCTGATACAAATTCCCTTTTCCTCATTTGATCTCGAAACGTGGAAAAATGTGGTAAAAAACTACCAAAGTGACCCCATGGGGGTGACCAAGCATTTCCAGTTCCTAGTAAAACAGCATAATCCTGATTGGAGTGATATTCAATTGTTATTGGACCATATGATGGAAACTGAAAAGCAGCTAATTTTAAAAACGGCCCAAGATCTGGCTAATGATCATCTTAAAGATTCGGGGGAAGACATAAAGGATCACTTTCCCTTACAAGATCCACTCTGGAACCCTAATAGAGGGGCCCATATGAGATTATTGAATGCATACAGGGATTGGATCATAAGAGGAATGGAACGGGCCATCCCCAAAACAATTAATTGGTCAGCATTATATGCCGTTCGGCAAGGCCCAAAGGAAACCCCCTTGGAGTTTTTGGACAAATTACGGGACACTATGAGGCGACACACTCCTCTAGACCCAGGATCGGAGATAGGAATCCAGCAGTTAGTGTCTCTATTCATTGGGCAGTCAGCAAATGATATCCGGAGAAAGTTGCAGAAATTAAGACCAACAAAAAGTAGAAATTTGGAGACTTTACTAGATGAAGCATGGAGGGTGTTTAGCAATAGGGAAGAGGAAGACCAAAAGAAAGATAAGCGGGCGTTGGTAGCAGCGCTACAAGAGAGTAAAGGATTTGGAGGTATGGGACCTAAAAGGCCTCTGAGAAGGGACCAATGTGCATGGTGCAGACAAAAGGGACATTGGAAAAATGAGTGTCCAGAGAGACGGAGAGGGAAGGGAAGGATACAGGCCCAGACAAAGGGGGACTGATGGGGACCTGGGGAATCTACCCTAGCGGATCCACTGGTTACATTAAAGCTAGGGAAAAAACAACGGAGCATGGAATTTCTAGTTGACACCGGGGCAAAGTTTTCAGTCTTAAATCAAGCTTTGACACCTGTAGATGATTTTGTAACGGTAAGGGGAGCTACTGGCCAGAGTGAAGAGGCATACTTTCTAAAACCTCTTAAATTTAAATTAGGGAAACAACTGAGGATACACAAATTTTAATACATGCCCAATTCGCCGAGACCTTTACTAGGGTGAGACTTATTAGAACAGCTAAAGGCAGAGATAAAATTTTAAAAAGGGAAAGTGGAACTTCGAGTGGGAAATGACCAGCTAATCGAAAATTTGAGTTTGGCCCTCATAAATACTCCTGTTGGCTCGGGAATACCTGAGGAAGTTCTGAACCAAGTGTATCTGTGAGTATGGGCCTCGGAGATGCCTGGAAAGGCGAAAAATGCCTCTCCAATAATAATCAAACTCAGACAGGGAGCGCAGCCTGTAAGGATTAGACAATATCCCCTTAGAATGGAGGATAGGGAAGGAATCCGACCAGTAATCGACCGGTTCATTAAGTATGGGCTGTTAAAGGAGGGTGAATCAGAATACAACACTCCTACCGGTCAAGAAGCCAGATGGCAGTTATTGAATAGTACAGGATCTCAGAGCTATTAATAAAATTGTTGAAGATCTGCACCCTGTCGTGGCAAACCCATACACATTATTAACTAAATTAGGACCTGAATTGGCTTGGTTTACCATATTGGACCTGAAAGACGCCTTCTTTTGCCTACCTTTGAGCCCAGAAAGCCAGCTGCTGTTTGCATTTGAGTGGGAAAACCCAGATTCTGGGAGGAAGACACAACTAACATGGACTGTGTTACCACAGGGGTTTAAGAATAGTCCCACTCTTTTCGGGAAATCAATTAGCCAAAGACCTGGAACAATGGGAGCGGCCACATGGAGCTGGAGTAATTTTACAGTATGTAGATGATCTATTGATAGCCACCGAGACAAAAAAATTGTGTATAGTATGGACAATTAGTTTGCTAAATTACCTCGGACTTAATGGTTATCAAGTCTCTCCACAGAAAGCCCAAGTAGCTCAACAGCAAGTGACTTACCTCGGATATGAGATAACTGCGGGCCAACGGACCCTAGGGACAGCGAGAAAGGAAGCTATCTGTCAGACCCCTTGACCGCAGGCAGCTAAAGAGCTCCACGTGTTCCTAGGAATGATGGGATGGTGTCGCCTATGGATATATAACTACGGACTCATGGTAAAACCGCTCTATGAACTGCTAAAATCTAACCCAAAAGACCTCATCTGGAATGGGGAAACAGAAAGAGCATTCAGTCAGCTAAAGAAAAAATTAATGGACGCCCCTGCTTTGGGGTTACCAGACACTACTAAACCCTTCTGGCTGTTCTCTCACGAGAAGCAGGGAATAGCTCTAGGAGTCCTAGCCCAAAACCTAGGACCATACCGAAGGGCAGTGGCATACTTCTCTAAACAGCTTGATGAGGTAAGCAGGGGCTGGCCCAGCTGCTTGAGGGCAGTAGCAGCAGTGGTGCTAAATATTCAAGAAGCACATAAGTTTACACTGGGCCAAAAGATTACAGTAATAGTGTCTCATACTGTATCAGCGGTATTAGAGGTAAAGGGAGGACAGTGGCTCTCACCACAAAGGTTCCTTAAATATCAAGCTGTCTTAGTGGAACAGGATGATGTGGAAATAGTGGTTACTAACATTGTCAATCCAGCATCTTTTCTTAGCGGGAATACGGGAGAACCGGTATTGCATGACTGTCTGGAAACAATCGAAGCAGTCTATTCCGGCCGACCCGACCTAAAAGAGGAGACGCCGAAAGACACTGAAGATTCCTGGTATACTGATGGAAGCAGCTTTGTTCGACAAGGCGTCCGCAAGGCGGGATACGCGGTAACCACTGCAGACCAGGTAATAGAATCCAAAGCCCTTGCCCCAAACACCTCAGCACAGAAAGCAGAAATAATAGCCCTAACTCGGGCATTGGAACTAGCCAAAGACAAGAAAACCAACATTTGGACGGACTCCAAATACGCTTTCGGGGTAGTCCATGCTCATGGAGCTGTATGGAGGGAAAGAGGACTCCCCTCTACCCAAGGGAAACATATAAAACATGCCGAAGAAATTCTTAAGCTTCTGGAAGCAGTGCAGTTACCCAAGAAGGTGGCTATTATGCATTGTAAAGCTCATCAGAAAGGGAGCACTGCTCAGGAATTGGGCAACGCCATGGCGGACCGTGAAACCAAAAGCGTGGCGGAGAAAGGTGATTTGGAGGTGCAGTCTCTGGTCCCAGATGGTAAAATACAAATTGATCGTGAACCCAGGTATTCTAAAGAAGATCAGAAACTAATTGAAGACTCAGGTGGGAAAATCGAAAAAGGTAAATGGGCTAAAACTCCACAGGGAAAAATAATAATACCATTTGCATTGTTGTGGGCCATAGTCATGGCAGAGCATAGAAAATCCCACTGGGGAACAGAAGCTCTGTATAAATACTTGAGCCGGCTAATATTCGCCCAAAACCTGTATACCACTATTAGGCAAGTAACACAGCAGTGTGAGGTATGTTTGCAGAATAATCCCAAAACAGGCCCTAAAGCCCACCCTGGACAAATAGGGAAAGGAAATTATCCAGGACAACAGTGGCAAATTGATTTTTCAGAACTCCCAAGAAAAGGGGGGTTTCGATACCTGTTGGTCTTGACGGATACCTTTTCAGGGTGGCCAGAAGCATTCCCTTGCCCAACTAATAAAGCTAGGGAAGTAACCAAGGTACTGTTGCAAGAAATAATACCAAGATTTGGGGTTCCCGCGATTATCTCATCAGATCGGGGGGTCACACTTCATTGCAAAGGTTGTTCAACAAGTTAGTAAGCTCTTAGGAATAGGCTGGCAGCTACATACCCCATATAATCCACAATCAAGTCGTCAAGTGGAAAAGATGAACCACCTAATTAAGCTGCAAATTGTAAAACTAGGCCAAGAGGCCAGCCTGCCTTGGCCTCAATCATTACCTCTGGCACTCCTGAGAGTTAGAACTAAGCCCAGAACAAAGGAAGGGCTAAGTCCTTTTGAAATATTGTATGGGAGACCCTACATTGTGCAGGCGGGAACATCAACTGAAATCGGGAACAAAGTATTAACTGATTATATAATAAGCCTGCAAAAACAGCTTCGGGAAATAGAGAAGCTGGTCTTAGGAACTAGAGCCCGAGGTCTCGATGGGCCTGTGCACAATATTGAACCGGGAGATTATGTGTATGTTAGATCTCTTTCAGATTCACCTTTGAAGCCAAAATGGGAAGGTCCATTCCAGGTGCTGCTGACTTCTCACATGGCAGTCAAGATTAAAGAACAAGCCTCATGGATACATCATACCAGAGTGAAGAAAGCCCCTAAACCCAAACTATGATGGGAATCGACGCCTACCGGACCTTTAAAACTCCATCTCCAAAGACAGTAATTTGGACTCTTGTAGCCTTACTGTGCTGTGGCTTAGTAGGTGCATCCATTAACACAAATGCTTACATATCCCTTGTAAAGAGTGTTCTAAAATATACCAATGTTAGTGACTGTTGGATATGTGGGCAAGCTGATGACTGATTCTCCACTTTTTGGAGTCCCTGTAAGCAACTGGACAGACATAAATCCATATGAAATGCTTAAAACCTCATATTCCTGTTGGACAGAAAGCTCTACATTAGAGCAAGTAACCTATACATTAGCATTAGTAAACCACTCCGTGCCATACATAAGTTACAACACTTCAGGAGCATCACTAGGGCAATTTAGCTGTATGGACCTAGGCAACTGGACCACAATAGCTTTGGTCAAAGGGAACATAACTAGTGTTGACAAGCCAATAAACTATACAAAAGCTTCTCCAGGAGAAGGAGAACAGAAGTGGGCACAATACTTGTATGGCAGAAGCACTGCCGATAATTCCCTGGCTATAAATGCTACCTGTAACCTACCAGATGGGTATTGGTGGCTATGCGGGGATTTAAAGGCTAGAAAGCAGCTGCCACGACACTGGACAGGAGACTGTACTATGGGTTATTTAGCTCCTCCATTACAAATGTTCCATAGAAATGGTATGAGAGGTATTGTACAGGGTGTTTGGAGAAAATTCAATAAACGGATGATCTCCAACCCTTTACTTAGATATAACACCGGATTTCACAGTTTTGTCAGAGTTCTGCTTCCTTCACTAGGTGTGTACCAACTAGAACGGGCCATAGTAAATATTTCAGCAGAAACGGAAATAATAGCAAACTCAACTGCTGATGCCCTTTTCCGTTTGGGCAAGGAACTAGAATCCCTGAAGGGCATGGTCATACAAAACAGAATGGCCCTAGATATAATAACAGCTAATGTAGGGGGAGTCTGTACTCTGATCAATACAAGCTGCTGTACTTATGTCAATGAGTCAGGTAAGATAGAAACCAATATCCAGAAAATTTGGGAACATGCAAAGCTCTTACACCAAGTGGCCCAAGATGGTGCTTCTCTAGGTTTTACTAAGCTCTGGGAAAAGCTTACATCATGGTTACCTAACTTTATATGGCTTAAGCAGCTCTTCGTTGCAGTAATTATGTTTATTGTATTAGGATTATTAGCGTATTGTATGTTACAATGTTTTATGTCGATGTGCAAACAAACTGGGAGCTCATATGAAGAGTGGAAAAAGCATAAGCTCAGAGAGAACGCTGTAAGTGGCCAATACTTTGCTAAAACCCTCAAAGAAAATGGCATGATATAGCAAAAGAATTTGCAAAGGTGAAAGAAAAGGGGGAACTTGATTTGGAGAATGAATGGTTAAAGGTCGTTAGTGTAGATTTAGTACAGCTTGGCAAAGAACAGAGCTCAGAGCCCAGCATTCCAAGATAAGGAACTGGCCTTGTGTATAAGATAGCAGGAACAGCCTGCGTGCTAAGGAGGAACCCAATTGTCTGGGTGAAGTGTCCATCTGGTCGGGACCAGTTTCATGGTTTGGGGTCCAGCCAGCTCAGCATTCTAAGCCAAAGGTAAAAGTACACAGTGAAGAAGACTATGAGCCTTCCTCCAGAAGACCCCGGCCCACGACCACTGGGCGACAGTACGCATGCAGCAAGGGGAGGAGACTTATGATAATGAGTTCCTAGAAATAATTAGAATAGTAATGCCTTTTCTTAGAATTAATTATAATAACCCAGCCCACATTAATGAATATGTATGCTTTTTGTCATAAATAGATGCTTGTTTTACGACCCGGTGTGCAAGTTTGGAGGAGCGATCCCCCTTGCACCCAGCGCTGCAATAAACATACCTGCTTTATAACTCTTTGTGAGTTGTAGAGTCTGTTTCCGCGCCTCAGGGCGGAGAATGGCTGGAGAGCAGCCCTGAGGAGAAGGACTTGGGAGTGTTGGTGGATGAGAAGCTCAACATGAGCCAACCGCATCCCGGGCTGCATCAAGAGAAGTGTGGCAAGCAGGTCACAGGAGGTGATTCTACCCCTCTACTCTGCACTCGTGAGACCCCACCTGGAATACTGTGTCCAGCTTTGGAGTCCTCAACACAGGAAGGACATGGACCTGTTGGAACGGGTCCAGAGGAGGGCCACGAAAATGATCAGAGGGATGGAGCACCTCCCCTATGAAGACAGGCTGAGAGAGCTGAGGTTGTTCAGCCTGGAAAAGAGAAGGCTCCGGGGAGACCTCATAGCAGCCTTCCAATATCTGAAGGGAGCCTACAGGAGAGCCGGAGAGGGGCTCTTTGTCAGGAAGTGTAGTGACAGGACAAGGGATAATGGTTTTAAATTGGAAGAGGGAAGATTTAGATTAGATATTAGGAGGAAATTCTTTACTGTGAGGGTGGTGAAGCACTGAAACAGGTTGCCCAGGGAAGCTGTGGATGCCCCATCCCTGGAAGTGTTCAAGGCCAGGCTGGATGGGGCTTTGAGCAACCTGGTCTAGTGGAGGTGTCCCTGCCCATGGCAGGGGGGTTGGAACGCGATGATCTTTAAGGTCCCTTCCAACTCTAACCATTCTATGATTCTATAAAATAAAGTCTTTAGAAAAAGACTGAAGAAGAGTCCAAACACTGGACATTTGGAAAGCAGCAAAGAGAAGGGTATGTGGTGCCTGCCCCATGCTAACTTCCAATAAAATAAACTTGCTTTTTACTACAGTATGAACAGGTACAACTGAATTTGTGGAGTATATTTAGTCTTTTATTTCCCTGTTCATCCTGAAAGGATTTGTATATTTTTCATCATACGAAGAAAAGAAAAAGTATCAGAGGTGTAAAGAGAGGACCTTCTTACCACCTCTCTACAAACCAAGTGAGTTTGTTATCAACTTCTGTAGTTTAAAAACTTTTTAAAAGCAACAAATTTGAAAAAGTAGGCATATCTAGCAGTCTCATCAGGATATACCCAGAACGTATTTGGAAAGACAAGAGTCTGTACTTGCACTACCATCAGGAATACAAGATAGTATTTGAAGATTAAGACACCTACATGTAGGCACCTGAATTCAGGCGTGTAAACCTGCGCTAGATGGCTCAGCTCCCATTGTAGTTAATGGAGATCTCATCCATGGGCTAATGAAATCTAAAACAATTAACCTGACTAGCTGCAAGCTGTCTACCCAAGGGTAAGGTGAATCAATTGTATTGACTACGCTGCTTATAATGAGACTTCAGCACATGTACAGATATGCTACTGCTACATGACATAATTATGTTTTTTTTTCAGGTCAGTGGGATTTTGGGAAGACAAGACAGGCATCAATCTCAATCATCAGCAGGTTATATGAAATATCCTCTTCCACAAACCTTAGTCACAGCAATAAGTGAAGTCAACTGTCAGATACACAGCCACAAGCAAAGACAGAGCTACCTTGCATTGCAGAACACTATGCATAGTGAAACCAAACATGCAATAACTTTGTATTTAAATTAGAACATGTGTATGCATCTGTTTGGACTCCCCTACTCTGAAACAAACAAACATATATCTCTCTCTCTTTAATACAATCGCAGAAATTAGACAAGGAAAATCTTACTGGATCCATCCCAAGTTTAGGATTTATCTGTATTGTTTACTTTTCCAGGGCTTAATTCAGTTTTAGAGGTTTGTAATAGCACAAAACATAATAGAAGAAAAAGAGAAACAGTGAAGACAAGTAGATTTGTAGCGTCACAACTATACCAATAGTTTACATCATAACCCCTAATTTCAAGGGAACATAAGAGAGGAAAGTAACTTCCTCATAATTTGGTTTCTCTAAAAATACAGTTTGGCCGATTTCTACGCTTTGGCCTGCTGAGGGTTACGGGTGGGAATTTCCCTGGCTCACACCACTTTTGGACCTGTAACATATCCCCATTATGCCACAAGATAGATCCCAGGTGAGCAGCCTTAGAGCTCTCCCGAATGTTCTACTTCAATTCCCTGAAGAACAAGCAGCAACAATAAAATTGTATTTCCAGTAATTTTGGAAAGTTAAGTTTTAATTTTGAAAGTACAGATGGTTAAATACTCAAGGTCAACCTCTACCGAAACTAAGATCACTATATAGATAGGAAAGACCACGAGCCTAGCCCAGGAAACCTTTTATACGTCACTGGCATTTCTATTCAGCTACCTGATACTGTGGGTAGTAACTCAGAAGCGAGCAAGGTGTGCTGTGCAGAAAGGCAGACAATTTGGATGTGAACAAACCAGGACACGATGATGCTGTTACTTCCCACGTTAACAATTCTGTAGCAATAACACACCTTCATAATGAGGTTGCATAATTAAAGTGTGCACTAAACCCATTTTACTCTACACATGTATGAAAAACTGCAGTTATAGCAACTTTTAATCACATTGTCCTCTTTCTGCTGAGAAAAGCTCTTATTTCTAGAGAGACAAAAAAGTCTGAGGACAACCATCTCTCTAGTGCTTAGCAAAACAGCCAGGTGTTTCCCAGAAGCTTCTCTAGCAGATAAGTAATTTGAAGCAAAGTAGGGACTCCAGTATAAGATCTACAACACCGTGAGAAAATTGAGTACACGACAAACATTTCCACTATCAAATGGATAATATGAATACAGAAAGTTATTTGGCTCACACTTTGATAATATCAGCAACACTAATGCTGCAGAAAAAACAAGACAGTAAAAAAATAAATACCCTCTAATAGCATACTACCTCAGAAAGAACTAAGATTACAGAAATCTCTTCCATCAAGCCTTGTCAGTTCAAGTCTTAGTTTGTAAGAAGGTTCTTCTGCAGTTTAAAACATCTCTACAAAAGAGTTAACAAAAGAATTGTGACATTAACTCCAAGGAAAGACACAAAGTAGAAAATTTACTCAGTTATTCTAGCATGACTCATTTTTAATAAAAATAAAGTCAATAGGGAAGGTAGGCAGGCCTAAAGGAACTTAATGCATTGCAGATGTAAATATTTAACCAAATAACATGACTTCACAAATAGAGATAGTGTCTTGCTATTCTGACCCTTACATTAAAGTGGACTTTTTAAAGAGAGACTAAATACATTTTAGATTCTACCAACTAAGCCATGTGGCTTTCTCTTAAAGATCAGTTACAGCACTGCATATCTTCCTGCCACAAAAATCTCATGCAACAGCACTGAGGAATATGGACTAACACAGAAACGGAAAAAAGCATGGCACACAATCAGAGATTGATCTCCCAAAAGTAGTAGTATCATGACCTTAACATTTCATTGTCAAGCTTAACAGCTCATGTTGGTGTTGACAAGGACAATTTTTTTTTTTTTTTTTTTTACTACCCCAGTTCAGATAATTGTTGCAAAGATTTCTCAGCTCAGATTAACCAGCCCTCACTCTTTACCCCTTCAGTAGTTCTTGATTTTCTATAAAAAAAAAAAAAAAAAAAAAGAGAGAAGAGAAGAGAAGGTACTCATAATTTTAAGACCCCTCAATAGTCTAATCTTTCCTGACTTACCTCATTTATCACTGAGATGCTGACTCAAGTTGGCCCATAACGATAACCAAATATCTTCACGATCTTTCCATGGTGTTTCTGAGGGTGAAGCTGTGCAAAATGACTTAGCTGATCTTTCAGCTTTCTTCTGCCAAAAGACACACAACCCTCTCCTTTACTTTCCTTCCCTCTACCCTGTCCCACTATACAATACACCCTTATCTTTTAAACTACTCTGGCACCCATTGACTTCACGTTAAAATGATTCTAATAACTAATTCAGCAGAATATTTTTCATTCTTTTGGCTGTGTAAGTTTTATTCTGGGTTACTGAGTCAAACTGAATATTGAAGTCATACAAAAACCCACACACAGCAGAAGAGACTCATTATATAAAAGCCAGACTATTTTTTTTTTTACCTGCACTTTTAGTATCACCGCAGAGCTCCAGCTACACAAAACAGCTAGCGCTCCATCTAATGCATGGATGAAACAGGACCAGCAATAACTATATCAGCACAAGTGAGGACTCCTTTCCCCTGACAGATTTAGCAGCATTGTTTGACCACATTCAGTACACTAGCAGCATGCCAGTTTGCTATTCTGTTGTGTATGTGTGAATAAAAAGTAAACAAAAAGAATAATAGGCTTTAGCACACAAATAATTCAGTAACTCTGAAGTCAGGCATAATGGGTTATACTGAAGAGCATATATTTTATAAGCATCACTTAGTAGATGCTAGGACAGTAGCTGTAACACATTAACCAATGTATGTACAGTAAGCAAACTCTCAAGTGAGAGACTGCACTAGCAGCTGCTATCAGACATACTAGAATCATAGTGCCAAAAAGCATAATAAAAGACTAAATATGCCTAAAGACCTCTCTTAAAGAAGTTGTATTCACTACAATTAAGCATTTAATAATTGACTAAGAACACAAGAGATGTTTTCCTCTTACTGAAGAAAAGAATCACAATATAAAAAGATGATCCTGCTTAGTTTACTATACATCTCTACACTTAATAGAGATTTTTAAAGTCTAAGCGCTATGTGACTGTATACTGCAAAGTTGCTTAGTGGCTTGTGAAACTACATGCTACCAAAACGAAGGAAGACAAGTGAAACACAGACCAACTAGGATCATTAATGCACTGTTCTCCATTTCCACTGAACTAGTCATGAGTTATCAGTTATTAAAAGCAATGAAACATTAGGAATTAGTTACTTAAAGGTGTCTATGTAAGCCTAGGAGGCAGATAATCAGTCTGCTAGAAGACTTTTTATCAACACCTTAATTAAATGAAACACCAATGAGAAGGCATATCCTGCCATTATCAACTTGCTAGTAAAAAAGAAATAAATCAGGACAATTATGTAATCTCTCATAACATGAAGTATTCTTAATTTACATCTAATTCAAAACGTGGAAACTGCACAGAAGAAAAATGACCAGGTTCTTAAAACAATGGAAAAAAGCTACATAAAAAGCAAACTGCACGACACAGATCACTCATGAGTTATTTATATTGACACATCAACTCCACTTTGCCAGATTCAAAAAAATTAGCACATGAACAGTTTACACTCAGCCTATGATTTTCAAAAACACAGTAATATGTGTTTAGACTGGAGGTATGTCTCAATTTATAAGGTAAAAACATCTAAATAATTGTTTCTTTGCAATATCAAATTTATGAAGTTATTATTATGTTGAAAAACGTACTGAATACTAAGCCAGATAAACATCCTCTATGATCACTGTTAAAATTCTATTATCACACTTGAATCAGTAAAGCGCAAAATACTTTGGACTGGTAGTGTGATGTATAAGTTTTGCCAAATAATTCTCATAAATTTTAGATTTAAAAAAAACCAACACCCCCCCCAATGTATTACAAATCTTAAGTTTAACAATTGAGAGCATCCCCTTGAAAAGTACAGGTTACCAAACCCAGTGATTTCTGCAGAATGTATGTAGAGATTTATTTAGTTTGATTCCTATAGCTTCCATAGGTGAACCATACATAAAGCACTTTAATTTGAATACAACAGAGAAGCTCCAATAACAAATGTTCATGAAAACAGGAAAAAAAATAACGGCCAAGAACTCAGATTATTTTCACTCTTGCTGCTTAAGCAAGCTATGAATAGATGGAAGTGGCTCAGTAATATGGAAAAAAGCACTTCTCTCTTTCGTGGCAGTTAGCAAAGAAAGTAAAAGAACTGTTCTTTCTACATCAGTCAGGTAGAAATTAACCTTCACATTTACAAAAATGTCTATTAACTAGAAAGCAGTACAAAAGACAGCGCATCCAAGGTAGGATCCAGGAATCACTAGAACCTCAGATAAGAAGAAAGTCTTGTATCAGGATTACACGTAGGAGTCTAATCCTCTGTACATCTAGACTTGCACATATGTCCTTCCGTAAGTAAACAACAAAGTAAAGTTTAAATGCCTATTGTGACTGCATAGATTTCTCTTTTGCAGATGTGCATGAAATACTGTAAATTAAATGATAATTTTTTTACAGATTCCTAAGTATGGATAAAGGTTGCATGAAATATACATTCTTGTGTTGCAGTCAGCTTGAAGTGGTGACAGCAGTTCAAAAATAGACCACTTTCCAAATTACTTATAGTATTTCTAAGCAAGACACTAAGATTATACGTGTAGAAAAGCCATCCTTACATTCTTACCCTTGGAATTATGTTAAATATTCCTAGCACGTGAGACAGTGTTACTTTACTGCTAAAATTTCTGAACAGGTTTTATAGTTGAAATGCAGCACTAACTGCAGCAGGAAACCTTTAAACTGTGGTGAATGTATAATATGGTAACTAGCCCCCCCTCCCCCCCCAAAAAAAGTTATAACAAGAAGATTTCAAAATAGCGCACAGACTAATGATGCTTGGAAACTCCAGTCCCTTGCACTAGGGACAGGACAGGTCTCATCTGCCCACAGCTGTGACTGTTCGAGCCTTTTACTCCTTCTTCTCTTGAAAAGGTAATTTTCAGAGAAGGGACAGGAAGTGTCATAATTCTATTTATTAATTTCACAACAAGATGTAGGAACAACTTCTTAAACACAGAAGACACCTAATTCATTGGTAAATTTCAACTTAGAAAAATCTGTCCCACTGAAGTAACAGGCTAACCTAAAAAACTGAGGTAGAAACACCACATTTATGGAAACAGCAACATTTTTTCCCATTTCATTTTTTTTGTTTTCATGAAAAAAAAATAAAAAAATCCAGTAAGTCTACCCACGAGAATCACACATGGTTTACATAAAGGAGATGAACACATTTTAAATTCTCTAGATATGAAGTTGCTAAAGCTGAATTCTGACATGACATGCTCAGAAGGTAACAAAGGAAAAAGATGACAAACATTTAATCAGTTTTTTAAAAACAGTAATTTTTCAGGTAACAGCTGTTCTTGATAGTCTTCTATTTTTATGAAGTAATTATATTTTTTTAAATATTTCTATATTTTTATTTATAGTCTGTATACACTTCAGCCAATCTTTATGCATCTGAAAAAAAAAACCAAAATCCCTATACTGTTCACCATAAATCTTTACACAGAGAGATTAATTAAATTATTATTTGTTTCTCTTTTATAGTAATTATATTTTCCCATAAAATCAAGGCCATATTGTTTTGTTTTAAATACCCTACATCTATGCACAAGTATCTCCTACTAATCAGTCTGTATTCTTAAATCAACAGCTGTAGTTCATTTTACAACAACAACAAAAAAATCTATATACGTTAGGTATAGAGATGTACCTCTTTCATATTAACCAAACAAGTGCTAACTATCAGTAGCCATTTCTAGTATGGGTGGGTAATTGTCCTATCTCATCTTTACCACTTTTGGTCTTAGACTCAAAAGGTTATTTAAAGTATAAGGTTATTCATAAACAGCATGAAGTTCTGTTAACTACCCATTTCTCCAAGTGAAAGGGAATTCAAAATTTTTGTGCTTTTCATTTTACACCTCAGACAATTAAGCATCTTTAATTTCTACAAAATAAAATATTTTTTTTTTAAAAAAGTAGCTTCCTGAAATGTTCCAGGAGCACCTACCTGAATAAATGGTCAGATGTAGCCAAAACAGTAACAACAAGTAGCACTCAGACAAAACCGAGGAGCTTAGAGAAGTCTAGATAGCGAAGAACAAAACTAGTAAATTTAGAATTTTTTGCTCTCTACAACTTCCTGAAGAGGGAAAGTGGAAAGGGAGGTGCTGATCTCTTCTCCCTGGTATCCAGCCTCAGGATGTTTGAGAATGGTTCAAAGCTGCGTCAGGGGAGGTTCAGACTTGACATTAGGAAACATTTCTTTACTGAGAGGGTGGTCAAAAATTGGAACAGGCTTCCTAGAGAGGTGGTCAATGCCCCAAGCCTGTCAGTGTTTAAGAGGCATTTAGACAATGCTTTAACTTGTGGTCAGCCCTGAAGTGGTCAGGCAGTTGGACTAGATGATCGATCGTTGTAGGTCCCTTCCAACTGACCTATTCTATTCTAGAAACAAAATCTCCCCTTTTAGAAAAACTTTCATAAAGGCTCCATCACTCATACTAATTTATTAATGAACAATGTTGATTCCAAGGATATTGCTATTCAGGTAGAATTTGGGTGAAGAGACTTCCTCATAAATATTTAGTTGGCCAAACCTATTTAAGCCACTGTTGAGATGTAGCTTGCTACACTCTGATGAATATAACAGAAGTATAAGAACATGAGTCCTGTAGAGCTCTTCGGTATGTGCTGACAGTAAATTTCAGTCACATAACTAAGAAAATACAACTGTAAGTAGGGTTTTTTGTTCTTTGGGACTGAGTTTTTTTTTTTTTGTTTGGTTTTGCATTGGTGTTTTTACTCCATTTTCTCACTTATACACCTTTATCAGCATTCCTCCTCACCAGCTGCAAGGATTTAGTGAATACACTCTTTAATAATCACACTGAAGTTTTGCTAACTCCTACTTCTTTTTCTGATCCATTCTACCCAAGTTTTCCATCACCACAACAGATGGCTGGCATATGAAAAAGAAAATCATTTCTGCAGTATACATGAATATACTAATACTACAGATTTTTAAACTAGAATAAAGCAAAAATATATTTTATTGTGAGAGTGAAAGTTAAAAGTGCTCCAGTTAAAACAATTTGACAAATATCAGCCAGCACTTGCGTAGCAGTGTTATTGCACCTTCCCTTCTGTATCAGAAATCATCACAGAAGCGCTGCTCAGAATGCAGTCACCTGCACTATGGTATAAGCATCTGCCTACCTGCATACTGAAAAAAACACTTCTAATGAAAAGCAAACCTCTTATTTTACGTTATCTGTTGTGTAGTTATCAAAGCCTCAAGTCACATGCTTGTGTCTTAGTTACAAGAAGCTAGTTGTTTTTAAGGTAGATTATTCGTGTCATTTATTGTTATTTTTAAAGTCTCAGGCAGGAGTCTCAATTAGTACAAAAGATAAAAAGCATATCTGATTTTTCAGCACATTCCCCAAAACTAGTCAGCCATGATTTCAACATAAATTCTCAAGCCATCCTGTAACTCTCTTGAACATCCCTCTTTTCTGCAGTGTTTGGGTTTGTATGGATATAACCAGTTTGTAAACAGCCATTTTTCACTATAACTATTCCACTTCTTCCCACTTTAAGAAAAAAAAAAACCAAAACAAAACAAAAAAACAAACTCTACCTGATATTGAGCATCTCTTCTATGTTATTAGGGAAAAAAAAAATCTGAGACTGCCAGGTAATTGGCAAAGTATGCATGAAGATCATGAGATTGGGTAAATATCCGATGTATTTCTTTCTGGGAAGGCTATCATTGACATAGCTTCCTTATTTACTGTAATAAAGATGAGGGGTGTGTTTCTGTTGTTCCTGTTTTCAAGAAATGAAAGTGAAAATATTGTAAGCGCTCACCATTTTAGTAGTTATGAAAAATCTTAAGATTGCTTCCTAAAGTATTACTGCTTTTACAAAGGCAAAGGTATGCAAGTGTTATTAATCTAACCAGGCCAGAGTACTATACAATTCCAAAACAATGGTCAACTGAAGTACAAGTGCAGACAGGAAAGCTAAATGTATACCTTAATTTTGGAGTGCATATACTGAGCGTCTCTAACTCCCTTATTTTTAAAACCTACCAAAAGGTTACATGTTGCCAAAAAATTTGAAAGGCTGCCACCATCAATCACTCACCCTTTGGTCTCCAACTATATAAAAAAACCCAAAACAATATTCAAGAATAATGCAGTAGAGAATTTCTCAGATAGCAATGCAAGTAAGATCTCCCTTCAGCTGTTTTTCATGTTGCCCCTCTATATCTCAGAATCGAAAAAAATGTTGTTAAATACTGCCTTGCTCCTATTATGGCTTCTGTTACAGATTCACAAACAAGGAAGCAAGAAAAGAGCTATTGCTCTGTGTGATTTGCTCTAACACAAGCATCCTGCTACAGTTACCCATCACAACGATGGCATACCACAAAGCAAGGGTTAAAGGTGCCCACACATTTTGTTTATTTGGCTATTTTTAAAATAGTGTTTCTACTGTGCGGTAGAGCCCCATTTCTCCGTATTTTCAAGCCAGACCACATATTGCAAGAGTACACAAAGAAGAACTTAAAGACTTTCCATAACAGTCTTGCCATTAGTGTGGAAGAACTGCCTTTGAGCCACCAAGAAAGTATTTATCGGCTACTATCACTGCATCAGTTCCCAACCTTGCTGCAAGGACTCCAATTGAGATTTTTTTCTTCCCCCACTACTTGAGCTCTCAGTATCAGACAAGTGTGCAGCATCCCTCCCTGCTTCTTCCATACTGATGAAGGAAGCTGGAAATGGCACGGTCATAAAATCTCAAGCTGAATTTGGAAACAAAATTAATCCAGCCGCCTTTAACTGTCCCACAAATAACCCTTAAAAGCACCCAACATTTTTGTGGGCTGTAAACTGCAAATAGCATCCTGAGACATTTGCCCTGCATACAGTGCATTATGATTTGCCACATGGGCACACAGAATCAAATACAACATGGTTTAAAGTGATGTGAACACAGTAAGAAAAGCAATACGGTTCAGATCCTGTTAAGTTAAATGAAACTTTTGTATTTAGTTTTACCTACATGATAGAAGGAAGTTATGGAGGAGGGAGGAAAAAAAGGAAAAGGGTATTTTATTTTTTTTTCAGATAACACTAAGTGAAACTTGCTTTTGGGGAGAAAAAAACAAGCCAGTTTTCCAAGCTACTTTATTCATATTTGTCTCATGCTATAGCTTGAAGACTCAACATTTACAAAATATAGGAATCAGCCATACAATAAAAGCTGCTAAATGAAAGTAGTATCTCATAATGCACATTTATTAATAATAAATGAAAGTAACAATGTTGGAAATAATTAGAGTATAATATTTGAAAGTGAAGACTAACTGAAGTGTACCCATTACCCTCAAAAAGGAGGAAATGAAGACATACAGACATGAACAGCGCTCGATCATCAGCAGTTGGCACCCTTGTATTTCTCCAAAGCTTCAATAAACGAACAAACTGAAAAATTCCTAATAGCCATTGCAGACTCAGAGCTACAGGAATCCCTTTAAGGAAGGACATCTAAAAGGAGCCTGACTACAGATAAGGCACTGTAAGACACTGCTTTCAACTAGGCAAGTTCCAAACTATTTGGGCCTTCACAGCCCAAAGGCAACAGCTGAAACTCCAACAAAGAAAGGGGTGTTGGTCACCCAACAGGATAAGGCGATACTGAAACAGTAACAAATTTTCAAAATCAGTTTGTAAGTAGATTTAGTTACAGAGATGAGCAAAGAATTTAGCAGCAAACGAAGTGTGGATTACACAAGCCTTTTACAGTGCCCAGAGCTTTGGGAGGTATATAAACTTCTGTAATTCAGCTTGGAATCCCTGTAAAACAATCAGAGATGAAGATAAATTATGCTAAAAGCATATAATACTTGTAAGCATGGTTACATACACAACCATGATGGACTCAATGCAAGAATTCCTACCGAATGCAATAATCTGGTGGATAATGCCAATTGTCCTTTCTGGCCTTAAGAAATTATGAGCTTGATTTCAGTAGTCTAACTAAACCAGTCTGCCTCATCCCATTGCCAATTCCTTCCAGGTGACTGCAATGGGAGTTGCACTGGTGGTGAGTCTGTTCTCCTTTTCCTTTTCTGTTCTATTCTGAGCAGGTAATATAATGCAAAACCTGAGTACTCTGAATCCCAATTATTAATTGCAATTTTACAATCAACAGAAGACACAATATATGACCTTAAGTAGACAAAACCAACCAGTCTAACCTGTATCAGCACAGGTGGTTTTTTTTTTTGCTATACCAACATTATGCCCAACCATATTTGTGCTGGGGACAATTTTTCCAGAGTTGATCATACTTTCAGCAAATTGATTTTCTAGGAAAAAGTTAAGAAAATCATTGTCCCAAAAGAAGATTTATCAGAATAAGAGATGGGGTACAGCCAGGGATGAGTGACCAGAAGTTAAAAAAACAACAAAATAAACAAACAACAAACAGCAAAGAACAGAAACAGCAAACCACAGACTTTATCAGGCTAATCTTGTACATACAGTGTTCATACACACACAAAATGCACCATCATATAAAACGCCTTTCATAAACATTATTATATATCATTTTTAAAAATGAAGAGCACCAAAAAGCTCCAAAGAGTAAAACCTACTATACCAGCCATGGTAAAAATACGTAAGTGAACAACATGGTGTTTTCTGGGAAAATATGGGCACCCCTCAAACTACAAGAGAAGAAGAAAAAAGAGCAAACAAAAAGCACACAGAGAATGCTAGATCAGCTAGCCATCACTAAATTGGAATTGCTCCAGCATTTAAATTTTATGTATTGTCCTTTCACATCAAAACAATTCAGTATGCTACACAACATAAAAATTACTAAACCCATTCATTAAAATCCTGATTCTGTAAATTTCATAAACAGATAGCACTGCTTACAGTAATAATTGTGTTGTGTTTGAACTGTTAAGGCCTTTGTCCCCCATTTTGTTGAAAAAAGTTCCACTTGTTTGAATTCTAAAGACAGTGTCTCACTAAAGCAATCATGTCCATTCGGAGATAGGGTGGGAGGAGTCATAAGAGCCTGTCGCTTTAAACTGAAAAACCCTCACAGATTTCCCAGGAGCTAAAATACATTTGTAAATATGATATGCATATGCAGAAATAACTTTCAGCCCATGGAAAAACTGCTTAATAAAAGAATTCTAAAAAACAGATCATACTGAGGAAAAAAAATTAGAGGTGGAATTGTTGATAAAGCCTTATACTAAGCTGAAAACTTTATTGAAGCTGCCAATATTTGTACTTCCTTTACATTTCACAGTCCACTTTTATCTCGTTGATTCTGTCATTTCCCTGCCTACTTCCTCATAGAACGGATCTATTCAGGATAGCAGCAAAACAGTTATTCCCTCCAACAGATCAAGATCTTCTGCCCCAGGGAAGATCATCGCTGCTAGTGGGCCAGTTTGTTTTCTGCATTTTATTCATCTCTTGGAGATCATCATCTCTTATACTCCCCCATATATCTGAGAGCAGTGGAGTGCATTCTGGAGCGACTTAACAAGTAAACAGGAGATGAATACCTTCGGGGCTCACAGCAAGCACCACGGCCAGCCTGCCTAGGACAAGTAGGGATATACGACAAGGGATTGAGGCAGGACCAGCAGCCACCGCCGAGGTGCTCGGTCCTGAGACATCTAGTGGAGCCCCGGCCGGAGGGAGGCCCGGCGGCAAGGCCGACAGGCACGGCGCGGGCAGCCCCACCGCGGGCCCGACACTATAAACAGCCCCGTCTACAAACAACGACCCCCTTCGAAAACAATCCCAGAAGCGGCCGAGGAGCCTCTGCCCACGCGCAGGGGCTCCCCTCCCCTGTGGCCTCAGCACAGCCACAGGGGCCTAGGAAGAGACTTCCACCTACAGGCAGGCCCACTCACTATAGGACGTCGGGCTGGGCACCGGCACCCGGCGACCCCCACTCCATCTTGCCCCCCCTTCCCCCCGTGCCGCCGGAGGGCACCAGGCCGCTCGCCGCCGGCGGCGGCACCCCTCTCGGCAGGCGCACAGCAAGGGGCAGGCAGTGAACCCCACCCCACTGGGCCGTACCTCGGCTGAGATCAAGGGGGACGTTCTCCTCACCGCTATCGTTCCGACCTGCGGGGATGAGGGAGAGACGTACGTTAGGCTGGCGGGGAGGAAGAAGCCAGAGAACGGAGGAGAAGAAGAGGGAGCAGAGGGGATAGCTGAGTACCAGCGCAGAGCGAGAGCCGCCGGGAGAGGGCGGAGAAGGCAGCCTACCGCAACGGCCTGCCCAAGCCCCTTACCTCGGATACGGATATGCCTCAACGAGCGGGCACGAAGACTCACCGCCATGTTTACGGCACCACAGTCACAACACCGGAAACCTCACCCACTCTCGCGAGAAGTCCGCAGAGCCACAGCCGGCACCCTCTCCCCCGCCTTGTAGCCACACCGTCAGTAGGAGGAGTGCGGGGACGGCCGAAGCGAGACGGTCGTTGTTATCTCTGAGAGGCCCTGCTTGGCCGCGGCTCCTCTTCTGTATTGAAGTAGTACCCTGTAGTCCTGGGGCCACTCGGCGCGGGGTGCAGGCGGCGGCCTCCTCAAGTACCAGAGAGCGGGTAAGGGCTACTGCTCCTCAGGCTTCCTGGACGGTGCTGCAGGATTCTGTCTGCCTGGGCACAACACCTGGGTCACGCTTCCGGCGCCTCTGCGAGGCAGGGTGGGCACCCGACACCTAAACGCCTACCCTGCCTCGCAGAGGCGCCGGAAGCGTGACCTAGGGAGAAGCACCGATGTCCTCAGAGCCGCGTTCGCCGCTAGGGTTCGCTGTGAGGCTTCGGCATGGTAGTATCTTTCCGCAGGCGCCTCCGGTAGCTCTGCCCCAAGAGGCCAGAATCGAGGGGGGAGGAGGGTGGAGGGCCGGCAGGGGCGAAGGGGCATCCGAGGGGGCTTCTCTTCCGTCCCCACTGGTGCGCCGGCTTCGGTCGCAGGCATACGCTCCGCCAGAAAACGTGGCAAAATGCTTTATTTTCCTGAAGAGCTTGCGTTGCTGGGAACTGACTTCCTACATAACTGTTCTATCACCACATCTAAAGATTTTTGGTCTGTCAATGAAGTTTCTCTTTGTTTTGGTTTTTTAATGAAATTTTCCCGATTACTTTTCCTTTTTTATACTGCACTTGCCTTGTGATGAGATGATAATTCAAGTGGATGCAGCATGACCACTGACATTATATACTGGATGTTTTCAGTATTCCACTTCTTAATATGTGAAGTAATTAGAAAAAGGAAAAAAATATCTTTTCATTGCTTTCTTGATTTAGTCAGTAGGTCTCTGCAGGCTCAAGTGTTGATCTATTTCTTACCTTAACGTTTGTTAAACTTACCTAATAAAATCAGTGTATGTATAAAAAAATTAACTCAAAAAGAAGTTCCACTATAAGAAACAGTATATTTGCATATACTTGCTCTTGTCCTTTTTAGGCAAAAGTTTAAATAAGCAGATATACCTTACATCATGTCCTGAAGCTTCAGACAGCCATAGCCAAGACAAGTTCTGTCACCTAGACTTCCCAAATTCTCAGGACCAAAACCATCAAACAATAATCAAATTGAAGCACAGAAGTAGCCAGCCATATAAAAAATAGCTTCGCAAGGTCAGGTAATTGTTTTCCTGTTTCGTAGTCCATCATTTTCCACTTAGCTTTCCCTCCTCTCTAAGGGTAGTCTTCAATTCAGATCCTGCATTAGTCATAAAAATCTGGTTTTATTAAGTATTCATGAATATTAAGTTTCACCTGAAAAATTGTAAATTAGCTTTTACACTGATTGGTTGCACTTCTAAAATGTTAATACTGATTTAGGAGAGTAAAAATATTTATAGAGCCAGAGTAGAAAAACAGTGGTAGTATCACTTTTAACTTTCTGGCATATCAGTTCATTGACACGCATATAAGACTCTTGTTGTAATAGGATTATGCCAAGTATATTTAGATTAAAATACCATTTTCAACAGCTTTCCTATTTCAATTTTTGCTTATTAATTAAGAAACTAATGTTCTTGAAGAACTTCATGTTTTCAAAATGAAAAAGTCTAAATAATATCTCATCCATCCATAACACAGGACCAAAGTGTATCAAACTTCCTTAAATTATTTCATCAATATGCCTCAGGGCTACCCTTTAAAATTTTATGTCCAGGAAACCCTTGACTTCCTGAAAATGCCAAATTAAGCACTGCTTCTGGTAGTAATGTTGTATCCTGTTTACTAAAAATTCTACTGTGACTAATTAATTTCAAATAAGCTTTGAAGCACCAATAAGCATTGGCCCACTATTAAACTTCTGAATTGGATTTGAACCTGTAATCTGCATGTAGCATCCTGGCCTGTATCAGGAGTAGAGTGGTGAGTAGGGCTAGGGAAGTGATTGTCCCCCTGTACTCGGCACTGGTGAGACCCCACCTCGAGTAGTGTGTCCAGTTTTGGGCCCCTCACTACAAGAAAGACATTGAGGTGCTGGAGCGGGTCCAGAGAAGGGCAATAAAGCTGGTGAGGGGTCTGGAGAACAAGTCTTATGAGGAGCGGCTGAGGGAACTGGGGTTGTTTAGCCTGGAGAAAAGGAGGCTGAGGGGGGACCTTATTGCTCTCTACAACTACCTCAAAGGAGGTTGTAGCGAGGTGGGGGTCGATCTCTTCTCCCAAGTAACGAGCGATAGGACAAGAGGAAACGGCCTCAAGTTGCGCCAGGGGAAGTTTAGATTAGATATTAGGAAAATTTTTTACACTGAAAGGGTTATCAAGCATTGGAACAGGCTGCCCAGGGAAGTGGTGGAATCGTCATCCCTGAAGGTATTTAAAAGATGGGTAGATGTAGTGCTTAGCAATATGGTTTAGTGATGGTTTTTGCCAGAGTTAGGTTGATGGTTGGACTCCGTGATCTGAGAAGTCCCTTCCAACCTAGGCAATTCTATATAAAATGCTTTGGACCTCATACTAAATGCTAGTGGCATACAGCACTTATTTCTTCCCTTATAGATACAAAGTCAGACAGACACAATGTATTTTAAAAGAACCATAACATCTTCCAACAAGGGATAATAAGAAAGGAGTAATATTTAAACTATAGCGTACTCTTTTGCCACTTTGTTCTTGCAGACACCCTTTAATAATCATAATATTTCACTTAACTCACTGGGCTCCAGTTTTCTCTTTCTTTTTATTTTTTTTCCCCAGTTATATTTGAATTATGCAGTCAAAATTACAAAATTGAGTTTGTCTCTGATAATGACACACAACATATTGCAATAATGTCATTTATAAGTGGTAGCCCACAAGGCTGCACTGAAGATACTCTGGAGTGTAGTTAATATTTGCCACAAAAAAAACCCCAGCATTAGATTTTTAAGCTCTTTGTTTAGAGCATTTATGCATTTAGCCTTAACTACCACTTAGATTTGTGAGAGCTCCCCACAAAAGAAAAAAACAAAGCATGCCACAAAATGATGGCCCTTAAAATGTCATGACTGGTATGAGTCCTCCTCACCCTGTGAGAGTAAAGGACATTTTGGGATCTGTTTTTGGAGCTTTTCCCCTGTTTTGTTCTCTCATTAAATTTGGGCAAAGAATCACAAAAGTTTAAATAAAAAATGTTGAAGGTTCCTTACCTATCAAATTTTCTGCAGATTTTCATCCGCCACTATTGCTCCTGAATATGCAGGAGGGGAGAAATGATGGGGGGGGAAGCTATTTTGTCCATTTGGAGGGGGGGAATCAATACCAAAAGAAAATTAACTTCTTCACTGGTCTGATGGCCTGTCTATGTCACAAATTACAGTTTATCCAGCGTAAGGCAGCCTCTTTGATTTATTATTTTTGTCTTAACTAGATTGTTAATTAGTGCAACCTCACATTTAAGCACCCATTCATGTAAGATTTTTCACAGCATTCTGCACTGCATAATCCTATTGAAGCTGTGAAAAGCAACAGGAGTTGATTCTGCATATGGTTAGCATATTAATTAGACCTGAGAAAAAAAAAAAACTCTTTAAAAAAACCACAGCTGTTAAGTATTTCAGTCCAAATAAATTCCAGTAAGAGGGCTGAAGCTATATATAAGGATAATTTATCATCATCTGATTCAAAATCCTTATGGCAGCAGAAACTTTTTTAAGTCTTCATGGTCCTTTATTTTGAAACTGAAGAAGCCCATTAGCGTTTTCTTTGGGCACTGGCTGACAATGGCTTGCTAACATTTTAATAGCAAATTTCTGAGATGCTCAGTGGATATCATTAGAACAGGCTTCAGTCTCTTACACGGCCAGTAGCAAGTAGCTTGCTATGAACATTCCTGGCAGTACGCAAAGGAGTAGAAAAAGGGATGAGATAGAAAAGATTTTTTATTTGTTATTTAATTTAAGCTGGTGGTAGTAAGATTTACTTACGTATAGCATCCCAACTTAAGTACTGAAAAAATCTCCACCAAATACTGAGGGCAGAAGGAAGGTATGTTTTGGCCTAATTTAAATGCTATGGGACAAACAGCATAGAATGCAAAATACAAGAATAGTAAGTCTTCTCAGTGGTTGAGTGAGTCATAAAACCTCTGCTGGTTAGGAACCTTGCAAAAAAAAATGGGCATTTAAACAGAGCAGCTTTAAAAATGAGATAAAAGTAAAAGTGCCGGGGCAGGAATGCAGAAGTAGGAGTACAGTTTAAAAGTATGAAAAGAGAAAGGAACAAGGAAGCAGAAAAACAAAGGACAGATCACCATGGTCAGAAGATCAAGGAAAAGAGGAATAATTATAGGGAACAGGAAGTAATCGAGAAAGCAAGTAGAGGAGTACAGGGAACATCTCAGGCAGTGAAAGGAGGCATTAACAACAAAAAAATAAGGATGTATTTGGATCAATACAGAATAAGAAACTGGGCTTACTTGTGTGAGCTGGAAAGCATGTGATGGTATCGTCCAGGGCAGGAGAACATGAAAGAAGCTGAGATGCAGGAGAAGGGAAGAGAGCTTGGCACAGTGTCTTTTCTGTCAGTAAGAAAAGGGGACAGGAGCCCTGGATTCTGTGTCTATGTTTTGTGTGCATTTTCCATCTGAAGTGTACGCACATGCAAATGAAGGAGCAGGCAGCTTTTCCTGCTAAGAACTTGAAAATCAGGAATCAGGAAAAAAAAGAATTAAAAGGCACAAAAAAAAAACCCAATAGTGCTGATTTTTTCTCTTCTTTATCTGTCTCGTGATGCTTGAGCTGTAGGATTTGGTGATGTTACTGAAGTAACACAAATTATAGAGTGTTTCTTAAAACCCTTGATATTCATCTAATTCACATTTCATTCATGTTTGTGTTGACATTTTGCATACTTCCTTTCTGCCTAACAGTGAACATTTTAAGTTTAAGCAATATTTCTGTGCCTATGCAACAAGGAAGAAAATAAACATAGTTTCCCATCCACAGGTAGTTTTTTCATCAATCCTCTCAATCAAAGGGAAAAGGTTTGAAATGGCCAGTTGAATCTGTCAAGTCAAGAAATGGTTACAGGACTGGTGCCACAGCCAGGGGTTCAGCTACTTAGGCCATGGGACTCACTTTGAGAAACAACGTCTACTGGGGCCTGATGGGGCCCATCTGTCAGAGAAGGGGAAGAGCATCTTCGGTCATAGGCTTGCCAAGCTTGTAAAGAGGGCTTTAAACTAGAGTTGCCGGGGGAGGGGAACCTCAATCCATCCCTCTCCTACCTGTTTGATGCCAGTGCCAGCAATAGATGCCCAGAGCCTGGAGAAGGATCACAGGTCAGCAGGAGAGCACCTGGAGTGCAGCACAAAGGAACTGCAGCCACTTCAGTCAGTAAGTCAGCTTCATCGGGGGCCCAACTTAAGTGCCTCGATGCAAATGCACATAGCATGGGGAATAAACAGGAGGAGTTAGAGACATGTGAACGCCTGCAAGGCTATGATCTTATTGGCATCATGGAGACATGGTGGGATGGCTCCTATGACAGGAGTATTGGAATGGAAGGATACAGGCTCTTCAGGAAGGACAGGCAGGGGAGATGAGGAGGGGATGGATGTGAGAAACTGGATGTGAGAAACCAACAGAAAGACAAGATGTCTCAAAGCTCGCTTGCCATAAGATTTCTGTCGCCAGTGTACGTGATAACAAAGGATGTATGTCCTTGGTTCTCAAAACAACTGTACCCTGTTTACCCCAAAAACTTGCCTGCCTTGCAAGGCCCAGCACTGCTTATGAGGCAGAGGCGAGGGGGGCTCGTGCCGCGATCATGTCTGACAATGATTGGATGAGCACAGGTACCTGCCACATTGATTAGTCAAACTACAAGTCAACAGGAACTATAAATTACTGTTGTACCCCACTGCAATTGGGACCCCTCACCATTGCGAAGGTCTGAGAATTGCGGATCAACGGAACACTGTTGAATTCCAGAGGATCGTGGAGCCGTCGTGTGGACCAACCGTGATGGTGATATACTCTTGCTGTGCTCCATAATACTGCTTCTGCTTCTCTTTTCCTCCTTTCCTATACCTCTGCCTTTTCTCTATCGCCAACTAGCATCCTTTTTAGGTAACAATAGTAAAGGTATAGTGAATGGTATCTGACCTTGTTTGTGTCTTAATTGCACCCTCGGAATCATTATGAACCCCCTCCCGGACCAAAAATCAGACTGGGACCTAACATTGGAGTACAGAGATCTTGTTAGGTTATACAGAGAAAAAATTAGGAAGGCAAAAGCCCAGCTGGAACTCAACCTGGCCATTAATATAAGGGACAACAAAAAGAGAGTCAGGGAGAATCTCCATCCCTTACTGGATGCGGGGGGAAACATTGCGACCAAGGACGAGGAGAAGGCTGAGATACTTAATGCCTTCTTTGCCTCCATCTTCAATAGACGGACCAGCTACCCCCAGGGTGTACAGCCTCCTGGGCTGGAAGATAAGGATGGAGAGCAGAACACCCCCCCCGTAATCCAGGAGGAAGTAGTTAATGATTTGCTTATGCACCTGGACACCCATAAGTCCATGGGGCCGGATGGGATTCACCCAAGGGTACTCAGAGAGCTGGCGGGAGAGCTCACCAAGCCTCTCTCCATTATCTATCAACAATCCTGGTCAACAGGAGAGGTACCAGATGACTGGAGGGTGGCCAATGTGACACCCATCTACAGGAAGGGCCAGAAGGAGGATCTGGGAAACTATAGGCCTGTCAGCCTGACCTCGGTACCAGGAAAGATCATGGAGACGATCATCTTGAGTGAGCTCTCACAGCAAGTGCAGGGCAGCCGAGGGATCAGGGCCAGCCAGCATGGGTTTATGAAAGGGAGGTCCTGCTTAACCAACTTGATCTCTTTCTATGACCATGTGACCCGCCTTCTCGATGCGGGGAAGGCTGTGGACATTGTCTACCTGGACTTTGGTAAGGCCTTTGACACCATCCCCCACAGCGTTCTCCTGGAGAAGCTGGCGAATCATGGCATAGACAAGTGTACTCTTCACTGGGTAAAAAACTGGCTGGATGGCCATGCCCAGAGAGTTGTGATTAATGGGGTGAAATCCAGTTGGCGGCCGGTCACCAGTGGTGTCCCTCAGGGCTCAAGTTTTGGGGCCAGTCTTGTTTAATATCTTTATTGATGATCTGGATGAGGGGATTGAGTGCACCCTCAGTAAGTTTGCAGATGACACCAAACTAGGTGGGAGTGTTGATCTGCTTGAGGGTCGGCAGGCTCTGCAGAGGGATCTGGACATGTTGGATCAATGGGCCAAGGCCAATGGGATGAGGTTTAATAAGGCCAAGTGTCGGGTCCTGCATTTCGGTCACAACAACCCCAGGCAATGCTACAGGCTTGGGGAAGAGTGGCTGGAAAGCTGCCCAGCAGAAAAGGACCTGGGGGTATTGGTGGACAGCCAGCTTAACATGAGCCAGCAGTGTGCCCAGGTGGCCAAGAAGGCCAACAGCATCCTGGCCTGTATCAGGAATAGCGTGGCCAGCAGGAGTAGGGAGGTGATCGTCCCCCTGTACTCAGCCCTGGTGAGGCCTCACCTCGAGTACTGTGTTCAGTTCTGGGCCCCTCACTACAGGAAGGACATTGAAGTGCTGGAGCATGTTCAGAGGAGAGCCACCAAGCTGGTGAGGGGTCTAGAGAATAAGTCATATGAGGCTGAGGGAACTGGGCATGTTTAGTTTGGAGAAGAGGAGGCTGAGGGGGGACCTCATTGCCCTCTACAACTACCTGAAAGAAGGTTGTAGAGAGGTGGGTGTTGGCCTCTTCTCCCAAGGGAATAATGGCAGGACCAGAGGAAATGGTCTGAAGTTGCGGCAGGGGAGGATTAGATTAGATATTAGGAAGAATTACTTTACTGAGAGGGTGGTCAGGCACTGGAGTCGCCATCCCTGGAGGTATTTAAGAAACGTGTAGACATGGCACTTCAGGGCATGCTCTAGTGCCCGAGATTGTTGGGGGTTTTTTTTGTGTGTGTATGGTTGGACTCGATGATCTCAAAGATCCCTTCCAACCATGAAGATTCTGTGATTCTGTGATGTTACTGGCATCATAGACAGGATTCCAGGGATTGCGAGTGCTGTTTTTACTATTTGCTTATTGTGTGTATTGGAGAAGTGCTGAAGTATTTGTGAACATTAGGAATTTGTGTTTGAATTTGTGTTTATTGACTGTTAGTGATTTGTGAACATACGTGTGTGCCTCTCGGGGATGTAAGGGGGTAGGAATCTGTGTTGAATTGGTTAGTGTGTTACGTGCGACCTCCCTGAGTGACTGCCCCCGACCTTAGTTGTGAACCCGATCTTTATTGTTGAGAACCAGATTTGAGGTTGAGAAAATATGAGTGAGAGCCTCTTACCCCCTTCGGGGTGAGATGTATTGTATAATCTTTTGGAAAAACATAATGTGCGCCCTTCAGTATCAGGTAGCAATTGGGCACAAGATAGTTGGCATAATTTGCTGAGTGTCACCGATCAAATTAGTGCCTTACAAATGGATGCGGTTTGGAAAACGGAAATCTATTATATGCACCCTCCTGGGCGCTAGCCTAGTTGCAGACGTAGAAGCTCAGGATCAGCGATGCAGTGCCAAGTCTCAAATTATACAGTCTCTGCAGACCCTGGTACAATCTTTGCAAGGACAAGTGGAGGAGTTAAAGGGGCAGTTAGATCAAGAGTGAGCTCAAGCGAGTTTTTCACAGTCCGCCCTTAAAGAACAAATCCTTGCGGACGGGAGCAGAAGAAATCCCTTATACCCTAGCACAGAATTAGGCGAAGCAAAAGCTAAATTGGATGAGGCAACAGACCCTCCTTGTTCGCTCAGGCCTCTTGTCAAAACGGAGTATGAGTTTGATGATGATCAAAATATTCCCCCACAAATTACCATTAAGGAAGTGCCTTACACCGCTGTGGAATTAGCTAAACTAAAGAAAGAATTTAGCCATACTCCTAGGGAGTCAGAGACAGAGTATGTGTGGAGAATGTTGTTGTCGGGTGGGGATCAGATACTGTTAAGTGAACAGGAAGCTGAAGGATATTGGGGCCCTGGAGTGTTTTTAACTACCAGCAATCACCAGGCTCCCTGGTCCCTATCCCAGAGGGCAGCCTATTGGGCTGGAGGTCTCAATCCTTTAAAACAAGGAGACCCCCTTGCCATCACTGGGTCAGTCAATCAGTTAGTGGAAAGTGTTCAGAAAGCGGCTTGCCTGCAAATGGTACACAACCATGAGCTCAGACCCCGACAAAAATCCCCCATGATGCTGCCAGTAGACCCCGAACGAATAAGGGGACTTCCTGAATCTTTGAAGCCAACCGGTATACAGCTGCAAGGAACCATTAGAGCATTAGAGAGAGTTGCTGCAGCCGTGGAAGGGGAAGGAATAGTACCCCCCGATCATAGAAATCCAAACCAAAGGGCATGGACATGGGGAGAAGTTGCCTAAGAATTAATTAACTATGGGCGAAAATATGGTCCTGTTAGTGCCCCCTCTGCCAAACCAGACTTGAAAGGGTTAAGATGGATGGAGTTAGAAACTCTCTTGCAGCCAGACCAAGAGAAAAAAAAATCCCTCACCAAGCCACTGGGGGGAGGGACATACCAAACAGGTGAAATGAAAATGTGTTGTGGACTATGGGATGGCGGAAAAGCATTCCCCGGGATCTGATGGATGGGTTACCGACTGACATGCTAGAAAAACTGGTTAAGGGGTGGCCCGAGAAACCTGTGGTTCCCCAAAATGTAATTTCAAGCTGGACAAAAACACCAGACGATTCTATCCCGAGTGCTCCGCTGCCCCCCCTTTTTGATCTCTCCAACACGAATCTGAATCGGCAGGAAACTAGTTCCTTCGCTTTCCGATGGTGGGCAGGGGGGGCAGAGGATGGGTGCATGTTAGACAGCTCACTATGAATCAGCGAGGCGATCTTATGATTACCTGTTTTGTAGGACCAAAGCAAATCCCAATAACGTTTTTGGTAGATACTGGAGCTCAAATTTCAGCCTTAAAAACCGAGGATGCATCCTGTAGTGGCGTGTCAGTGTCGAAGCGAAGGTTATTTGTAACTGATGCATTCGGCAATGTACAAGCACAATCGTTAGCCACGGTTAACTTGCGACTGCCGGGAGAGGAAACAACCATTCTAACATCAGTGGTTGTCGGGCTGTTCCCACTTAGTCTCTTAGGGTTGGATGTCTTGAAAGGTAGAAAGTGGACAGACACAGAGGGAGGGAGCTGGTCTTTCGGTGCCGTAGAGGTGCGACTTTTACAAACTGCTCCACTACTTCCCCCTTCAAAAATAACAAACATCAAACCCTACTCTTTACCTCTTGGGGCAGGAAGGGAATAGCCCCAGTGACTTAAAGGAACAAGGAGTTGTAGTTCCTACTCACTCCCCTTTTAATTCCCCGGTATGGCCAGTCCAAAAGACAAATGGCAAATGGAGATTGACTGTAGATTATCGAAGATTAAATGCAAATACTGGTCCATTAACAGCTGTGGTGCCAAACATAGCTGATCTCATAGCTACTATCCAGGAGCAAGCTCACCCTATTATGGCAACTATTGACGTTAAGGATATGTTTTTTATGGTCCCTTTGCAACCTGAGGACCAGGATCGTTTTGCTTTTACCTGGGAAGGGCAGCAGTATACTTTCACATGGCTCCCTCAAGGGTACAAGCATTCTCCCACATTAGCCCACCATGCTTTAGCAAAAGAATTAGAACTAATCCCACCAGGAGGAGTCAGAATTTACCAATACATAGATGATGTGCTAATAGGAGGAAATCAGATAGAAAAGGTTCAGAAAACACAAAATGGCATTATTGTCCATCTGGAGAGTTTAGGATTAAAGATTCCACCTGAAAAGGTTCAAACCCCCTCCAATGAAGTTAAATTCTTAGGAATCTGGTGGAAAGGAGGGATGATATGCATTCCTAAAGACACCCTTACCACACTAGACCAGGTAAAAATGCCTGAATCAAAGAAAGAGTTGCAGCATGCATTAGGATTGCTTGTGTTTTGGAGAAAACATATCCCAGACTTTTCTATCATTGCCAGACCTTTGTATGATTTACTGCAAAAAGGTGTGTCTTGGGACTGGACCCCTGTTCATGAAGAAGCTTTGCAGCTTTTAGTATTTGAAGCAGCGAATCACCAGGCTCTTGGCCCTATACATCCCACAGACCCTGTGCAAATTGAGTGGGGATTTGCTCAGTCAGGGTGATCAATGCACTTTTGGCAAAAAGGCCCTGAAGGCCCCCCTCGTCCTATTGGGTTTTACTCCCGCAGCTTCAAGGATGCTGAGAAACAGTACACAGCATGGGAAAAAGGACTGTTTGTAGTTAGCTTGGACTTGTGAGAAGCAGAGCATACCATCCGCCAACAGCCGATCGTGCTTAGAGGCCCTTTCAAGGTAATCAATGCTGTTCTAGCTGGAACACCCCCCCCGACGGGGTGGCGCAGAAAGCTTCGGTATGGAAATGGTATGCACAAATAGAACATTATTGTGACATTATTAAGGTGTCTGAAGGCGCTACCAAAAGCTTAGTTATTCAAGAGGACGTAATCCCAGATTGGGAGGACAATACACCCCCTCCTGTTGTGCAGGTAGCCCCCCCATTCTCAGAACAGTTGCAAAATGTCTCGCTTACAGATGCCTCTGCTAAGCGAGAAGGCAAAATCTGGAAATACCGTGCAGTTGCATTACAGATAAAGACCGACCAGAAAATAGTTACTGAAGGAGAAGGCAGTGTGCCTTCTCAGAAGTGCTCAAGTAGGAGAATTAGTGGCTGTGTGGAGTGTTTTTCAGCACGAGGCTCAATCTACCTCTCCTGTCTATATCTACACTGATTCTTTCGCTGTCTTTAAAGGGTGCACTGAGTGGCTCCCATTTTGGGAACAGAATGGGTGGGAAGTTAATAGAATACCCGTGTGGCAAAAGGAAAAGTGACAAGATATTCTAGCTATTGCTGAACAAGGGAACTTTGCAGTGGCATGGGTTGCCTCCCACCAGGCTGACGAAACTTCGTCTAGCC
The DNA here is from genome assembly GCF_964106895.1 of Numenius arquata. Taxonomy (NCBI): domain Eukaryota; kingdom Metazoa; phylum Chordata; class Aves; order Charadriiformes; family Scolopacidae; genus Numenius; species Numenius arquata. The sequence goes on along the minus strand of NC_133615.1, from coordinate 25,373,045 downwards.
GGTGGAACAACAAAGCCAATGAGCTGGCCCGACTCGCCCCCTTACAAAACAAACCAATAGGGGAGAATTGGGAACGCCTCTTGGAGTGGTTACATGTGAAAAGGGGGCACATGGGGGCTAAAGATCTGTATCGAGAAGCTCAAACAAGAGGTTGGCCAGTCACCCAAGAAAATTGCCAGACTTGTATCTCAGCTTGTGGCCAATGCCGCATGCGGTTAGAAAAACATCCTCTTAAGGACAACCCACTACATATTCAAACAGGTAAAGGACTGTGGGATGCCTGGCAAATAGATTACATCAGTCTGTTCCGAAGATCTAACAGGAAATACTATGTACTAGTAGGGGTAGAAATAACATCAGGCCTAGTGCAAGCCAAGGCTTTTCCCTGTGCCACAGGAGAGAACACTATTAAAGCCTTACAACTATGGTTTAGTACCCTTCCTAAGCCACAGTCAATTCAGTCAGACAATGGCTCTCACTCTATTGCTAAAGTTGTCCAGGACTGGGCAAAAGAGAAAGGAATTCAATGGGTATTTCACCCTCTGTACTATCCTCAGGCAAATAGAATAGTGGAACGTACTAATGGCCTTCTCAAACGATTTCTCAAACCCCATGAATCAGAGTGGGACAAACGCCTTTCGGAAGCACATGTTAACAGTCGGTGGGGGGTGAACGGGTGCCCAAAAATTACAGCCTTTAATCCACAAGCCCCTGCCATAGTCCCAACAGCTTCTGCCCAGGCCACTCCAGTAAACCCTCACATTACCCTGGACAACCAGTCCTGGTGGGACTGCCTACTATAGGAGCAGTTCCTCTAGTATTGAGTACACCCCTCAACAAATATACTTGGATTGCAAAAGATGCCCTAGGCAAAGAATACAAAATTAATACTAGATGGATTATCCCATCTTTTTAGTAACTGTAAACCTGGTTCTCGTTTTGAACCGAGGATGGTCTTTTCTTCTTTTTGTCTTTCCAGGAACAGTCCACTGAAGGCTTCACTACAAGCTGCACCGAAGATATATGCAGGCCTCAATGTTTTAATCCTTTGTGTCATATTGGTAACAATTGCTTTGCTTCGCTTATGCTTTTAGGATGTATTGTACATCACCACAGAAACTGTTTTGGGCAACCTTACTCTTCACCCTTAATTTTTGGGGAAGCTGTAGTCTCATAGATGTTACTGAATGGAAAAATGAGTTTGTGACTTTAGGAAACTCTGAAGCCCACGCGTTCAACCTCACTAATTGTTGGGTGTGCAGAGGACCACTTGGTCTGGAAAGCTGGCCGTGGACCTCGGTCCCTGTTTCCTCTAAATGGCTAGTGAGCAATTACAGCAAAGACAAAAAGGACATCTATTGGGAAGAAGAAAGTTCACTGTCTCCTTGGCTAGTACAATATCCAGCTCGAGGCCAATATTGTCTGAACCGTACTCAACCGGGTGGTACTTTTGTAGGGATTAGTAGGTAATTGGACCTTCACATATGGGAACCACATGCCTCCTCCTAATGACCTTTTTGTGGTATCCGAAAAGCAATTTAGCCTCATCACCAAAGGCCCTCGATGGGCTTGGGTGAATGAATCGGGGCATGTGAAGCTGTTTTCTGGCTTCTGGTCTCCGGTAGATATAACCGTTCACACAAACTATTGGTACACACCAGAAAAAAACATAACTTGTAATTGGAGGAATAACACAGATGCTTGGTATTGCAGTGTTATAGATAGACCCCGCTGTTCCAGTCCATGGCAAAATTTGGCATTCCACAACCCTTTAGGGTTGAGTAATTCAACCTATTTTCAGGTGCCCTACACTCCCACTGGTTTATTTGAAAATGGCACCAAAGCACTAAAAAGCCACTATTAGATCTGTGGACACCATGCATACAAAATGCTACCAGCAAATTGGACAGGAACATGTTATGTTGGAGTAATCCATCCTTTGTTTTTCCTCCTTCTGGAAAGCAGTGGTAATGATCTAAGTGTTAAGCTGTACGATGACCTCACACGGAATAAGTGATCTATTGATGAGTGATCTATCAATTCTTGGAGAAGCAAGGCAGGGAGCCAGCAGAACTGCCACCTTGGACTTCCGAAGGGCAGACTTTGGCCTGTTTAGGAGCATGGTTGAGAGTGTCCCTTGGGAGACAGTCCTGAAGGGCATAGGTGCCCAGGAAGGCTGGTCATACTTCAAGGAGGAACTCTTAAAAGCACAGGAGAAGGCCATCCCCAGGTCCCGAAAAACAAGCCGACGGGGAAGACGACCAGCCTGGCTAAATAGAGAGCTTTGGCTGGACATCAGGAATAAAAGGAAAGTTTACGGTCTCTGGAAAAGGGGGTTGGTAACTTATGAGGAATACCAAGATGTAGTGAAGCTATGCAGGGGGAAAATTAGAAGGGCCAAAGCTCAAACAGAACTTAACTTGGCCACTATGGTTAAAGATAACAAGAAGAGGTTCTTTCAGTATATCAATAGAAAAAGGAAGACTAGGGAAAATGTAGGCCCACTGATGAATGAGGTGGGCGCCTTAGTGGTGGAAGACACAGAGAAGGCGGAGTTACTGAATGCCTTCTTTGCTTCGGTCTTCACTGCTAAAGCTGTCCCTCATGAATTGAACCCCTGGAGGCAAGGGGTTAAGGTCTGAAGAGAGGAAGATTTTCCCTCAGTAGAGAAGGACTGGGTTAGAGACCACTTGGCCAAACTAGACATCCATAAGTCCATGGGCCCTGATGGGATGCACCCACGAGTGCCAAGAGAACTGGCAGATGTTATTGCTGGGCCACTCTCCATCATCTTTGAAAGGTCATGGAGAACAGGAGAGGTGCCTGAGGACTGGAGGAAGGCAAATATCACTCCAGTCCTCAAAAAGGGCAAGAAGGAGGACTCGGGGAACTACAGGCCAATTAGTCTCACCTCCGTCCCTGGGAAAGTAATGAAGTGACTCGTTCTGGATGTCATCTCCAAACATCTTAAAGAACAGGAAGTTATTGGAAGTGGTCAACACAGATTTACCAAGGGTAAATCATGCTTGACCAATCTGATAGCCTTCTATGATGTTATAACTGGATGGCTGGATGAGGGGAGAGCAGCAGACTTCAGCAAGGCTTTTGACACAGTCTCCCATAACATCCTCATTAGAAAATTAAGGAAGTGTGGGCTAGATTAGGGGACAGTGAGGTGGATTGAGAGCTGGCTGTGTGACAGAACTCAGAGGGTTGTAATTAATGGAGCAGGGTCGAGTTGAAGGCCTGTAACCAGCGGTGTCCCCCAGGGGTCAATACTCGGCCCAGTCTTGTTCAACATCATATTCATCAATGACCTGGACAAGGGGACAGAGTGTATCCTCAGCAATTTTGCTGATGATACCAAACTGGGAAGGCTGGCCGACACTCCAGAGGGCTGTGCCGCCATCCAGCATGACCTGGACAGGCTGGAGAGCTGGGCAGAGAGGAACCTAATGAGGTTCAACAAGGGCAAGTGTAGGGTCCTGCACCTGGGGAGGAAGAATGCCAGACGCCAATATGGGTTAGGGGTGGACCTGCTGGAAAGCACTACTGAGGAGAAGGATCTGGGGGTCCTGGTGGATAGCAAACTTTCCATGAGCCAGCAATGTGCCCTTGTCACCAAGAGGGCCAATGGGATCCTGGGCTGCATAGGGAAGAATGTGGCCAGTAGGTCGAGGGAAGTCATTCTCCCCCTCTACTCTGCACTGGTGAGGCCACAACTGGAATACTGCATCCAGTTCTGGGCTCCCCAGTTCAAGAGGGACAGGGAACTACTGGAGAGAGTCCAGCGTAGGGCAACAAAGATGATTGAGGGATTGGAGCATCTCCCTTATGAAGAAAGGCTGAGAGAGCTGGGACTCCTTAGCCTGGAGAAGAGAAGGCTGAGGGGAGACCTTATTAATGCTTATAAGTATCTAAAGGGTGGGTTGAAGGAGGAGGGAGCTGGACTCTTTTCAGTGGTTCCCAGTGACAGGACAAGGGGCAACGGGCACAAGCTGGAACATAGGAAGTTCCATTCAAATATGAGGAAGAACTTCTTTCCCGTGAGGGTACCAGAGCACTGGAACAGGCTGCCCAGGGAGGTTGTGGAGTCCCCTTCTTTGGAGATCTTTAAGACCTGCCTGGATGCAGTCCTGAGTAATGTGCTATAGGAAATCCTGCTTTAGCAGGGGAGTTAGACTAGATGATCTCTAGAGGTCCCTTCCAGCTCTGACAATTCCGTGATTCTATGATACCAGTCTGACATCTGGAGGTAGTCAAAAATGGAGAAAAGATGACTGGTCCCCCCAACAAATCATCGAACATTACGGGCCAGCCACCTGGAACCCTGATGAGTTAATTAGTGGTGCATCTATAACCTAAACCACATAATTCACCTTCAAGCTGTTTTAGAAATCATTACTAATGAAACTGCTCACACCTTAGATCTATTGGCGGACCCGGCCACACAAATGCGAACCGCAGTTTTGCAACACCACATGGTTCTCAGCTACCTGCTAGCAGAAGAAGGAGGGGTTTGTGGTAAATGGAATGACTCAAATTGTTGCTTAAAAACTGATGATAACAGCCAAGTTGTCAAACAAGTAACCTCTGGAATAAGAAAGTTAGCCCACATCCCTGTTCAAACCTGGGAAGAGTGGGAAATTGATCCCTTTTCCTGGCTTCCAGGAGGCCCATGGGTCAAACGAATCTTATTCTATCTGCTGTGTTGAATCACGATGCTTTTATTCTTACCGTGTATAATTCTGTGTTTAATACATTTGATTCAAAGTGTAGTACAAAATATGCAATTTGTATCTACCATCTCCCCTAATGGCATGATGTACTGGCCGTCCAAGAACCTGTTTCTGTGCCTGTAAATATTGTGTGATTTCTTGCCTAACTTTCTGTCTTTTACTATCCACTCCTCACCAACCAAGGGTCATGCAGAACTCATAAGTGACCTTTGAGCCACGGGGTGTATGTGAGAAACTGGATGTGAGAAACCAACAGAAAGACAAGATGTCTCAAAGCTCGCTTGCCACAAGATTTCTGTCGCCAGTGTACGTGATAACAAAGGATGTATGTCCTTGGTTCTCAAAACAACTGTACCCTGTTTACCCCAAAAACTTGCCTGCCTTGCAAGGCCCAGCACTGCTTATGAGGCAGAGGCGAGGGGGGCTCGTGCCACGATCATGTCTGACAATGATTGGATGAGCACAGGTACCTGCCACATTGATTAGTCAAACTACAAGTCAACAGGAACTATAAATTACTGTTGTACCCCACTGCAATTGGGACCCCTCACCATCATCGACCCTCACCATTGCGAAGGTCTGAGAATTGCAGATCAACAGAACACTGTTGAATTCCAGAGGATCGTGGAGCCGTCGTGTGGACCAACCGTGATGGTGATATACTCTTGCTGTGCTCCATAATACTGCTTCTGCTTCTCTTTTCCTCCTTTCCTATACCTCTGCCTTTTCTCTATCGCCAACTAGCATCCTTTTTAGGTAACAATAGTAAAGGTATAGTGAATGGTATCTGACCTTGTTTGTGTCTTAATTGCACCCTCGGAATCATTATGAGCCCCCCTCCTGGACCAAAAATTGGACCAGGACCTAGCAGGGTGTTGCCCTCTATGTCAATGAACAGCTGGAGTGCTTGGAGCTCCACCTGGGGATGGATGAAGAGCCAATTGACTGAAAGCTTATGGGTCAGGATTAAAGGGAGAGCAGGGACAGGTGATGTTACAGTGAAGGTCTGCTACAGGCCACTTGACCAGGACAACGAAGTGGATGAGGCCCTCTATTGACAGATAGGAACAGCATCGCATTCACAGACCCTGGTCCTCATGGGGGACTTCAACCACCCCGATATCTGTTGGAGGGACAACACAGCAGAGCATAAGGAATCTAGGAGGTTCCTGGAATGTGTTGATGACAGCTTCCTTCTCCAAGTGATAAAAGATCAATGAGGAGAGGTGCTATGCTGGATCTTGTCCTTACCAACAAGGAGGGGCTAGTGTGGAATGTCAAGCTTAAGGGCAGCCTTGGCTGCAGTGACCATGAGATGGTGGAGTTTGAGATCCTTAGGGCAGCGAGGAGGGTGCTCAGTAAGCTCACTACCCTGGACTTCAGGAGAATAGACTTTGGCCTCTTGAGGGACCTGCTTGGCAGGGTAACATGGGAAAAAGTACTGGAGGGGAGAGGGGCCCAAGGAAGCTGGTTAGTATTCAAGGATCACCTCCTCCAAACTCAGGAGAGGTGCATCCCAAGAAAGAAGAAGTCAGGCAAAAACACCAGGAGGCCTGCATGGATGAACAAGGAGCTCCTGGACAATCTCAAACAGAAAAAGGAGGCCTACAGAGGGTGGAAGCAAGGACATGTAGCCTGGGAGGAATAAAGAGAAATTGTCCGAGCAGCTGGGGATCAGGTTAGGAAAACTAAAGCCTTGATAGAGTTAAATCTGGCCAAGGATGTCAAGGGCAAAAATAAAAGCTTTTACAGGTATGTCATTGACAAAAGTAAGACTAGGGAAAATGTGGACCCTCTGGAAGGAAACAGGACACCTGGTTACCTGGGGTATGGAGAAGGCTGAGGTACTCAATGACTTTTTTGCCCTGGTCTTCACCAGAAAGTGCCCTAGCCACACTGCCCAAGTTGCAGAAAGCAAGGGCAGGGACTGGGAGAATGAGGAACTGCCCACTGTAGGAGAAGATCAGGTTCAAGACCATCTGAGAAACCTTAAGGTGCACAAGTTCATGGGACCTGATGAGACAGAACTGCAGGTCCTGAGGGAACAGGCAGATGAAATTGCTAAGCTACTATCCATCATAGAAGTCATAGCAGTCTGGTGTTCCCGCTAACTGGAAAAGGGAAAATATAACCCCCATTTTTGAAAAAAGGAAAAAAGGAAGACCCGGAGATCTACAGGCTTGTCAGCCTTATCTCTGTGTCTAGCAAGATCATGGAGCAGATCCTCCTGGAAACTGTAATAAGGTACATGGAAAACAGAGAGGTGATTGGTGACAGCCAATATGCCTTCACTAAGGGCAAATTGTGCCTGATAAATATGGTGGCCTTCTACAACGAGGTTACAGTATTGGTGGATAAGGGAAGAGCAACTGACATCAGAGATGATGATGAGAAATTATAAATTTCTTATTGTTAGTAGTAAATACATATAATGAAATGAATCATGGAATAGTTTGTGTTGGAAGGGACCTTTAAAGGGCATCTACCACCCCTCTGGGCAACCTGTTCCAGTGTTTTACCACCCTCATAGTAAAGAATTTCCTCCTAATACCTAGTCTGAATCTACCCTCTTTTAGTTTAAAACCATTACCCCTTGTACTATTGCTACAGGCCCTACTAAAAAGTCTGTCCTCATCTTTTTTAAAAGTTGCAATAAGGTCTCCCCGGAGCCTTCTCTTCTCCAGGCTGAACAACCCCAACTCTCTCAGCCTGTCTTCATAGGGGAGGTGCTCCAGCCCTCCAATCATCTTTGTGGTCTTCCTCTGGACTCGCTCCAACAGATCCATGTCCTTCTTATGCTGGGGGCTCCAGAGCTGGACACAGTACTCCAGGTGGGGTCTCACCAGAGTTGAGTAGAGGGGCAGAATCACCTCCCTCGACCTGCTGGCCACGCTGCTTTTGATGCGGCTCAGGATACCCCTCCGTGAGAACTGCTCCGGAGCCTGTCCAACCCGCAGCGGAGAGGCAGATCTCGGTGCACAGGGAGAGGTTTCCTGAGGTAGGGGGGATGCCAGGGCAGCAGACACACCCGCCAGGAGACGGCAGCTCTTGTGAGAGGCGCTGATGAGGGGTGGGCGTTGCCAGAGCAACCGCAACCACCCCTACACCTATAAAAAGCAGCCTAGGGAGCGCTAGCGATCAGGAGCGCAGTGGGCAAACAGCATGGCGCAGAGCAGAAGGGCATGTAAGAAGGGCGCCTCTTCGAAGGAGGAGCATTCCACTGGTCAAGCACCAGGCACCGTTCTGTTACCATTTGCACAGGTCAAGGGCACTCATCCTACCTGACCCTCAAGGCAGAATGGTGGGCACTTATCTGAGAGCAAAGGCTGCAGATCTCGTTCGGGTGTCTGTACCATTTAACCCAGCAGTGGCTGATGCCTCCACCCAGATGGAGCTGCTGAAGGGAGAGGCTGCTGTGCAGACCTCAGACTGCAGAAGGTGCCTAGACCTTTTTCCCAGGGCAGGGATAGGCAGCACACCTACTTGCAAAAGGTGTACCCAGGTAGAGGACTTCCTGTAGCAGGGGGCTGAGCTGCAGGAGGTGGTGAGAAGGCTGCATAACATCAGGGAGGCTGAAAAGGAGATAGATAGTTGGTTCCAAGCGCAGTCTACAGTGGACCAATGGCCCACAGCCACAAACTCCCACACAGGCACACACAGAAGGGAGAGGGGTCAGTAACATGGAAGACTGTAAGCTTGCGATGGCAAGGACCAGCAGGAGGAAGACACAGTCCAGTGAAGTTCTGGATGACTGGAAAAGGGGAAACATAACCCCCATTTTTAAAAAGGGGAAAAAAGGAAGACCTGGGGAACTACAGGCTGGTCAGTCTCATCTCTGTGCCCAGAAGGATGATCATGGAGCAGATCCTCCTGGAAACTATAATAAGGCATGTGGAAAATAAGGAGGAGATTGGTGAAAGCCAACATGGCTTCATTAAGGGCAAATCATGCCTGAAAAATTTGGTGGCCTTCTACAAGGGGTTTACAGAGTTGGTGGATAAGGGAAGAGCAACTGACATCATCTACCTGGACTTGTGCAGAGCATTTCTCCTCCTATGACAAGGTGACCCACCTAGTGGACGAGGGGAAGGCTGTGGATGTTGTGGCCCAGAACTGAACACAGTACTCAAGGTGAGGCCTCACCAGGGCCGAGTACAGAAGCACCATCACTTCCCTACTCCTGCTGGCCACACTATTCCTGATATAAGGGGCATCATCCTTCTGGGCACAGAAGAAGGTCAGACTGACAGGCCTATAGTTTCCCAGATCCTCCTTCTGGCCCTTCTTGTAGATGGGCGTCACATTGGCCACCCTCCAGTCATCTGGTACCTCTCCTGTTGACCAGGATTGTTGATAGATAATGGAGAGAGGCTTGGTCTCTGAGTACCCTTGGGTGAATCCCATCCGGCCCCATGGACTTATGGGTGTCCAGGTGCATAAGCAAATCATTAACTACTTCCTCCTGGATTACGGGGGGGTTGTTCTGCTCTCCATCCTTATCTTCCAGCCCAGGAGGTTGTACACCCTGGGGGTAGCTGGTCCAACTATTGAAGACAGAGGCAAAGAAGGCATTAAGTATCTCAGCCTTCTCCTCGTCCTTGGTCGCAATGTTTCCCCCTGCATCCAGTAAGGGATGGAGATTCTCCCTGACTCTCTTTTTGTTGATGTATTTATAAAAACTTTTTTTGTTGTCCCTTATATTAATGGCCAGGTTGAGTTCCAGCTGGGCTTTTGCCTTCCTAATTTTTTCTCTGTATAACCTAACAAGATCTCTGTACTCTTCCTGAGTTGCTTGTCCCTTCTTCCAAAGGTGATAAACCTTCCTTTTTTCCCTAAGTCCTGTCAAAAGCTTTGTTCATCCAGGCCAGCCATTTTCCCCTCCCTTTAATTTTGCAACACATGGGGACAGCCTGCTCCTGGGCCTTTAGGATTTCCTTCTTGAAGAGCGTCCAGCCTTCCTGGACCCCTTTGCCCCGCAGGATCATCTCCCAAGGGACCCTCCCAACCAGGGTTCTGAACAGGCTAAAGTCCGCCCTCTGGAAGTCCAAGGTGGAGGTTTTGCTAACCCCCTTCCTTACCTCACTAAGGATTGAAAACTTGACCATTTCATGATCGCTAAGACCAAGACGGCCTCCGACCTCCACATCTCCCACTAGTCCTTCTTTGTTTGTGAACAGTAGGTCTAGCGAGGCACCTCCCCTGGTAGGCTCTCCTACCAGTTGTGTCAGGAAGTTATCTTCCATACACTCAAGGAACCTCCTAGACTGCCTGCTCTCTGCTGCGTTATGTTTCCAGCAGATATCCCATAGGTTGAAGTCCCCAACCAGAACAAGGGCTGGCGATTGCGAGACTTCAGCCAGCCTCTTATAGAATACTTCATCAACCTGCTCATCCTGGTTGGGTGGTCTAGAGCAGACTCCCAGCACAAAATCCCCCTTGTTAGCCTTCCCCTTCGTCCTTACCCACAAACACTTAACTTCGTCACTGGAATCTAGCTCTATACAGTCAAAACACTCCCGAATGTAGAGAGCCACACCCCCGCCTCTCCTTCCTTGCCTATTACTTCTGAAGAGCTTATAGCCACTCATCGCAGTATTCCAGTCGTGACAGACATCCCACCACGTTTCCGTGATGGCGACTACGTCATACCTGTCCTGCTGCACCATGGCTTCCAGCTCATCCTGTTTGTTGCCCATGCTATGTGCATTAGCATAGATGCACTTGAGCTGGGCTCCCGATTTCACCCCCATCCTTGGCCCTTTACCCCCAGGCTCATTATCAGTGGGCCTGGTTTTATCCCCTTCCCCCTCCACCTCTAGTTTAAAGCTCTATCCATGAGCTTTGTTAACTCCTGGCCTAGTACCCTTTTCCCCTTTCAGGGTAGGGTTTTCCCATTGTTTGCAATCAGAAATTTCTAAATGTCTATCCCTTTTCTCAAATGAAATGGCAGAGCGAGAGTCCTCACTAACCCAGCATCCTTCAAGCCTTGGCGTGCTTCCCTTGGGTTTAATCCTGACAGGTCCAGTTAGTTCCCCATCCCCCCTCATATCTAGTTTAAAGCCCTACCAATGAGCCCTGCTAACTCCTGCCCCAAAATTCTTTTCCCCCTCTGAGACAGGTGCATCCCACCTGCCACCAGCAGGCCAGGTGTCTCATATAGCTGCCTATGCTCAAAAAACCCAAAGCCCTGCCTATAACACCAGTCCCAGAGCCACAAGTTGACCTGTTGCCTCTCCCTATTAATTTACTCATTCATGGTTTCCACTGAAGGGATAGAGGAGAACACAACTTGCATTCCTGATCCCTTAAGCAGCCGTCCCAAGGCTCTAAAATCTCTTTTAATTGATTTTGGCCTCCTTCTACCCACTTCCTCACTACCCACCTGAAATACTAACAGGGGGTAATAATCAGAGTGGTTTACCAGGGCAGGAAGTTTGTCCAACATGTCCCTAACCCGTGGCCCCAGGGAGGCAGCAGACTTCCCTGTGAAGTGGGTCAGGGCGGCATATTGGTCCCTCTGCCCCCCCTCAGTAGAGAGTCACCCACAACAATGACCCGTCCACTTTTCCTTTTGGAGCTAGTAGTGATGCCGGGTCTATGGTGACTTGTTCTATCTGACTTCTCCAGCCTGGGTGCACTATCCTCCTCTCCAACAGCCAGTTCCTCCTGCAGGACTCCATACCTGTTCCACAAGGGTAACTGGGGAGGTGGGAGGGGGCTCGCCTGCTTCCCCGAGCAGGGACCTGTTTCCATTCCCCCTCTTCTCTGAGATTTCCTCCTATTGCTTGGTGACAAGAGGGGAGGGGGTTCTCTGATTTATGCGGGGCCTCAACCTGTTCCCTTACTCTCAGGGAGTGGGCCCAGCAGTCAATCCCTCTCTCACACTCCCTGATACTCCTCAGCCTCTCCACTTCATCCTTCAGCTCGGCCACCAGGCTGAGCAGATCATTCACCTGTTCACATCTGATACAGGTGTTGTCTCCCCTACCCTCCATCACAAGAGCCAGGCCCCAGCACTCTCTGCAGCCAGAGGCCTGGATGCCCACATGTTTGCATGAGGCCTCTGTCTGGGTGCCCACAGCTTTTCTAACAACAGTCTTCGACCAGGTAGCAACCATGGCTGGATCTCTACAAGCAACTGACACCTCGCGACTCGAAGGTCAGTTGGGATGAGCCCCCTAGCCCTCTGGCCACTTAGAGGGATTGAACTTACCTCGTACACTGATAGAGGCTCAGCACCCTGCTGTACAGACTGCAGCCGGCTGAGGCACCCGCCGGGTCACACAGACAAGCACCAGGTGCTTGCTCTGTGCCCTATGGCCAGGGACTAGTCCCTGCCCTCCCCGAGGCTTCTTATAACCTGGAGGCTTGGTGAACCGGGGGTGGTGGTGGCTCCGCCCAGGCTCCCTCAGCAGCACCTCCCACCAGCTGTCAGCCCCAGCACAAGCAGGGGGCTTGTCCTGGCTTCAAAAAGCCCCAAAAAGAGCTTCTCGTTGGCCTTTTTGCTACAGATCCCTCCCCAGCGCAGTCTTACCTGCCCTGAAGCTGGTCTCCGTGGCAATGACCGTTTGGCACGTTAATGGGTCGTTTAAAGTTACCGGTTGTTTAAAGTTAAAGGATGTGATTGGCCTTCTGGGCTGCAAGTGCACATTGCCTGCTCATGTCCAGCTTCTCATCCATCAGCACCCCCAAGTCCCTTTCCTCAGGGCTGCTTTCTAATACCTCATCCCCTAGTCTGTATTGATAGTGAGGATTGTTCCGGCCCAGGTGCAGAACCCTACACTTACTCTTGTTGAACCTCATGAGGTTCATCTGGGCCCACCTCTCCAGCCTGTCCAGGTCCCTCTGGATGACATCCCGTCCCTCTGGTGTATCGACAACACCACACAGCTTGGTGTCATCTGCAAACTTGCTGATGGTGCACTCAATCCCTCTGTCTATATCATTGATAAAAATGTTAAACAGTACCGGTCCCAGTACGGACCCTTGAGGGACACCACTTGTCACTGCTCTCCATCTGGACTTCAAGCCATTGAGTACCACCCTCTGATATGTGTTTTCCAGCACCCCACGTGTGAGTCACTTGAGCGTGTTTACAGTCCTCGCCAATCTTCCGTTACTTTCCCACATTCCACCCCCTCGCTCAAGAGACCGCTTCTGCTGGGATTGACAAAGCTGGAGATGTTCATTTAGGCTTGCAGGGTATAGTACAGACTAATTTACAGAGGCATGCAATAAACATATGTAGAAAAAGGAATAAACATATCTCTACAATAATGCTTTGAATCAGGTGCCCTGTTCCTCCTATCCAGGAATTAAACCCCTCAACCAGCCAGGCACCACCAGTAGGTTGTTCCGTTTGATGTATTCAGTCCTGGAGAATGTTGAATGTTGTGCTCTATGCTGACTGTTTCATCAGTTACGTTGAAGCAACATGTTTTCAAAGTCGAAGAAGCGTTTCTGGTGTCCAGGGAGGAAATCATCTACTGTCAGTCAATTTGTAATGTTCATTGGCACATAGCCGTTACCTACTCAGAAAAGAGAGCAATGAGAGACATTAATATCAAAGTCACTCAGCACAGTATAATTCTATAATACAGCTGCTGGTGTTGATGCACCACTGAAACAAGTTGTCTAAAGATCTGCAGCTGTTAATCTTCCCTTAGTATAAAATGCAGACAAGTTAGTTGCAGTAGAGGCTAACCAAATCTAAGTGTTTACATGTTGATTTTGCAGAGATGTATCCAGGGCATGTGCTTGTAGTACCAGACTACAAAGCATGATGTGCCAACCTGTGACAGGGGAGGAAAACAGCAATGGCATCTCCTTCCAGTGATACATACGTGCTGCTCCAGCTCCTTCAGCTACTATTACTTCGGGTTTGATAACCTGATGTGGGGTAATTGCCCACACGGATTGTAGAGCTATGGCTTGTGCTTTTTCAGATTGAACTTCAATTCGATGTTGGGTTTGCAACACCAATAACAGCATTCCAATGCTATCTCTTCTAGATAAGGCACAGGTATTCGCGGAAGACACCCGAAATACAAAAACTCAAGAATCTGATATTAACAAAGGATGTAAAATAAGAGGAGAAGTTGGGTTATGATGTACAGCGGAACCTTGTAATGCCTTGGACCAAAACCCTACAGGTTCTTTCTGATTTTTCATCCCAGTCATCTGCCACAATCCTGAGACTGTATCATCTGGAATTGTTACTAATTCAAATGAATATCCTTGCTTAGGAGTGTATAATTGTGCATGCTCAATCAAAGCATCTTTGCAGGCATCAAAGGCTTCTTGTTGTTGCTTGGTCCCCTGCCAGACAACTTTCTTCCTAGTTAATTTCTGCCAAAGGCACATTAATATGACCAAATGTGGCACAAAAGTTCTCCAGTACCCTAAAAGTCCTCCAAAGGTCTGTAACTGTTTTACTGTGATTGGTACAGGAAATGGCTGCCTTGTTTGATGTACCTGATTTGGTATTTTTCTGATCTGTCCATGCCAAACTATTCCCAAAAATTGTAGAGTAGCACTTGGGCCCTGTATTTTCTTTGGATTATTTGCCCAACCTCGGTCCTGCAAATGAACTTTTAGCAATTCGGCAGCTGCTTGATGTGGGTTCAGTTAAAGTTCGCTCACACAGCTAAGATTTATGTGCATCTGGAGCAACAGCGTGTGCCAGTAGCGACCTTGAGAGCAGGGGAGGAATGAGAAACATAAGTTACACATCCTGAAGCTCATCCTGACAAAAACAGAACACAGTCTGGGAACCGAAACTTGTCCTGGTAGCAGAGTACCTGTTATTGTGATAAGCTCAGTAGAAGGTAGAAAATATTTTTGTAAGTCCATGATTGGGCATTATGAGGGGAGTGGGTTTGTGTCTTAGTGTATATAAGTTTCTCGGTGTAGCAATAAAGGAGGTCGGATTTGGATTCGCTTACTGCATGACCTACGAGTCCGTGATTTCTTCATATGCCACAAATGGCGCCCGAACAGGGTTAAAGATTCAGCACGACGGTGATCAAGGATCGGTGGCGTACCCCCGTGAGCCGGACGGAAGACGTTGATCACCAAGGAGCTCCTATATACTCATTGCTGCATGATATAAGGTTAGCACAGCGAGGGGCCGGGGAAGGTATTATTATAATGGGGTAGTCTACGATGAAAGCGCAGCAGATACATAAAGCACTTTTAATGAAAATCGTTAAGGAACAAGGATTAAAGTTACAGCCTCTTAAGCTTGTACAGCTTTTAGTATGGATTCGGGATCATTGTCCGTGGTATCCCCCCAACGGGTCTTATGATCTTTCTGACTGGCAGAAAGTGGGAGAATGCTTGCAAGCGCGACTAATTACTGATCGTGATGTTAATCCTGATAATATCGTAACGTGGCGTGTCATATATACGGCGTTAAGAATATTCCTACCGATAAAGTGTTTGCTAACTCAGATTTTCCGCCTCTGCCGGCTGATTTATTAACTTTAGAGGATACAGCTCCGGCTGGTTCAGACCCTGACGCTGAGCCTGTCTGTGATTCAGCTCAGCAGCCGCAATTGCCGGTAGCTGCTACAGTAGAAGCAGCCGACGACTTAGACTCACAGATACCTGAGGATCCCTTCGATCCAGGTCCTATTGACTCTGATCAAGAGCCTGATTTGTACCCGCCTTTAACTCCGGTTAAAGCTATGGTGGCTTCTGCACCAACCGCGGAACAGATCTTACAAAATACTAAACGAATGACTGTTAGTCGTGCCTCTGTTACGCGTCCGCCGCCTTATGCTCCTTCTCTAGACGTGCCTCCTAATGATTCTCATGATAAGGCAAGAAGGGATTTCGTGGAAGTGTGTAGAAAAAGGGCTTCTGCCGTGCGTGGCACGGGGGGGCCACGTGGCCGTTCCCGCGGAATCAACATCAAGAGATTTCAGAACTGTCATTTGCCAGTATCCGACAGGGAGCGCAAGAGCCTTACATAGAATTCATAGACCGCTTGCAAACAGCTGTTTCTCGACAGATTGAACTTCCAGCAGCTGCTGAACTTTTATTAATGCAATTAGCAGTGGAAAATGCTAACACTGAATGCCGCAGGGCTTTAGACCCTATACATGGCAAGGCCACCACTTTGAATGAACTTATTAAAGCGTGTCAGCATGTAGGAACGGAAGAGCACAGGTTTGAGATGTTAGCGACGGCATTGGCTCAACAACTAACCGTGGCTCGTGCTGCTATTAAATGTTTTTCGTGTGGGCAGGACGGACACATGAGAAAGGATTGCCCAAAACGAAGGGGAGAAAGGGATAAGACTCCGAATGAATTATGTCCTCGGTGCCAGAAAGGATATCATTGGAGCAATCAATGTCACTCTAAATATGATAAAAATGGTAATCCCTTACCCTCTCCGCGGTCGGGAAACGCCAGGAGGGGCGCGCAGTCCGGTGCCCCATGCAATCCCAACAGGGCCCAAGGGCAGATGCTGCAATTAGCACCACAGCAGGGGAATGGACAAGCAATGCAGGCATCATCCCCCGCCATGCCACCCCCGGAAGTGCCGGGTTGTATGTGGCAACTGCCGCCACAACAAACGTAAATGATACTTCTGTGCACCTGATATCGACGGGACTGCAAGGGCCGCTGCCTTTTAAAGGACATGCTTTGTTACTGGGCTGGTCTTCCACTACAAAGATGGGTTTGTTTGTTTTACCTGGGATTATTGATAGTGACTATCGGGGAGAAATTAAAATCATGGTATGGACTCCGAATCCTCCCTGTACCATACCAGCAGGTGAATGCATTGCTCAATTAATACCTCTCCCTAGTTTGTCTCCCTTAACAGACGACACTGCTGCATCGGCACTGATCCGTGGAGCTGGAGGTTTCGGGAGTACAGGATCCCCACAGATTTATTGGACTCAGCAGATCACGACTCAACAACCCTTTCTTACTTGTCGACTTAATGGTAAAGATTTTTCAGGGTTGGTAGATACTGGAGCGGATATTTCTATCATCCGTAAGTCTGGCCATCTGAATGGCCTGTTGTGGACACAGCTGCTTTAATTACTGGGGTGGGAGGAACTCAGCTTCCTCAACAATTGCTACAATTCCTGCTGGTTGAAGGACCAGATGGGAAAATAGCTAAATTGAAACCATACATTCTACCAGTACCCTGTACATTATGGGGCCGTGACTTGATTTCACAATGGGGTTTGCTTTTAACGACACGTTTTTGACTGGGGTCGCTGATGTCCAGCCGCGGCTCAAACTTACGTGGTTAACCAATTCCCCTGTTTGGGTTGATCAGTGGCCCCTCAGAGGTGAGCGGTTGGAGCGAACGCGAGAGCTGGTTGCAGAACAATTGCAGTTAGGACATATTGTCCCTTCTACAAGCCCATGGAATACTCCAATTTTTGTAATACCTAAGAAATCGGGCAAATGGCGATTATTGCAAGATTTATGGGCAATTAATGCTGTTATAGCTCCAATGGGTGCACCGCAATTGGGACTGCCGAATCCTGCAATGATACCACAATCTTGGAATCTTCTTGTTATCGATTTAAAGCATTGTTTCTTTACAATTTTTCTGCATCCTGATGATTGTCCACATTTTGCCTTTTCTGTACCTTCTATTAACAATGAAGGGCCTATGGAGAGATATCATTGGGTAGTGCTTCCTCAAGGCATGAAAAATAGTCCAACTATTTGTCAATTTGTTGTTTATTCTGCTTTGAAACCAGTGAAAACACAATTTCCTACTCTGTTGTTTTATCATTACATGGATGATATTTTAATTGCTGTGCCTGATGAGTTTCAGTTACAATCTGTGTTTGCTGAGGTGAAATTGGCCATGGAACGCTACGGACTTTGGATTGCACCTGAGAAGGTACAGTCTATACCACCTTGGAAATATCTGGGTTGGCAAATCTTAGATAAAACCATTATTCCACAACCCATACGAATTGTCAATACAGTAACTACATTGAATGAGTTACAAAAATTATTGGGAATCATTAATTGGCTATGACCTTTATTGGGGATTTCTACAGAATTATTATCTCCCCTGTTTGACCTTTTGAAAGGCGATTCTGATTTGTCATCCCCAAGATCGATTACGGGGGAAGCTTCACAAGCATTGCAGATTGTGGCAGAAAGGGTTAATACAGCCTTTGCATCCAGGTATGATTTAAATTTACCTTTTCGTCTCTTTTTAATCCCTAATTCTTTCCAGCCGTACGTGCTTATTGGCCAATGGCATGAAAAGGAACAACAGCTATTTGTACTAGAATGGCTTTTCCTTCCTCATTCATTTTCAAAACCTGTAACTACTTTGCTTGAGATGTTTGTGAGATTAATTTCTACAGGTCGAGTGCGATGCCAGCAACTTCGAGGAACTGATCCGGATTTCATGCATATGTACATCACGAAGGAAGATTTTACGGTAATGCTTCGTGAGAGTTTGTCTTTACAGGCAGCCTTTGTGGACTGCCTTGGCAAAATACTTTATACTCTGCCGAAGCACCGTCTGCTTAACTCCCTAAAAGATGTTCCTCTACAGCCTCTTTTTTTGCAGCAATCTTTGCCAATCCCTAATGCCTGAACGGCATTCATTGATGGCCCTGGAAGAACGGGCAAGGCTGCTGTTGTCTGGCAAGAGGCCACACGTGGGTGGCAACACTCTGTTGTTCTTCAGTCAGGTTCTACTCAATTGGTTGAGCTTGCAGCTGCTGTCCATGCATTCAGTTTATTTGCTGCTGAACCCCTTAATGTTGTCACTGACTCTGCCTATGTCTTTGGTATTATATGAAGATTAGAAAAATCCTTTTTAAAGGAAGTTGCAAATCAGGACTTGTTTGATCTCCTCTCCAGACTGTATATATTGATTTCACGGAGAGCTCATTCTTATTTTGTGTCTCATTTACGTTCTCAAACTACATTGCCTGGGCCTATGGTTGAAGGTAATGCTGTTGCCGATTCTTTTACTATGACTGTTGTGGTACCTAAGAAACTTCAACAGGCTCAACTCTCCCATTAATTTTATCATCAGAACGCCAAGGCACTCTCCAAGGATTTCCAGCTTACACTGCAGCAGGCACGCGAAATTGTCTCTGCCTGTCCAGATTGCCAGCGTCTCCTGCCATTTCCTACACAGACTGGATCTAATCCTCGTGGATTGCAGCCCAATGAACAATGGCAAACTGATGTTACTCATATTTCTGCGTTTGGAGTTTTTCGCTTTGTACATATTACTGTTGACACCTTTCCTGGGTTTATCGTTGCTTCTGCACACAGGGGCGAAAAGGCTAAAGATGTCTGTCGCCATTGGCTTCGTGCGATTGCTGTTTTAGGTATTCCACAGAAAATTAAGACTGATAACGGGCCAGGATATGTCACCAGACAGACAAAAACCTTTTTAGCCGAGTGGGGTATCCTGCACATTACAGGTATTCCCCATTCTCCGACTGGTCAAGCAATTATAGAGCGTTCTCATCTTACTCTGAAAAATATGCTTCATAAACAAAAAAGGGGGAATCCCCTGGGTATCACACCTCAGGAACAATTAGATAAAGCCACTTATGTTCTAAATTTTTTGAATCTTATGTGTGCTGACAATTTGACTGCTAATCGACGGCGATATGGTTTGCCGGATCAGACAAATATGAAGCCTACTGTATTTTACAAAGACTTACAATCAGGACAATGGATGGGTCCAGTACCCTTGTTGTCATGGGGACGTGGTTATGGTTGTGTTTCTTTATCCACAGGACCATACTGGTTACCTGCAAAAAATATCAAGCCTGCCAACACTATACAGAAATATGCAGAATCTGTTGAAGACGTCTCTCAAGGCGAAGATAAAGAGGAAGATTCTAATCTTGCTCAGGTTTAATCATGTCGCATGTGTCTCACATTATCATATGTATGTTATGTAGCTCAGTAACTAGAGCTTATGTCTATTGGGTGCATGTTTTAGACCTGCCTGTGTTTAGGCCTCTCACATGGTGGGATCCAGTGTCACCTTTAATAATGACACGAGATGGATGAGAGGAATTTGATTACCACCATCGTACGATGATCTTAACAATTCCTTTGAGACTAACCATACATTTTATAGTGACTTACATGTGTGCCACATGGGCCAATGCTGCTAGGCCTGAGAATCAATCTCCTTATATAAATTTTACTACTCAGTTACATTTTATTGGATGGCAATAAATAAATGGCAAAACTAATTAGTTAGACAATTATTCTATCACCCGATGACCCCTCCCCACCCAGAAAGGGGAATCGGAGAACACAAAGAAACACAAGGGTTGAAGTATAAATAGATTTAATAGACTAAGACTAAATAATTAACAATAATACTAAAGAACCGGTATTAATCCCAATACTGATATAAGATATACAGAAATTATACTCAGCCATCTATATCAGTAGGAAGCTGTGCACTCCCAGCAGTGGATAACAAGTATCGGACACTGCGAGCGCAATGGCTTCAGGAGGAAGGGAAGGCCTCAGGGTTCCGGCACCGGGGCAAGGAGTTGTCTGGACCGCCGCCATCAGGGAGAGAGCCCGCTACGCAGCAAACTTTTCTAATTTATATTGGGTGTGACGTTCATGGTATGAAATACTCCTGTTGGCCAGCCCGGGTCAAATGCCCAGGCCTCGCTCCTCCTTGTCCCTGCACCTGGCAAGGCTCAAAAACACTAACCTTGAATCCCACAGAGCCTGGCTGGCTATAAAGTAAATATTTTCACAAATTCAGACACTAGAGTCTTCTAAAAGTGCAATTTTCCCCAGCATTAGAAGAAAAGTTAGTCCTGTGTCTCTCAACCCAGGACAGGTTGGCTTTCTGGGCTGCTAGCGCACATTGTTGGCTCATGTCCAGCTTTTCATCCACCAGTTACCTCCAAGTCATCAGCAGGGCTGCTCTCAATCCCCTCGTCCCCCAGCCTGTATTGATACCAGGCATTGCCCTGACCCGCGTGCAGGACCTTGCACTCGGCACAGAATGTGAACATGGCACAGAGTTTGATATATTTTAATAATTTTACAACAGGGGTATTGATTAATTGACACAAACGTTTCCTGAATTCCTGACTGAGGAGAAACTGTTAATATTGCACTGGCTCAGAACTAAATGCCAAACTGAACCTCTTTCCAAAATGACAAAGTGCAAAGCTGTTGCAATCAGTATTGGTTACTTGGGTTTTTGGAAGTGTTTGGAAAAGTGCTTTGGGTTTTGGATGTAATAGTAAAGTATTTTTCTATTTTAGCTACGGATAGTAAATGAGATTACTAGGAATTTCTTTGCTGCTCTTGCAAAGGAAAACAGCATCAGCTCTTCTCACAGAAGAGATCGTTTTTCTTTTCTCAAGAGGCTTAAACACAGGCATGCACTAGATTGCTCCTTTTGAGTTTGGTTTTGGATGTAAACACTGCACTTGTAAATCTTCAGTCTTGTGCTCAAAGTGGACAGATATGGTTGAAATTTTCAGAGTTTATTGGTGTCTTTTTGTGTGCATAAATTCAACCTTTGCACTGATTCTTTTCAGAGGTACAAATTCTATGGAATCGATGGCAGGCCAGGTCGAATGTCAGTTACAGGACACTTGGCAGTGCTTTTTTTCTACACCTGTGCTGCTGTGGCAAAACATGACAGTGGACCAGCAGTGTCAATCTTTGCTTCAAAACTCACCCAAGCCGCTTTTTTGAATGCAGATGTGCTTTGACTTCAGTCTTTTTCATCTCTGCTCAGGTTACCAATTGCACAACTACTGGCTCTTCTGAAAAGAGTTTAAAGGCAGCAAGAGGAGCAATCTGGAGTTGAAAAATTGACCAGTAGGCAGCTTGCACAATTGTGCAAGCTTTTTCCTAGTATGAGAGGCCACAGGTTTGTGTGTGTCTGGCATATGTAGGCATAGAATACTGACAGCAGAAATTCTTGGGGAAGTCTCAAGTTGGTAAGTTTCCCCTTGCCGTGAATGAAATTCCTCAGCTTTCTTTGAAAGCATTGCCAGAAATCTTCAGTTTTACATAGTAATTTTTAAAGACTTATAAGTAATAGATGTTTTCTTTTATTTTCAGCTTCTTTGTAATACTGGCCATGCTGAAGAAAAACTAGGTTTTACGTATGACAGTATCATAATATGGTAAGTAGTAAGGGTCACTAGAGCAATAATAGGGTACATAATCGTTCTAGGTGCAATTAAATCAATTGTATTTGTATTTTTGAGCTAGTGTTTTGTAGTTCTAATGTGTTTGAAACTTCATAATGCAAATATATACACCTTAAAAATATTTTAATGAGTAAAATTAAATACATTATATGCTTTCAGGCAAAGAGGGGGAAAAACCCCTCCAAGTTAAAGTGTGTATTTCTTTATTATATTCCTCAGAAATGTAAAGAAATACCTCTAAATATCTCAGTACTTGCAGAAAGCACTTTTACTAAAAAATGTGCTCTTACAGAATTTAGAGCATACTCTTGAAGTAGAACCAGGATTTAAAGATAAACATTTTATGTTAATTTGGTGTGAATATATATCTTTATAGCATCGCTTTCCTTGCTACTGAAACACCTTGTGTATGTACTTTCAAGGGGAATTTTCCTATGTTGTGTTGCCATTTCTGACAGTCAAACTACATGCTTATTTCCAGAACTTCTGTGGTTTTGCACAGACAGTAAATTTGTCCTGACACTCAGCATTGGTGGCAGAGACACCTAAGATCTAGTATCCAATATGATTTAGTGTTTTTTCAGTTTGGTTATCTGACTTAAGAAAGAAAGCTTAGAAAAAGCTAGTCACTGTTTGTGGAGGAAGAAGCAGCTGTGGACGCGGACCTGGGGAACAGCACTGATGACATCCTCGCACTGATGGGCAGAAAACCATGGGAAGACTAAATGGAGCAGCCAGTACACAGCTCCTGAGAGGGACAAGCAGGCGACATCCGCATGCTGTCTTTGTGTATACCATATATGGAACATGTTGTGAAAACTATGATAAGGTAGTAGCAGTGGGAAAGTACCGATGTGTTTTGTGAGACTAGGGAATGGAATAATACTAGCTGTGTGTTGAAAGATATATAAAGAGCTTTGTGATGCTAATAAAGGTCTTCGCTTTACTCTCCAGCGGAGTCCGTGTTGCTAATTGCCACAACTCTTCAAGTAAATTTTTGGGAAAACTTGTGTACTTTTTCTTGTGGGAATATTGTAAGTTGTTTTATTAAATAAAACCGATTTTCCTTGCTAGAGCTAAAAATGCTAATAAGTGTTTTTGTGAATCTGTATTTTGCTGTGAGCTTTAATAGTTTATTGTCTTCTGATCTTATTTATGTAATCTATTATAGTGTTTTATGATGGGACTAAACATTGCTTAAGAGTATAACTTCAAAATTCAGAGTTCTTAACCAAATAACTTAAAATACAAGTCTTAAAAGGTTATACAAATATTATTATTTGTTTTTATAGGAAAAAGATTGCGGAAAGACCTGCTAAGGTCTAGACTAGGGAAGTGATCGTCCCCCTGTACTCGGCCCTGGTGAGACCCCACCTCGAGTACTGTGTCCAGTTTTGGGCCCCTCACTACAAGAAAGACATTGAGGTGCTGGAGCGGGTCCAGAGAAGGGCAATAAAGCTGGTGAGGGGTCTAGAGCACAAGTCTTATGAGGAGCAGCTGAAGGAACTGAGGTTGTTTAGTTTGGAGAAAAGGAGGCTGAGGGGAAACCTTATTGCTCTCTACAACTACCTGAAAGGAGGCTGTAGAGAGGCGGGGGTTGGTCTCTTCTCCCAAGTCACGGGCTATAAGACAAGAGGAAATGGCCTCAAGTTGCACCATGGGAGGTTTTAGATTGGATATTAGGAAAAATTTTTACACCAAAAAGGTTATCAAACATTGGAATAGGCTGCCCAGGGAAATGGTGGAATCACCATCCCTGAAGGTATTTGAAGATGGGTAGATGTAGTGCTTAGCAATATGGTTTAGTGATGGTTTTTGCCAGTGTTAGGTTGATGGTTGGACTCGATGATCTGAAAGGTCCCTTCCAACCTAGACAATTCTATGATTCTGTGATTTAACGCTGTCCTGCACGACATCCTGGTCTCAAAATTGGAAACTCATGGGTTCGATGGATGGACCACTCAGTGGATAAGGAACTGGCTGAACGGCCACACTCAAATGGTTGTGGTCAATGGTTCAATGTCCAATTGGCGGCCAGTGACGAGTGGAGTTCCTCAGGGGTCGGTACTGGGACCAGTGCTGTTCAACATCTTTGTCGGAGACATGGACAGTGGGATAGAGTGCACCCTCAGCAAGTTTGCCAATGCCACCAAGCTCGGTGGCGCAGTCGACACGCTGGAGGGAAGGGATGCCATCCAGAGGGACCTGGACAGGCTTGAGAGGTGGGCTTGTGAAAATCTCATGAAGTTCAACCAGGCCAAGTGAAAGGTCCTGCACTTGGGTTGGGGCAAATCTCAAGCACAAATACAGGTTGGGTGGAGAATGGCTGGAGAGCAGCCCTGAGGAGAAGGACTTGGGGGTGTTGGTGGATGAGAAGCTCAACATGAGCCGGCAGTGTGCACTGGCAGCCCAGAAAGCCAACCGGATTCTGGGCTGCATCAAGAGAAGTGTGGCCAGCAGGTCGCGGGAGGTGATTCTACCCCTCTACTCTGCGCTCGTGAGACCCCACCTGGAATACTGTGTCCATCTCTGGAGTCCTCAACACAGGAAGGACATGGACCTGTTGGAACGGGTCCAGAGGAGGGCCACGAAGGTGATCAGAGGGATGGAGCCCCTCTCCTATGAAGACAGGCTGAGAGAGCTGAGGTTGTTCAGCCTGGAAAAGAGAAGGCTCCGGGGAGACCTCATAGCAATCTTCCAATATCTGAAGGGAGCCTACAGGAGAGCCGGAGAGGGGCTCTTTGTCAGGAGATTTAGTGACAGGACAAGGGGTAATGGTTTTAAATTGGAAGAGAGGAGATTTAGATTAGATATTAGGAGGAAATTCTTTCCTGTGAGGGTGGTGAGGCACTGGAACAGGTTGCCCAGGGAAGCTGTGGATGCCCCATCCCTGGAAGTGTTCAAGGCCAGGCTGGATGGGGCTTTGAGCAACCTGGTCTAGTGGAGGTGTCCCTGCCCATGGCAGGGGGGTTGGAACTCGATGATCTTTAAGGTCCCTTCCAACTCTCATGAATCTATGAATCTATGAAAAATTTTATCCAGTGAAAGGCATGGGTAAAATAATGAAAAGAAAAAATATATCATACCAGTAATTTTTCAGTGTGTAGTACTTCATAAATACATTTCAATAACTTGTAACTATCACATTATATTGGATCTGTGAAAACAATGCACAGATTTTTAGCTTTAAGTATCTTATGATTATTTCTTATGGTGATTTAATGTATTATGATTCCACAATAAGAACAATGTAGTCAGTATAATCAGTAAGGACACACAGTACCTACATCACATCAAGGTTAAGAAAATGGAAAAGCTATTAAATATATATCACACAAAAATTTCATAAATATTAAAATTGATATCTGTGCAGGGGGACAAAGGAGATTTGTGTTCTAGTGAAGTCCTTTAATACAAAATAAAGTATATGCAAAAGAGAAGTTCCTTTGTTGGAAATTTTAGAATTGTAGAATGGTTTGCGTTGGAAGGGACCTTAAAGATCATCTAGTTCCAACCCCACCTTCCACTAGACTAGGTTGCTCAAAGCCCCATCCAACCTGCCCTTGAACACTTCCAGGGATGGGGCAAATTCCCTGGGCAACCTGTTCCAGTGTCTCACCACCCTCACAGTAAAGAATTTCTTTCTAAGATCTAATTGAAATCTCCCCTCTTCCAGTTTAAAACCATTACCCCTCATCCTATTGCTGCACTCCCTGATAAAGAATCCCTCCCCATCTCTCCTGTAAGTCCCCTTCAGGTAGTGGAAGGCTGCTATAAGGTCTCCCCGGAGCCTTCTCTTCTCCAGGCTGAACAACCCCAACTCTCTCAGCCTGTCCTCATAGGAGAGGTGCTCCAGCCCTCTGATCATCTTCATGACTCTCCTCTGGACCCACTCCAACAGGTCCATGTCCTTCTTATGTTAGGGGCTCCAGAGCTGGACGCAGTACTCCAGGTGGGGAAATGCTATGTTGCTGCAACACATGAAGTTCTACTATCAGTTAAAACTAAACCAAGACTGGGCGTATGTGTTGGAATTTAGCACAAACGCTTTTTGAGATAATTAACTGTGTAAAGCATGAAAATATTTATTATATTGTTAACTGACAAGTGGTTTTGTATTTCTAAATGTCTGAGTTCCCTCTCAGTTCTTCGGCATATCACTAATTTGATGCAGATACCCTCTTAAATGCCACTGAAAAATAAATAAACCACCAGCAGCTACATAGCCAAATAGCCAAACACATTCATTGTACTTTATATATCACGGCATGTTTTAAATTTGAGTGCTGGTGCTGATGTTTACATATAAAATTGGTATTTGTATGCCTGGATGCTGGTTTGAATATCAAATACAGAACTGTAAACTCAAGTTTGCATATAGCTTTTCAATGTATTATCAGTGACTTTAAATACAGTATAAAATAGCTTACAGGCTATTATCTCTTCAGTTAATTTTATGTTTGATAGCCTCATAGCATTATACTTCCTTAGAGATTTACTGTATTTTTGAACCATCAATAAAAGGCACTTGTGTAAGATGAAATCTCAGCTCCACTGAAGGTAAGACCAAAAATCACTGACTTGAACAGAGCCAGAATTTCTTTATGTTTACAAGCTTAACTTGATAGCTTGCTACATTGCACTGGTTTGCACAGTGTATCTTACTTTCCTTGAGGATTATAGGAGACTTGATTATCAAGAGGAGTTGCTGATCCAGACACATTGGTTGTTACAGGTTTTTTATTATCTTGCAGTACAGCAAAAGCATCAAACATTACAAATACATGTTACATTTTCTGCACATGTTCACCTTCTTTATTGGGAGATCACTGTAAACTTCTTTTAATTTCCAGTGAGTTCTGATATATGTGCAAAGTGATATCTATTATTATGATTCATCTGTTCATTTTGCTTTGTTTTGCTACTTGCTTGTTCAGATAACAGCATCACTGATGATCTTTAGGGAAAAATGTTGTTTCTAAATGGATAAGCATGGAAATATTTCATTTCTATACTCCTGTTTAGCCAAGTCCAGTGTAAAAAATAATACTTAGAAGAAAAAGATAGTATCAAAATGGTGTGATAAATATACATATATATTTAATCTAGAAGTTTTTTCCAACCAGTTTATCATAAGTTTATAGGTCCATTTTAATGCCTAAATTACTATAGTGATGACAACACATCTTCATACTAAACCGAAATTAAATTTAACCTATATGTTCTGAATATATTTTGAGCAACACTATACTATGAAGTAGACTCTTCTATGTTTTATATCTCAGAGTGCTCTATGTAACACATTTAACTTATTGTTACTGCTTTACTATTAATATTAGTCAAAAAGTACTTACAAAATGGTCAGAATCACACAATCACAGAATTATAGGGGTTGGAAGGGACCTTCAGAGATCATCTAGTCCAACTCCCCCTTGCCAAAGCAGGTTCACCTAGAGCAGACTGGACAAGAACGCATCCAGGCAGGTTTTGAATATCTCCAGGGAAGGAGACTCCACAACCTCTCTGGGCAGCCTGTTCCAGAGCTCTGTTACTCCCAAAGTAAAGAAGGTTTTCCTCATGTTGAGATGGGATTTCCTGTGTTCTAGCTTGTGTCCATTGCCCCTTGTCCTGTAACCGGGCTCCACTAAGAAGAGTTGGACCCCATCTTCTTGACATCCGCCCTTTAGATATTTATAAGCATTGATAAGATTCCCTCTCAGTCTTCTCTTCTCCAGGATAAACAAACCCAGGTCTCTCATCCTTTCCTCATAAGAGAGATGCTCCACTCCCTTGATCATCTTTGCAGCCCTCCACTGGACTCCCTCCAGTAGTTCCCTGTCCTTCTTGAACTGGGGAACCCAGAACTGGACACAGAACTTGTGGAATAATTCCTAAAATAAAATTATATTAAGAATATAGCATTGTTCACACATTAAGGAAAGGTATAAAATCAAAATGTTTCCAGGATGGAACACAGCGGTGGCTGGTATGCGAGGAATCTGCTACATCTATGACTCCCTGAACAATATTGCTTGCAAAAGCAATATGGAGGATGGAGTGGAGTGAAGATTCCACGGCCAAGCTCTGTGATAATACAGCACATATGGGAACAAGGTGATCCTATGGAACTGATAAGCTGTGGAGGAATGGCTGAGTAAAAAGGGGCACGACTTGATTGCAATGAGCAACCCAGTCTTTGATCTAGATAAAAGCCCGGAGGTGACCGTGAACTTTCCTTGAAAAGCAGAAGTATGAAGAAGTAGCTACATGGTAAACAAAAGATAAGCGTAACTGCGTCCGGGAGATAGAGAAACATCTGCTGCGCGTGGACAAGAGGTCTGCACCAATTGTGTGAGTGCTCTAGGCGCGTGAACAGAGACTGTAAGCCAATCGTATAGCTGTTGCTAGCGCGTGCTCCTATTACCTGTCTATATATACTCTGTGTGAACTTGAATAAAGTGAGAACGATCATACTCATATTGAGACTCCATCGTTACTCCGGGTCCGTCTCCCACTCCGACATCTGGTAGCAGAGGATGGCTCAGCAGGACTGAGTTCTCCGAGTCTGCGGTAAGCAGCTAGAGGAGGGGAGTGGGAAACCACAGCTGGGAGGAGTGCTGCTCGGGCGCAAAGGCGGGAGCAGACAACGGTGCGAGGTGGCCTCTCGCCTCCCAGGCGCAGTGATGCAAGTAGAAGCTGCGGCCACGCTACTCGCTGGAATCCTCTCTAAGAGAGGGAATGAAGTACCGGCGAAACTGTTGATCAAGTTAATTAAATTAGGACAGCGATGGGGTCATTTTTCTGACACACCTATGTTGTTTTCTGTCTCAGAAAAGGCGGAAGTAAGTGGGGCGAAGCCAGAACGGAAAAGTAATGCACATGCGGAAGTGCCTCCTCAGAAAACTCCAGCAGAGGAGGGGCCCGAAACGTCTACTGATCTCATCGATTTGGGAGGAGCAGCGTGTCAGCCTCCGCCCACAGCACCTCCTCCAGCAACTCCGCTTCCCTTGTATCCACCGTTACCCTCCTCCAGTGATTCGTCTGGTCCGCCAACTCCACCTGCCGACAAGAGTCGTAAACTGTCCTCAGACACCACAGACAAAATGTTGTCCGATCACAGCGAATCAATTCATAAGCAGTTGCAGTGGTTGAAAGAGCATGCAAACAAAATTCGTCAAAACCATGGGTTTTTAGATGGGTGGCTGACTAACTTGTTTGGGAATATGCCACAATGGTTAGTAGGCTTGCTTGTTGAAGGCTTGCGCATTATAATAACCCTTATGATCATAGGTCTATGCTTATGTTTAGTGCTTAGTTGTATTAAGAGAGC
This sequence comes from Numenius arquata, assembly GCF_964106895.1. Lineage (NCBI taxonomy): Eukaryota > Metazoa > Chordata > Aves > Charadriiformes > Scolopacidae > Numenius > Numenius arquata. The sequence goes on along the minus strand of NC_133615.1, from coordinate 25,343,805 downwards.
TATGTTAAAAGTAGTAAACCAAGCCTGGATTGCTCAAAAACAAGAAGGGGGAATTGTGGAGGAATGGCTGAGTGAAAAGGGGCACGACTTGATTGCAATGAGCAACCCAGTCTTTGATGTAGATAAAAGCCCAGAGGTGACCGTGAACTCTCCTTGAAAAGCAGAAGTATGAAGAAGTAGCTACATGGTAAACAAAAGATAAGCGTAACTGCGTCCGGGAGATAGAGAAACATCTGCTGCGCGTGGACAAGAGGTCTGCACTAATTGTGTGAGCGCTCTAGGCGCGTGAACAGAGACTGTAAGCCAATCGTATAGCTGTTGCTAGCGCATGCTCCTATTGCCTGTCTATATATACTCTGTGAAAACTTGAATACAGGGAGAACGATCATACTCATATTGAGACTCCATCGTTACTCCGGGTCCATCTCCCACTCCAACAATAAGCGGCATGCTTGCTACCCTGAGCCAACAGTCTGTCAAATTTTGATGAAATGCTGTCCTTTGTGCAAACTTTGCTCATTATAATGTCATTATAATACCAAAACACACCTCCAGGCCAAAGGCTACCCTCTTCCAAGGTGCGACCACTCCTCCTTGAGTCTGCGCCCTGAGTTTTTTGTAAACTATACCTTTAAATGCGAGGCAAGAGAATTTTACACCAATCATAATAAAGGTATTTATGACTAGAGCCACTCAAACTCCACCTTGAAGGTAAAAAATAGTATAAAAATAGCCCAAGAAAGGGGGGATGCTAGGGAAGACACCATCGTGAACAAGTCAGGGAGGACCCCATCATGGACTGCCTTTGACTCCTGGGACCAGTCGATGGGCTGAGCCTCTTTCCCCCCATAGGGACGCCTGTGGGTAAGACAGACTATACCGAGTGCTTCCTCGGGGAACTTAGAAATCTCTCTAGAGGGTTACCTGTTACATTTATAGCCAGGCTGTATTGTTTGTAACTTTGTCACATTCTTTGTACCATTAACAATATTTTTACTTGCACGTGCTTTGCAGACAGTGTATTTATCACCGGCAAACCATAAGAACCTTTATATCTATTGCTTAAATAAACTGCACTGCTTAAGTAGCTAGCCGTTTCGGTTTCTCACTGAACGTGACCAAACACTAGAGTGCGGCCGTGCTAGTTCATGAGCACAACTAGACTGAAGGTGCAGTCCACTATTAGTGTATCCAGAATCGTGATAGTTTAATATATTAAACACGACTGGACTGATAGTGGTGAATTGGGCATCACTCAGAATTTAAACCTAGCCGCCCCTAGCCTCCCACCTCGGTGAGGAGCGTTAGAACGCAAGGGGGTTTATCTTCTGCCAAAACTATTTTGTCTTTTGACGCAACAGAACTCCACTAGTACAACGTAGAAAAGGAAACTTCAGCAATAATGGTACATGACTCTACATGTCAGTATAGCTAACACTATTACAGTTGGAATGGCAAGTCAGCAATGTATTGTCTTCTCTAATGCCTGCTATTGATTTCCTCTTTTCACAACAGGATGTTGTGTTCACCAAAGGAGGTATTTCTTTTTAGGATACTGTCCTCTCCAGACTGGTGTTCAATAGACCCAAACTGGAGTAAAACCTGTTCCCAGGGTTTGTTTTCCTCTGTATCCTTCATAGACCTGAACTGTCATCTTTGGGTATATTGAAGAACTGTTTTTACATGGATTGTCACAAATGTGGAAAGGAAGTGGAAAATGATAACCTTAACTTTAGCTCATATCCTCTGAATTTTAATTGCTCTGATAAATGGCAATATGAATGTCATACAAAGCAACTAATGACAAAACCCTGAAATCCTATAAAAGGTTAACCAAACGTTGTACATTTAGAAGAGTGTAACAGATTAACTTGTAATCAGCTTTAGTGACTTCTCTTTGACAATTAGGAAGTCCAAAATAGATTTTGGTCTTCAATGAAGCTCTTACTTGCATAGAATTCTGCATCAGTCATTATCATAGATGCAATCTGAAATGGAAATAAAATGCAAACATATTAATATTGTGTAGTACTTTGACTCAAGGATAAAGTTATTTGTTGTAATTGAATATAGTTATTGTATTGTTTGAAATGTTCAACATACCATCACCAATATCATCGTAAATCTCTCCATCACTGTTAGAGAAAATGAATGTATTTAAAAATTGAGACATCAGATATATATTACTATTTGCATGCAGGTACAAAATAGTGTAGCAGTATGGTGCAGACATGCTATCAACCAATTCATTTCCTAATCTGTCGTGGTTTTGGCTGAATTTACCAAAACCGGACCGGCAGATGGCCCTTCCCCCCCCCTTCCCCCCCCTAAAAGAGGAGAGAGGAGGAGAAAGAGATAAGGAGATTCAGAAGTTTAGAATGAACTAAACTACTTTAATGAAAAATTAATATTAAAATAAAAATAAAGAAGAAAATAATGAAATAGATACAATATATACAAAACCGTATCAAGCTCCCAGGATGTCAGTTACATCACCGGCAGGCACTGGGGAAGTCCCAGGCTAGACTCAGTGACGAATGGGAACTGGATTCCAGCTCTGGAGTCAGGAACACCCAGATCGGGATCAAAGGCAGATGAACAGACAGAGTCCTCTCTGGACGTCGGCCATCGCAGGAAGGGGGCTGACCCTTTGATCCCTCAGCCTTTATACTGAGCATGGGGCAGATGGGATGGAATACCCTAGTTGGTCAGGTTTGGGTCACCTGTCCTGTCCACTCCTCCCCACTGATGTGACCCCTCCACGTTTTTTCCGCTTCCGACCCTCCAAGGGGGCAAATAACGAAATTGGCTGACCTTGGTTGTTATAGCAATAAGTATAAGCAAGGGCCTCCCTGCATACCGTTCCTTGGCATGGAGCACAAACATTGGTCTTATCACTCTGAGAACGAGCAGTTTTCTCCACAATATGCCGTTAATTTCAGAGAGTTAGAGGAGGCCAAGCTAGGATGTAAAGTTACAGAACAGAAAATTGGTTCGGTTTTACTTCAAACCGGGACATTTGTAAAGTGCAACCTTTGTGGTAAGAGAACGGTGTTGAGCAAGATGGTCAGGTCAAAGGATTTTCAGTAAAGAGTAGAGCTGGATACATTTCTTTCTAACATGAAAGGCTTGCTTTATTAAAGGGTGGGGTTTTTTTAATTAAGTTTAAAGTAGCTATTCTAACAAACTCATAGAGACATTTCCATAAAAAATTAAATACTTAATGAATTTTTAAAATCAAAACCAGAAAAGATAAGTAAAAAAAAAAAAAAACAGTATGCCCTTGAAATTCTTATTTGTTTCTGTACTTGGCAATGCCATAATAGTTTTGGAGGAGCAGCTTTTTAGATAATGAATTTAGGTAATGTCTATAAATGATACATGCTCCATGAGTAGGAATTTTCAAAATATGTCACTTAGATACATGAAAAGCCCCATGGAAGCCAATAAGGCTATTTATATATATGTTAAGCATGTGTATAAGTGTTTGCAGGCCTGAATTCTAAAAATTACATCTGATTTGATATTTAAGGGTCCAACATAAAGCCCATTGAAGGAAATGGAAAGCCTTTTTCTGATGAGGGTTTTGGAATGGAACCTAAATGCTGAACTCCTTGTAATTATTCAGAGCAACACTGAGCCAAATCTGCTCAGTCCCAATAAGACTGAAATAAAAATAAACCTAAAGGAAATTTGGTCCATTTTAGTTAAATATTTGAAAATAGCATCAATACACTTAATCACATTAATGTGCAGTTCAGTAATAGATTCTAGTACCAATAATACTTATGTCATTTTTCATGGTTTAAACCAGAGTTTATGGTTAAGCAATGAGGAATGGGGCCCTGGAAAATTTACAGCATGGATGTATGTGACTAATTCTTGAAAAATCTAAACTCCATAAAAATAACTCAATTTACAGGACTAGAATGACATACTGAAATAACTACATTTCACTTTTATTTAACAAACAGTTTAGAACAAAACTGAGTGTTAAAACAAATTTTTCAAAAAGATCACTTTGTACTTACATCTCAATAAATTGTCTCAGAACATAGCCATCTGTAAAATTGAGATTATATATATGTATTTAAGTTAAATTTAAGTTTTCATGTTATTTCTTCTGTTGCTAGCATTAGTGAAATGCAGTTTTTCTTTTTTATATATTTCAGACAGAAAGACATATAGATGGATAAAAATGTACGCTGGATATATACTCATGGAAAATTTTGATATGTCTAATTTTAGTTTTAATTATTCTTATCTACTTGTTTAGTATAACATGGTGCCTTAGGGAATCAGGATATTACAGTAGCTCCAGTCAGATATCTAATGTGTCAGGTACTTTACATAATCATACAATGTCATTTCTCGTTTCCATTGTGTATAAAACTAGTGCTGAAAGGAGAAAATAGTAATATGCAAGATTAGGTTTTCATCTTATATTTTAGTTTCTTGGTTGCACGAGAGGGGTGTGAAACAATAGCTGATAACAAAATATAACACAAAAATGTGGTATAATAATAACCACATAATAATATTTATAATACTACACCATTTAATTATCATTTAATGTAATTGTTTAAATTTTTTTAACTGTATCATATTGATAAGAACTCTTCATATAAGATAATGGAAAAACCTTAGAGAAGCTACCCACTGGTGAATTATTCTATTACTCTGTCGCATTACTAATGAAATCAGATAAAACTACATGTATTCTTCTTGATATATTTAGTCTCTTGCAAGAAATTACTTGCTGTCTTTGATAAAAGATATCTACTGAAATACTTGTCAATTGGTATGACGTATACAAGCAAAGAGAAAGCCGTAACAATAATTACATATTTGTAGGTAAACATTAGTATGTTTGCACAAAATTAGGACAGTTTTAAAGGAGAAATGTTATATTTGAGATTACTGTATAAGTTTCCTTCTTTTATTCATTAGGAGGCTTAAATGGTCACACTAAAATTACATTTTTTTAGTAATTAATACACTGCCATATTCACAGGTTTTAGAATAAATTTATTAGTTGTACTTGTAAAGTTCCTTTGCATTCTTGGAGCTGCTACTGCTCCATGTACTTAGAGGAACCATTATGTAATACAGAAAGTATCAGTTTTCCACTAGTATTTCTGGTGGTAATTCTTCATATCAGTCTGAATCCCCAGATCTTACTGTTTTACCTAAAGAAATTATTTTCTCCTTCACATGACCTTTACTTTTCTGATACACAAGACATGAACGTTTTTTGTTGTTTTATTTTTAAATGCACAGTAATGTCCAGCTAAAGAATCTCACATTTTGTGTTAAGCCTTTTTAATAATCCAGTCCCTAATTTTATTCTAATTGAAATTGCCCTTTGCAAGATCTGTAGCTTTACCAGTAGGGGAAACCTTCCCTTGTAAATTGGCATTAGACACAATGAGCTAGTACTGTTCCCAAAACCTGCTGAATTATCACAGTCTTCAACTGGCCACTATTTTGAAATAAATAAATGCCCTATGATTCCCATATGGAATATTGGAAAAGTTATATGACAAGAATAATATCCCAAATAGTCCTGCAAATAGTAATAAGTAATTCTTATATATAGCTTGTCTTCATAAAGAAACATTTGCATAATTCATTTTAACTTGGTTTATTTCCATCTTAAAATAGGTAGATATCAGATATTGCTATAAATCTCAAATGTAAACAAGTTTTTTCCAGAATATGATATATTAATTGCCAAGCATATAAAGTAGAACAAATTAACAATTTGATCTGTGAAGGCCATAATACATTAAAAACACTGCATTTTTAAATGTCTTGTGCTAGAGCTGAAGGTTGCTTGAAAGGCATTAATTTCATGTGATAATATTTTATTTGACGCTAATCTGCCTTAGCTTCTGTTTATGACTTAACAGTTACATGAATGCATTCAGAGTGAAAAATAACCTTCTTAGCCCTCTATATAAACCAATGTGTTAGCTAAAGCCTCTATGAGTTTGTTGTGTTAAAGGGTGAAGGAATTTGGCAGAAAATAAACCCCCTTGCATTTCAGCTTGTCCTCAGATATCAGAGGGGATGGGGGCAGCTGGGTTTAGATTCTGAGTGATGCCCAATTCGGCACTATAGGTCCAGTCACGTTCAACGTATTGAACTACCACAATTACGAACACACAATAGCACAATGCACTTTCAGTCTAGTCATGTTCAATGAACTAGCACGGCCAGATTTAAAGAGTTTGGTTCAATGAGAACTTTCATCGCTAAATTAATGATTAGTACAGTTTATCAAGGCAACAGAATTGCAAATTCTTTTGGATTGCTGGTGATAATACACTGCAAAGCACGTGCAAGTAATATAACAGCATAAAACAACTCGAGTAATATAGTAGCATAAACCAACTCTATATAGAGATTTCTAAGTTTTTTGGGGAAGCACTCGGTATAGCCAAGTGTTCAGATCTCACCCAGTAGGTGTCCCTATCTGGGGGAAGAGAGGCTCAGCCCATGGACTGGTCCCAGAAGTCAGCAATGGTTCATGATGGTGTCTTCCTGACTTGTCTGCAATGGTATCTTCCCTAACATCTCTCCATTCCATTCCAGCCATCTTTACACTATTTTTTACCTTTCAGGTGGAGCTCGAGTGATTCTAGTCATATATACCTTCATTATGATTGGTGTAATATTTCCTCGCTTCGCGTTTAAAGGTATAGACTAGCAGAAATTCAGAGCGCAGACTCAGTGAGAGGTGGTCGCACCTTGGAGGCGGGTAGTTTTTGGGATGGAGGTGTGTTTTGGTATTATAATGACAAAGTTCAAACTAAGGGCAGAATTTTCACCAAAAAAAAAAGAAACTGTAAGCTCAGGGTAACAACTATGCAGATTATCAGTATTCATAGTACCATAAGTTCCCATTCCCTGCACTGATACACAGAGTTTGGCTACAGTAACTTCACACCACCCCACTCTCCATGCTGGTTTTTTTCCCACTTTAGAATCTGCTGACTTTAAGATTGCAGGTTATGCAGCCTAGGGAACCATGGTGGAATACATTCCTTGCATATCAGCTGCACTCCACCATGGAAGTTTCTTCAACACTGTACCTTTTCTTAAAATGTGAATACCACAGAATCACAGAATATTTTTGGTTGGATGGGGCCTTTGAGATTGAGTCCAACCAACAAAAAAAAAACCACAACACAAAAACACACCCAAAAAATCCCAGAACACCAACACCAAAACCAAACCAAATGCCCACAACCACATCCCACCCACAAACAGACACAAACCAACAATCTCGGGCACTAGATCATGCCCTGAAGTGCCAAGTCTACATGTTTCTTAAATACCTCCAGGGATGGCGACTCCACCACCTCCCTGGGCAGGCTGTTCCAGTACCTGACCACCCTCTCAGTAAAGTAATTCTTCCTAATATCTAATCTAATCCTCCCCTGCCGCAACTTCAGACCATTTCCTCTGGTCCTGTCATTATTCACTTGGGAGAAGAGGCCAACACCCACCTCTCTACAACCTCCTTTCAGGTAGTTGTAGAGGGCAATGAGGTCGCCCCTCAGCCTCCTCTTCTCCAAACTAAACATGCCCAGTTCCCTCCGCCTCTCCTCATATGACTTATTCTTTAGACCCCTCACCAGCTTGGTGGCTCTCCTCTGGACATGCTCCAGCACTTCAATGTCCTTCATGTAGTGAGGGGCCCAGAACTGAACACAGTACTCGAGGTGAGGCTTCACCAGGGCCGAGTACAGAGGCACAATCACTTCCCTACTCCTGCTGGCCACGCTATTCCTGATACAGGCCTGTCGGAGTGGGAGACGGACCTGGAGTAACGATGGAATCTCAATATGAGTATGATCGTTCTCACTTTATTCAAGTTCACACAGAGTATATAAAGACAGACAAGCAGAGCACACGCTAGCGACAGCTATACGATTGCCTTACAGTCTCTGTTCACGCGCCTAGAGCGCTCACACAATTAGTGCAGGCCTCTTGTCCACGCGCAGCAGATGTTTCTCTATCTCCCGGAGGCAGTACCGCTTATCTCTTGTTTATCATGTAGCTACTTCTTCATACTTCTGTTTTTCAAGGAGAGTTCACAGCCTCCTCCGGGCTTTCATCCCTATCAAAGACTGGGTTGCTCATTGCAATCAAGTCGTGCCCCTTTTCACTCAGCCATTCCTCCACAATTCCCCCTTCTTGTTTTTGAGCAATCCAGGCTTGGTTTACTACTTTTAACATAGCTCTCTTAATACAACTAAGCACTAAACATAAGCACAGACCTATGATCATAAGGGTTATTATAATGCGCAAGCCTTCAAAAAGCAAGCCTACTAACCATTGTGGCATATTCCCAAACAGGTTAATCAGCCACCCATCTAAAAACCCATGGTTTTGATTAATTTTGTTTGCATGCTCTTTTAACCACTGCAACTGTTTATGAATTGATTCGCTGTGATCGGACAAATTCATACAGCACATGCCTTCAAAATCCTCGCAACCATGACCTTGAGCTAATAGCAAAAAGTCAATTGCCGCTCTATTCTGCAAAATTGCGTGGCGTAAGCTATTTTGATCTCCTAACAGAGTTTCTATTACCTCAGTGGTGACTTTAGCTTGTTTTTCAGCCCAACAAGCTAACCGTCCTATCTCCTTCAAAGCTCTGCCTGCCGCTGCCCCAGGTACAAACAAGGATAAAAACACTCTCTCAGTGGGACTGAGTAAGGTAACGTCATCATTGCAATTTGGTGGGAGACCCGTGACCGCCCGTTTTGTACGTGCGGCGTTTTCTCCCTTGGTCACATTTTTCCACCAGTTTTGATTTGGGGCTAACAACGTTAATTTGCCAAGATAACATGGACCACCTATCACATTTTTCGGAATTCCCTGCCATGCCCTGTCACCACATATCAAAACCACGTCTGGCGGCAAGGCTTTTGGGGTGCCATTGTTCCAAATTTGCTGTTCCCCTTTCGTTTTAACCCCAAGGGCTCCCAGTCCTTGTTTTGATGTGTCATTTGTGCCACAAAATGTGCCCTTATATCTATAGTCATAGTAGTTTGCTTTCGGAGTGACGTTTGTCCACCCCGTCCAATTAAATGATCGATAATAATTTACGCCAGTAAAGGCAGGTCCTCCAAAAAATATGCAGGTTTGAGTCCAGTTCTGGGAGACATTTCCAATTCTCATTGATCCTAACAGTTCTAATTCTTGAGGGTCCCAAGGCAGCGTAACATTCAAGCTATTAAGGAGCGTGGCACTACAATTACTAACGCTCTGGGAATTAGTGCAGTTCTGCTTACTATACTTGCTAAAGTCTTCTACCTTAAAACCAGGTACTCCTATCAAACATGTCCGAAAAGGCTCTGTAGCAGAGGCAAGCGATAGACAAAAGGCTTGTTGTCCTGTCTTATTCGCCCAGGTAACCCACATGTTTTCCCTAGGTTCAATCTTGTGGAGGGTCATTACCGCCAGGATCAATATCCCCAGGGTCAGGATCTTGAACATCTTGGTTGTCAGGAGGATCATGTCGAGTCAGAGCAGGTTTTACAGCTCGACTGGGCACCCACACTGGACCGCAATCTGTGGAGACACACATATAACCTCGACCATTAAATATAACAGGAACGGGCCCCATCCAAATTCCAGAGACTAGATCTTTATACATCACTTTGAGTTGTGGGAGTATTGTTGTACTATTGAACTTAAGGTTTTGATGGTGAATCATCACTGGCGGTTCCTCTTGATCACCCATGAGACAGAGAAAGTTCAATGTAAAGAGCACACGATGTAGCCTTTGCTGAGCATCTGTCTCTACTCCCTTTTGTTTACCTAGATAGTCCTTCAATACTTGATGAGTGCGTTCCACTAATCCTTGTCCCGTAGGCGAATGTGGGATCCCTGTCGTGTGATCAACTCCCCATCTTAGCAAAAACGCTCTAACCTTTTGACTAACATAAGCAGGCCCATTATCAGTTTTAATGCATTCAGGCACTCCTAATACAGCAAAGCAAGCAAGCGTTTACATACATGATGTGCCTTTTCTCCAGGCAAAGCGGTTGTCCAGATCATTTTTGAAAAGGTGTCAATGGTCACATGTACATACTTCAAGCGACCAAACTCTGGGATATGTGTGACATCCATCTGCCATAACTCTAATGCCTTTAGTCCTTTTGGGTTCACTCCTAACCCTATTCCTGGGCCATGGCTCCCACATTTCGGGCAGGCTTGGATAATGCCTCGAGCCTCATTTTCTGTTAAATTAAATTGTCTTTTTAGCCCTTTTGCATTTTGGTGAAAATTCTCATGACTCTGCCTAGCTTGCTGAAATTTATCCATAGGGGGCACATGACACACTGAGCTAACCAGGCTGTCAGCAAGTTGATTGCCCTGGCCTAGTCCAAGGTCTAGCTGATGACTACGAATATGGATAACACAACAGGCGGCTGTTCGTTGGTCAAGCACAGCTCGCAACCGAATAAATAAACTCCCCAGCCTAGGATTAGCGGTCTCTCTAAGTAGAGCGTCTTCCAGGCGTGGCACTATTCCAGCCACATATGAGTCTGTTACTACATTCAAGGGAGTGCTTAGCCAATTGTTCAAGGCCCATACTACTGCGATTAGTTCCAATGTTTGAAGGGAATCTCGAGGTTGTCCCTCTATGATATGCTGACACCATTGATTTTTTCCTGCCAAACACAGGCTGCACGCCGGAAGCGTTTGCCCGCATCTGTATACACAGTGATACCATCTGACAATGGGTCTTTCTGTACCTTGGGTCTTTCGAGCCACTGATTTCTTTTTAGAACTTGCCACAATTTCCCTTGTGGCTGTTGTGAATGCACTCTCCCACTGTAGCCTAACAAGGCCTTTTGCATGGCAGCGTCATTGCGCAGCCACCATTCTAAATCTACAGCGTTAACAGGTATGCTAATATCCTCTGGTTCTTTACCACTGATTTCTATGATTCATGATCTTCCTTTTCGTATCAATTCACCTACTGCTTCAGTTCGCGTTTGAATGCTCGTTTTTGGCTGTACACTTAAGAACACCCATTCTAAGGCATTGAACACATTCTCTTCTGTTACCTTCCCTTCGCATTTGTCAGTGGCATCACCAAAGGAGGAGAAGGGAGAAGCAAGTTCCCCCTTTTTGTTTTGCCACTGACAATGACTGCGTATGGTGAATCTCTGCCATTACATATTATCAGAGACACTGGCAACATTAAAATGCGTCGAGATGACCACGTCGACTGCAGTTTTTGCGCAATTTGTTGTAGTGCTGCTTGCTGCGTCACCATCAGAGTAACGCTGTCGGCTGGATGATTGCCTCTCAATAATTCTGTTAAGGGTGCAATGTCGGTATTGGAAATGCCAACGCAGTTCCGCACCCACTGAATGTGTCCAAGCAGGGTTTGGACATCAGTCAGTGTGCGCAATTGAGTCGCGAGCTCGGTTTTTTGTGGTCGAATTTTGGAGTCTATGATAGACCATCCGAGATATTTCCAGGGAGCTGTGCGCTGCACCTTTTCAGGTGCGATAACAAGTCCTTTTCTTGATAATATGTCGGTTAGTTGTCGCAAAGACTCTTCAGAGAAAGGCTCCTTTTGACAACAGAGAATATCATCCATATAATGATAGATTATTGTGTTCGGCCATTGGTTTCGAAGTGGTTGCAGTGCCCATGCTACGTAAAGTTGGCATAGCGTGGGTGAATTTTTCATCCCTTGTGGTAAAACAACCCATTCATAGTGGTCTGCAGGTGAGGCTTTATTTACTGCTGGTATAGAAAAGGCAAATCGCTGTGTATCTTGAGGGTGTAAGGGAATGGTAAAGAAACAGTCTTTCAAGTCCACTATCAATATATGCCATCCATCTGGTAGCATATTAGGGGAAGGCATTCCAGGTTGTAATGTACCCATAGATTGCATTTGTGCATTAACCTTATGTAGGTCATGCAGAAGTCGCCATTTCCCACTCTTTTTTGGGATTATAAAGATGGGCGTATTCCATGGGCTAACAGAAGGTTTTATGTGGCCAGCTGCAAGTTGCTCGGCAACTAGCTGTCTAGCGATCTGCAGTCGCTCTTCGGTCATGGGCCACTGGTCAACCCACACGGGTTCATTGGAGGTCCAAGTTAACGGTGGGTTGGGCGACTGCTCTCCAGTGCCCATGACTAAAAATGGCTTGTAGTTAAAACTGCTCCAATTTGGCTTAGAACATCACGGCCGATTAAGGCTTCTAATGTCCCAGGTAAGGGTAGCATGTATACCTTGAGACTTACTTGTTGGCCTTCTGGAAATTGCAAATGTATTGGCTGTTTACTGATATAAGGTGTGGATTGTCCTCCAACGCCTGCAATGGATGATGTTGGTAGCTCTACTGACCAAGTTACAGGCCATATAGCTCGGCTTATAATTGTAACATCGGCTCCGGTATCCAGCATTGCCATAATTCGCTTAGACATGCCATGTTGTGAAATGGTTACACTCATCGTGGGGCGCTGGTCCATTTTTGTGGTAAAACACACCGCAGGCCCAGTGGACCCAAAGCCACGATCACCACGATAGACATCTGATTCTGGCGAATAACCCAATGGATTGTCAATAGCAACTATTTGTGCAATTCTGCTACCTTTTGGAATAAATAAAGGCGGACAAACGGTGTAGGCCATAATGTGGACGCGACCAGTATAATCTGCATCAATCACTCCGGGCAGTACAATCAGTCCTTTGATTCCTGCTGACGACCGGCCTAGTAACAGTCCTCCGATAGCACTGGTTTGATGAAATAAAGGCCCTACAGCGTTGCTAGGAACTTTCTGGACATTGGAGTCAATGAGGGTAACATCTATTGTGGTTTTCACGTCGATTCCCATGCTCCCTTGGGTTGCTGGTTGGTGCTATTGTAGAAAACCTTTGTCTCGTTTTGAGGGTTTATTTGTTTCTGCACGCGGCCTCTCCCCGCGCTCGGCTTCCAGTTTCCCATACAGGCTTTCGTAGCATGAGTATTCTTTTGACACTTGTCGCACCATACGGCACCACGACAGTTAGTTCTAACATGGCCAGACTCACCACAGCGGAAACAACTTCCACGGAAGGGCTGTCCAGGAGGCCGTACTTGCTTCTGCTGGACGATTGCGGCCAAGGGCTGCATGACTTCTCGGACAGCTCCTTGAACTGCTGCAGCGACTGTGGTGCTTTGTTTTTGAGCTTCAGCCCTTTCTACTCTCAATAACATTTCTTCAACGCCCGCTCCTTTTGGTAGACTGGCTAGAATTTGTTTGGTGGTCTTATTGGCATTGTCAAAAGCCAATACTTTGAACATCTGTTGTTTGCCGCTGTCATCTAAATCAGGGTGATTCATGATTGCTTCCCACAGTCGGTCAACAAAGTTACTATATTTTTCTGTAGTTCCTTGCATCATGGTACCAAATGACGGGATAGTAGATCCTGGGAGGCCGAGAAACGCCTCCAGGGCAAGTTGCGCCGATCGCTGTAAGAGGTTTGCTGGAAACGTCAACTGTACTTGCAAGTCACTAAATTTTCCGTGCCCTGTGAACATCTCTGCCGTGACTCCACAGAGGGGGTCTCCCTCCCCTTGTCTTCGAGCTGCTTCATTCATGGCTCCTTGTTGCCAGGAGGACTCCCACAACAAATATTGTGTTGGAGTAAGCAACAGTCTCATTAGGTTACGACAATCATATGGACACATCAGATCAGCAGAAAAAATCCAGCTGACAATTTGTCGGGTAGCCTCAGATTTTACTCCATAAGTTGAGATGGTGGTGCGAGCTTGTTGTAAAATTTTCCAATCATGTGGTTCCCATTTGCCAGTATTGTTTACATGTACGACGGGACACGCGAGAGGTGGAGTTCCGCCCAGACTAGTGGCTGCCCCCCACTGTCCTTCTAATATAGCGTCTCTAATAACGCCACTCCAGCGTGCAGTTCTCGGAGGTGTTGAGGGATTCACTAGCCATGGAGGCATGTTATCATCCTTCCTCCCCACACGTAAATCTAACTCCTCGAGGCGCCTTAAAACTGTCTGTAACATTTTGTCTGTGGACAGTTTACAACTCTTGTCGGCAGGTGGAGTTGGCGGACCAGACGAATCCCTGGAGGAGGTTAGCGGTGGATACAAGGGAGGCGGAGTTGCTGGAGGAGGTGCTGTGGGCGGAGGCTGACACGCTGCTCCTCCCAAATCGATGAGATCAGTAGACGTTTCAGGCCCCTCCTCTGCTGGAGTTTTCTGAGGAGGCACATCCGCATGTGCATTACTTTTCTGTTCTGGCTTCGCATCACTCACTTATGCTTTTTCCGAGTTTTGCAAGGGGTTCAGCGGCAAGTCTTTTCTTTCCTCAGGAGGGTCAGGGGCCTCATTAGCTCGAATTTCAGCAACAGTTTTACACACAGTCCCGGTCATTCCCTTTACCATGGGCAGTCCAAAGAACCGCGCAATAGGTCCAGGCTTACTTTGAGGTTTGGAGGCGGCTGCTCCTGGACCTAACATTTGAGCAGCTGCACAGGCTACTTTCCGCTCCGCTTTCATCGCTTTTAAAGTCTCTAGCACAGTATTCCACAGCTCGCGGACGGCCTTTATCTCCTTCTCTTTTTTTTTTTTTTTTTTATGAACTTGCTTCTGCCTTCTCCTCCTTTTTCGTCCCCCTCGATTGTTTTTTGCCACATCATCCCTTCAAAGTCCCACCATTCCGAGACAGAAAACAGCATAGGTGTGTCAGAAAAATGACCCCATCGCTGTCCTAATTTAATTAACTTGATCAACAGTTTCGCCGGTACTTCATTTCCTCTTTTAGAGAGGATTCCAGCGAGGATTCAAGTGCCGGGTCCTGCACTTGGGTCACAACAACCCCAGGCAGTGCTACAGGCTTGGGGCAGAGTGGCTGGAGAGCTGCCTGGCAGAAAAGGACCTGGGGGTGTTGGTCGACTGTCGGCTGAACATGAGCCAGCAGTGTGCCCAGGTGGCCAAAAAGGCCAACAGCATCCTGGCCTGTATCAAGAACAGTGTGGTGAGTAGCACCCGAGAGGTGATCGTCCCCCTGTACTCGGCACTGGTGAGACCCCACCTCGAGTACTGCGTCCAGCTTTGGGCCCCCTACCACAGGAAAGACATTGAGGTGCTGGAGCAGGTCCAGAGAAGGGCAACGAAGCTGGTGAGGGGTCTGGAGCACAAGTCCTACGAGGAGAGGCTGAGGGAGCTGGGGTTGTTCAGTCTGGGGAAGAGGAGACTGAGGGGAGACCTTATCGCTCTCTACAACTACCTGAAAGGAGGCTGTAGAGAGGCGGGGGTCGGTCTCTTCTCCCAAGTTACAGATGATAGGACAAGGGGTAATGGCCTCAAGTTACGCCAGGGGAAGTTCAGGTTAGATATTAGGAAATATTTCTTTACTGAAAGGGTTATCAGGCATTGGAATGGGCTGCCCAGGGAGGTGGTTGAGGCACCATCCCTGGAGGTATTCAAGAGAGGAGTTGACATGGTGCTCGGGGATATGGATTAGTGTTGGGTGGTGTGGTGGTGTGTGTGTGGGTTGTGTGTGGTGTGTTGTGTGTGTGTGGGTTGTTTTTTTTTTTTCATTGGTTGGACTAGATGATCTTAAAGGGTCCCTTCCAACCTAGGTGATTCTGTGATTCTGAGTAGCGTGGCCGCAGCTTCTACTTCCATCACTGCGCCTGGGAAGTGAGAGGCCACCTCGTACCGTTGTCTGCTCCCGCCTTTGCGCCCAAGCAGCACTCCTCCCAGCTGTGGTTTCCCACTCTCCTCCTCTAGCTGCTTACCGCAGTCTCGGAGAACTCAGTCCCGCTGAACCATCCTCTGCTACCAGATGTCGGAGTGGGAGATGGACCCGGAGTAACGATGGAATCTCAATATGAGTATGATCGTTCTCACTTTATTCAAGTTCACACAGAGTATATAAAGACAGACAAGCAGAGCACGCGCTAGCGACAGCTATATGATTGGCTTACAGTCTCTGTTCACGCGCCTAGAGTGCTCACACAATTAGTGCAGGCCTCTTGTCCACGCGCAGCAGATGTTTCTCTATCTCCCAGAGGCAGTACCGCTTATCTCTTGCTTATCATGTAGCTACTTCTTCATACTTCTGTTTTTCAAGGAGAGTTCACAGCCTCCTCCGGGCTTTCATCCCTATCAAAGACTGGGTTGCTCATTGCAATCAAGTCGTGCCCCTTTTCACTCAGCCATTCCTCCACAAATTTGTATTTTACCATCTGGGACCAGAGACTGCACCTCCAAATCACCTTTCTCCGCCACTCTTCTGGCCTCACGGTCCGCCATGGCGTTGCCCAATTCCTGAGCAGTGCTCCCCTTTTGATGAGCTTTACAATGCATAATAGCCACCTTCTTGGGTAACTGCACTGCTTCCAGAAGCTTAAGAATTTCTTCGGCATGTTTTATATGTTTCCCTTGGGTAGAGGGGAGTCCTCTTTCCCTCCATACAGCTCCATGAGCATGGACTACCCCAAAAGCGTATTTGGAGTCCGTCCAAATGTTGGTTTTCTTGTCTTTGGCTAGTTCCAATGCCCGAGTTAGGACTATTATTTCTGCTTTCTGTGCTGAGGTGTTTGGGGCAAGGGCTTTGGATTCTATTACCTGGTCTGCAGTTGTTACCGCGTAGCTTTTTTCCATTGTTTTAAGAACCTGGTCATTTTTCTTCTGTGCAGTTTCCACATTTTGAATTAGATGTAAATTAAGAATACTTCATGTTATGAGAGATTACATAATTGTCCTGATTTATTTCTTTTTTACTAGCAAGTTGATAATGGCAGGATATGCCTTCTCATTGGTGTTTCATTTAATTAAGGTGTTGATAAAAAGTCTTCTAGCAGACTGATTATCTGCCTCCTAGGCTTACATAGACACCTTTAAGTAACTAATTCCTAATGTTTCATTGCTTTTAATAACTGATAACTCATGACTAGTTCAGTGGAAATGGAGAACAGTGCATTAATGATCCTAGTTGGTCTGTGTTTCACTTGTCTTCCTTCGTTTTGGTAGCATGTAGTTTCACAAGCCACTAAGCAACTTTGCAGTATACAGTCACATAGCGCTTAGACTTTAAAAATCTCTATTAAGTGTAGAGATGTATAGTAAACTAAGCAGGATCATCTTTTTATATTGTGATTCTTTTCTTCAGTAAGAGGAAAACATCTCTTGTGTTCTTAGTCAATTATTAAATGCTTAATTGTAGTGAATACAACTTCTTTAAGAGAGGTCTTTAGGCATATTTAGTCTTTTATTATGCTTTTTGGCACTATGATTCTAGTATGTCTGATAGCAGCTGCTAGTGCAGTCTCTCACTTGAGAGTTTGCTTACTGTACATACATTGGTTAATGTGTTACAGCTACTGTCCTAGCATCTACTAAGTGATGCTTATAAAATATATGCTCTTCAGTATAACCCATTATGCCTGACTTCAGAGTTACTGAATTATTTGTGTGCTAAAGCCTATTATTCTTTTTGTTTACTTTTTATTCACACATACACAACAGAATAGCAAACTGGCATGCTGCTAGTGTACTGAATGTGGTCAAACAATGCTGCTAAATCTGTCAGGGGAAAGGAGTCCTCACTTGTGCTGATATAGTTATTGCTGGTCCTGTTTCATCCATGCATTAGATGGAGCGCTAGCTGTTTTGTGTAGCTGGAGCTCTGCGGTGATACTAAAAGTGCAGGTAAAAAAAAAAATAGTCTGGCTTTTATATAATGAGTCTCTTCTGCTGTGTGTGGGTTTTTGTATGACTTCAATATTCAGTTTGACTCAGTAACCCAGAATAAAACTTACACAGCCAAAAGAATGAAAAATATTCTGCTGAATTAGTTATTAGAATCATTTTAACGTGAAGTCAATGGGTGCCAGAGTAGTTTAAAAGATAAGGGTGTATTGTATAGTGGGACAGGGTAGAGGGAAGGAAAGTAAAGGAGAGGGTTGTGTGTCTTTTGGCAGAAGAAAGCTGAAAGATCAGCTAAGTCATTTTGCACAGCTTCACCCTCAGAAACACCATGGAAAGATCGTGAAGATATTTGGTTATCGTTATGGGCCAACTTGAGTCAGCATCTCAGTGATAAATGAGGTAAGTCAGGAAAGATTAGACTATTGAGGGGTCTTAAAATTATGAGTACCTTCTCTTCTCTTCTCTCTTTTTTTTTTTTTTTTTTTTTATAGAAAATCAAGAACTACTGAAGGGGTAAAGAGTGAGGGCTGGTTAATCTGAGCTGAGAAATCTTTGCAACAATTATCTGAACTGGGGTAGTAAAAAAAAAAAAAAAAATTGTCCTTGTCAACACCAACATGAGCTGTTAAGCTTGACAATGAAATGTTAAGGTCATGATACTACTACTTTTGGGAGATCAATCTCTGATTGTGTGCCATGCTTTTTTCCGTTTCTGTGTTAGTCCATATTCCTCAGTGCTGTTGCATGAGATTTTTGTGGCAGGAAGATATGCAGTGCTGTAACTGATCTTTAAGAGAAAGCCACATGGCTTAGTTGGTAGAATCTAAAATGTATTTAGTCTCTCTTTAAAAAGTCCACTTTAATGTAAGGGTCAGAATAGCAAGACACTATCTCTATTTGTGAAGTCATGTTATTTGGTTAAATATTTACATCTGCAATGCATTAAGTTCCTTTAGGCCTGCCTACCTTCCCTATTGACTTTATTTTTATTAAAAATGAGTCATGCTAGAATAACTGAGTAAATTTTCTACTTTGTGTCTTTCCTTGGAGTTAATGTCACAATTCTTTTGTTAACTCTTTTGTAGAGATGTTTTAAACTGCAGAAGAACCTTCTTACAAACTAAGACTTGAACTGACAAGGCTTGATGGAAGAGATTTCTGTAATCTTAGTTCTTTCTGAGGTAGTATGCTATTAGAGGGTATTTATTTTTTTACTGTCTTGTTTTTTCTGCAGCATTAGTGTTGCTGATATTATCAAAGTGTGAGCCAAATAACTTTCTGTATTCATATTATCCATTTGATAGTGGAAATGTTTGTCGTGTACTCAATTTTCTCACGGTGTTGTAGATCTTATACTGGAGTCCCTACTTTGCTTCAAATTACTTATCTGCTAGAGAAGCTTCTGGGAAACACCTGGCTGTTTTGCTAAGCACTAGAGAGATGGTTGTCCTCAGACTTTTTTGTCTCTCTAGAAATAAGAGCTTTTCTCAGCAGAAAGAGGACAATGTGATTAAAAGTTGCTATAACTGCAGTTTTTCATACATGTGTAGAGTAAAATGGGTTTAGTGCACACTTTAATTATGCAACCTCATTATGAAGGTGTGTTATTGCTACAGAATTGTTAACGTGGGAAGTAACAGCATCATCGTGTCCTGGTTTGTTCACATCCAAATTGTCTGCCTTTCTGCACAGCACACCTTGCTCGCTTCTGAGTTACTACCCACAGTATCAGGTAGCTGAATAGAAATGCCAGTGACGTATAAAAGGTTTCCTGGGCTAGGCTCGTGGTCTTTCCTATCTATATAGTGATCTTAGTTTCGGTAGAGGTTGACCTTGAGTATTTAACCATCTGTACTTTCAAAATTAAAACTTAACTTTCCAAAATTACTGGAAATACAATTTTATTGTTGCTGCTTGTTCTTCAGGGAATTGAAGTAGAACATTCGGGAGAGCTCTAAGGCTGCTCACCTGGGATCTATCTTGTGGCATAATGGGGATATGTTACAGGTCCAAAAGTGGTGTGAGCCAGGGAAATTCCCACCCGTAACCCTCAGCAGGCCAAAGCGTAGAAATCGGCCAAACTGTATTTTTAGAGAAACCAAATTATGAGGAAGTTACTTTCCTCTCTTATGTTCCCTTGAAATTAGGGGTTATGATGTAAACTATTGGTATAGTTGTGACGCTACAAATCTACTTGTCTTCACTGTTTCTCTTTTTCTTCTATTATGTTTTGTGCTATTACAAACCTCTAAAACTGAATTAAGCCCTGGAAAAGTAAACAATACAGATAAATCCTAAACTTGGGATGGATCCAGTAAGATTTTCCTTGTCTAATTTCTGCGATTGTATTAAAGAGAGAGAGATATATGTTTGTTTGTTTCAGAGTAGGGGAGTCCAAACAGATGCATACACATGTTCTAATTTAAATACAAAGTTATTGCATGTTTGGTTTCACTATGCATAGTGTTCTGCAATGCAAGGTAGCTCTGTCTTTGCTTGTGGCTGTGTATCTGACAGTTGACTTCACTTATTGCTGTGACTAAGGTTTGTGGAAGAGGATATTTCATATAACCTGCTGATGATTGAGATTGATGCCTGTCTTGTCTTCCCAAAATCCCACTGACCTGAAAAAAAAACATAATTATGTCATGTAGCAGTAGCATATCTGTACATGTGCTGAAGTCTCATTATAAGCAGCGTAGTCAATACAATTGATTCACCTTACCCTTGGGTAGACAGCTTGCAGCTAGTCAGGTTAATTGTTTTAGATTTCATTAGCCCATGGATGAGATCTCCATTAACTACAATGGGAGCTGAGCCATCTAGCGCAGGTTTACACGCCTGAATTCAGGTGCCTACATGTAGGTGTCTTAATCTTCAAATACTATCTTGTATTCCTGATGGTAGTGCAAGTACAGACTCTTGTCTTTCCAAATACGTTCTGGGTATATCCTGATGAGACTGCTAGATATGCCTACTTTTTCAAATTTGTTGCTTTTAAAAAGTTTTTAAACTACAGAAGTTGATAACAAACTCACTTGGTTTGTAGAGAGGTGGTAAGAAGGTCCTCTCTTTACACCTCTGATACTTTTTCTTTTCTTCGTATGATGAAAAATATACAAATCCTTTCAGGATGAACAGGGAAATAAAAGACTAAATATACTCCACAAATTCAGTTGTACCTGTTCATACTGTAGTAAAAAGCAAGTTTATTTTATTGGAAGTTAGCATGGGGCAGGCACCACATACCCTTCTCTTTGCTGCTTTCCAAATGTCCAGTGTTTGGACTCTTCTTCAGTCTTTTTCTAAAGACTTTATTTTATAGAATCATAGAATGGTTAGAGTTGGAAGGGACCTTAAAGATCATCGCGTTCCAACCCCCCTGCCATGGGCAGGGACACCTCCACTAGACCAGGTTGCTCAAAGCCCCATCCAGCCTGGCCTTGAACACTTCCAGGGATGGGGCATCCACAGCTTCCCTGGGCAACCTGTTTCAGTGCTTCACCACCCTCACAGTAAAGAATTTCCTCCTAATATCTAATCTAAATCTTCCCTCTTCCAATTTAAAACCATTATCCCTTGTCCTGTCACTACACTTCCTGACAAAGAGCCCCTCTCTGGCTCTCCTGTAGGCTCCCTTCAGATATTGGAAGGCTGCTATGAGGTCTCCCCGGAGCCTTCTCTTTTCCAGGCTGAACAACCTCAGCTCTCTCAGCCTGTCTTCATAGGGGAGGTGCTCCATCCCTCTGATCATTTTCGTGGCCCTCCTCTGGACCCGTTCCAACAGGTCCATGTCCTTCCTGTGTTGAGGACTCCAAAGCTGGACACAGTATTCCAGGTGGGGTCTCACGAGTGCAGAGTAGAGGGGTAGAATCACCTCCTGTGACCTGCTTGCCACACTTCTCTTGATGCAGCCCGGGATGCGGTTGGCTCATGTTGAGCTTCTCATCCACCAACACTCCCAAGTCCTTCTCCTCAGGGCTGCTCTCCAGCCATTCTCCGCCCTGAGGCGCGGAAACAGACTCTACAACTCACAAAGAGTTATAAAGCAGGTATGTTTATTGCAGCGCTGGGTGCAAGGGGGATCGCTCCTCCAAACTTGCACACCGGGTCGTAAAACAAGCATCTATTTATGACAAAAAGCATACATATTCATTAATGTGGGCTGGGTTATTATAATTAATTCTAAGAAAAGGCATTACTATTCTAATTATTTCTAGGAACTCATTATCATAAGTCTCCTCCCCTTGCTGCATGCGTACTGTCGCCCAGTGGTCGTGGGCCGGGGTCTTCTGGAGGAAGGCTCATAGTCTTCTTCACTGTGTACTTTTACCTTTGGCTTAGAATGCTGAGCTGGCTGGACCCCAAACCATGAAACTGGTCCCGACCAGATGGACACTTCACCCAGACAATTGGGTTCCTCCTTAGCACGCAGGCTGTTCCTGCTATCTTATACACAAGGCCAGTTCCTTATCTTGGAATGCTGGGCTCTGAGCTCTGTTCTTTGCCAAGCTGTACTAAATCTACACTAACGACCTTTAACCATTCATTCTCCAAATCAAGTTCCCCCTTTTCTTTCACCTTTGCAAATTCTTTTGCTATATCATGCCATTTTCTTTGAGGGTTTTAGCAAAGTATTGGCCACTTACAGCGTTCTCTCTGAGCTTATGCTTTTTCCACTCTTCATATGAGCTCCCAGTTTGTTTGCACATCGACATAAAACATTGTAACATACAATACGCTAATAATCCTAATACAATAAACATAATTACTGCAACGAAGAGCTGCTTAAGCCATATAAAGTTAGGTAACCATGATGTAAGCTTTTCCCAGAGCTTAGTAAAACCTAGAGAAGCACCATCTTGGGCCACTTGGTGTAAGAGCTTTGCATGTTCCCAAATTTTCTGGATATTGGTTTCTATCTTACCTGACTCATTGACATAAGTGCAGCAGCTTGTATTGATCAGAGTACAGACTCCCCCTACATTAGCTGTTATTATATCTAGGGCCATTCTGTTTTGTATGACCATGCCCTTCAGGGATTCTAGTTCCTTGCCCAAACGGAAAAGGGCATCAGCAGTTGAGTTTGCTATTATTTCCGTTTCTGCTGAAATATTTACTATGGCCCGTTCTAGTTGGTACACACCTAGTGAAGGAAGCAGAACTCTGACAAAACTGTGAAATCCGGTGTTATATCTAAGTAAAGGGTTGGAGATCATCCGTTTATTGAATTTTCTCCAAACACCCTGTACAATACCTCTCATACCATTTCTATGGAACATTTGTAATGGAGGAGCTAAATAACCCATAGTACAGTCTCCTGTCCAGTGTCGTGGCAGCTGCTTTCTAGCCTTTAAATCCCCGCATAGCCACCAATACCCATCTGGTAGGTTACAGGTAGCATTTATAGCCAGGGAATTATCGGCAGTGCTTCTGCCATACAAGTATTGTGCCCACTTCTGTTCTCCTTCTCCTGGAGAAGCTTTTGTATAGTTTATTGGCTTGTCAACACTAGTTATGTTCCCTTTGACCAAAGCTATTGTGGTCCAGTTGCCTAGGTCCATACAGCTAAATTGCCCTAGTGATGCTCCTGAAGTGTTGTAACTTATGTATGGCACGGAGTGGTTTACTAATGCTAATGTATAGGTTACTTGCTCTAATGTAGAGCTTTCTGTCCAACAGGAATATGAGGTTTTAAGCATTTCATATGGATTTATGTCTGTCCAGTTGCTTACAGGGACTCCAAAAAGTGGAGAATCAGTCATCAGCTTGCCCACATATCCAACAGTCACTAACATTGGTATATTTTAGAACACTCTTTACAAGGGATATGTAAGCATTTGTGTTAATGGATGCACCTACTAAGCCACAGCACAGTAAGGCTACAAGAGTCCAAATTACTGTCTTTGGAGATGGAGTTTTAAAGGTCCGGTAGGCGTCGATTCCCATCATAGTTTGGGTTTAGGGGCTTTCTTCACTCTGGTATGATGTATCCATGAGGCTTGTTCTTTAATCTTGACTGCCATGTGAGAAGTCAGCAGCACCTGGAATGGACCTTCCCATTTTGGCTTCAAAGGTGAATCTGAAAGAGATCTAACATACACATAATCTCCCGGTTCAATATTGTGCACAGGCCCATCGAGACCTCGGGCTCTAGTTCCTAAGACCAGCTTCTCTATTTCCCGAAGCTGTTTTTGCAGGCTTATTATATAATCAGTTAATACTTTGTTCCCGATTTCAGTTGATGTTCCCGCCTGCACAATGTAGGGTCTCCCATACAATATTTCAAAAGGACTTAGCCCTTCCTTTGTTCTGGGCTTAGTTCTAACTCTCAGGAGTGCCAGAGGTAATGATTGAGGCCAAGGCAGGCTGGCCTCTTGGCCTAGTTTTACAATTTGCAGCTTAATTAGGTGGTTCATCTTTTCCACTTGACGACTTGATTGTGGATTATATGGGGTATGTAGCTGCCAGCCTATTCCTAAGAGCTTACTAACTTGTTGAACAACCTTTGCAATGAAGTGTGACCCCCCGATCTGATGAGATAATCGCGGGAACCCCAAATCTTGGTATTATTTCTTGCAACAGTACCTTGGTTACTTCCCTAGCTTTATTAGTTGGGCAAGGGAATGCTTCTGGCCACCCTGAAAAGGTATCCGTCAAGACCAACAGGTATCGAAACCCCCCTTTTCTTGGGAGTTCTGAAAAATCAATTTGCCACTGTTGTCCTGGATAATTTCCTTTCCCTATTTGTCCAGGGTGGGCTTTAGGGCCTGTTTTGGGATTATTCTGCAAACATACCTCACACTGCTGTGTTACTTGCCTAATAGTGGTATACAGGTTTTGGGCGAATATTAGCCGGCTCAAGTATTTATACAGAGCTTCTGTTCCCCAGTGGGATTTTCTATGCTCTGCCATGACTATGGCCCACAACAATGCAAATGGTATTATTATTTTTCCCTGTGGAGTTTTAGCCCATTTACCTTTTTCGATTTTCCCACCTGAGTCTTCAATTAGTTTCTGATCTTCTTTAGAATACCTGGGTTCACGATCAATTTGTATTTTACCATCTGGGACCAGAGACTGCACCTCCAAATCACCTTTCTCCGCCACGCTTTTGGTTTCACGGTCCGCCATGGCATTGCCCAATTCCTGAGCAGTGCTCCCTTTCTGATGAGCTTTACAATGCATAATAGCCACCTTCTTGGGTAACTGCACTGCTTCCAGAAGCTTAAGAATTTCTTCGGCATGTTTTATATGTTTCCCTTGGGTAGAGGGGAGTCCTCTTTCCCTCCATACAGCTCCATGAGCATGGACTACCCCGAAAGCGTATTTGGAGTCCGTCCAAATGTTGGTTTTCTTGTCTTTGGCTAGTTCCAATGCCCGAGTTAGGGCTATTATTT
This sequence comes from Numenius arquata, assembly GCF_964106895.1. Taxonomy (NCBI): domain Eukaryota; kingdom Metazoa; phylum Chordata; class Aves; order Charadriiformes; family Scolopacidae; genus Numenius; species Numenius arquata. The sequence continues at coordinate 25,318,691 of NC_133615.1, read as the reverse complement.
CTGCTTTCTGTGCTGAGGTGTTTGGGGCAAGGGCTTTGGATTCTATTACCTGGTCTGCAGTTACCGCGTATCCCGCCTTGCGGACGCCTTGTCGAACAAAGCTGCTTCCATCAGTATACCAGGAATCTTCAGTGTCTTTCGGCGTCTCCTCTTTTAGGTCGGGTCGGCCGGAATAGACTGCTTCGATTGTTTCCAGACAGTCATGCGATACCGGTTCTCCCGTATTCCCACTAAGAAAAGATGCTGGATTGACAATGTTAGTAACCACTATTTCCACATCATCCTGTTCCACTAAGACAGCTTGATATTTAAGGAACCTTTGTGGTGAGAGCCACTGTCCTCCCTTTACCTCTAATACCGCTGATACAGTATGAGACACTATTACTGTAATCTTTTGGCCCAGTGTAAACTTATGTGCTTCTTGAATATTTAGCACCACTGCTGCTACTGCCCTCAAGCAGCTGGGCCAGCCCCTGCTTACCTCATCAAGCTGTTTAGAGAAGTATGCCACTGCCCTTCGGTATGGTCCTAGGTTTTGGGCTAGGACTCCTAGAGCTATTCCCTGCTTCTCGTGAGAGAACAGCCAGAAGGGTTTAGTAGTGTCTGGTAACCCCAAAGCAGGGGCGTCCATTAATTTTTTCTTTAGCTGACTGAATGCTCTTTCTGTTTCCCCATTCCAGATGAGGTCTTTTGGGTTAGATTTTAGCAGTTCATAGAGCGGTTTTACCATGAGTCCGTAGTTATATATCCATAGGCGACACCATCCCATCATTCCTAGGAACACGTGGAGCTCTTTAGCTGCCTGCGGTCAAGGGGTCTGACAGATAGCCTCCTTTCTCGCTGTCCCTAGGGTCCGTTGGCCCGCAGTTATCTCATATCCGAGGTAAGTCACTTGCTGTTGAGCTACTTGGGCTTTCTGTGGAGAGACTTGATAACCATTAAGTCCGAGGTAATTTAGCAAACTAATTGTCCATACTATACACAATTTTTTTGTCTCGGTGGCTATCAATAGATCATCTACATACTGTAAAATTACTCCAGCTCTATGTGGCCGCTCCCATTGTTCCAGGTCTTTGGCTAATTGATTTCCCGAAAAGAGTGGGACTATTCTTAAACCCCTGTGGTAACACAGTCCATGTTAGTTGTGTCTTCCTCCCAGAATCTGGGTTTTCCCACTCAAATGCAAACAGCAGCTGGCTTTCTGGGCTCAAAGGTAGGCAAAAGAAGGCGTCTTTCAGGTCCAATATGGTAAACCAAGCCAATTCAGGTCCTAATTTAGTTAATAATGTGTATGGGTTTGCCACGACAGGGTGCAGATCTTCAACAATTTTATTAATAGCTCTGAGATCCTGTACTATTCAATAACTGCCATCTGGCTTCTTGACCGGTAGGAGTGTTGTATTCCGATTCACCCTCCTTTAACAGCCCATACTTAATGAACTGGTCGATTACTGGTCGGATTCCTTCCCTATCCTCCATTCTAAGGGGATATTGTCTAATCCTTACAGGCTGCGCTCCCTGTCTGAGTTTGATTATTATTGGAGAGGCATTTTTCGCCTTTCCAGGCATCTCCGAGGCCCATACTCACAGATACACTTGGTTCAGAACTTCCTCAGGTATTCCCGAGCCAACAGGAGTATTTATGAGGGCCAAACTCAAATTTTCGATTAGCTGGTCATTTCCCACTCGAAGTTCCACTTTCCCTTTTTAAAATTTTATCTCTGCCTTTAGCTGTTCTAATAAGTCTCACCCTAGTAAAGGTCTCGGCGAATTGGGCATGTATTAAAATTTGTGTATCCTCAGTTGTTTCCCTAATTTAAATTTAAGAGGTTTTAGAAAGTATGCCTCTTCACTCTGGCCAGTAGCTCCCCTTACCGTTACAAAATCATCTACAGGTGTCAAAGCTTGATTTAAGACTGAAAACTTTGCCCCGGTGTCAACTAGAAATTCCATGCTCCGTTGTTTTTTCCCTAGCTTTAATGTAACCAGTGGATCCGCTAGGGTAGATTCCCCAGGTCCCCATCAGTCCCCCTTTGTCTGGGCCTGTATCCTTCCCTTCCCTCTCCGTCTCTCTGGACACTCATTTTTCCAATGTCCCTTTTGTCTGCACCATGCACATTGGTCCCTTCTCAGAGGCCTTTTAGGTCCCATACCTCCAAATCCTTTACTCTCTTGTAGCGCTGCTACCAACGCCCGCTTATCTTTCTTTTGGTCTTCCTCTTCCCTATTGCTAAACACCCTCCATGCTTCATCTAGTAAAGTCTCCAAATTTCTACTTTTTGTTGGTCTTAATTTCTGCAACTTTCTCCGGATATCACTTGCTGACTGCCCAATGAATAGAGACACTAACTGCTGGATTCCTATCTCCGATCCTGGGTCTAGAGGAGTGTGTCGCCTCATAGTGTCCCGTAATTTGTCCAAAAACTCCAAGGGGGTTTCCTTTGGGCCTTGCCGAACGGCATATAATGCTGACCAATTAATTGTTTTGGGGATGGCCCGTTCCATTCCTCTTATGATCCAATCCCTGTATGCATTCAATAATCTCATATGGGCCCCTCTATTAGGGTTCCAGAGTGGATCTTGTAAGGGAAAGTGATCCTTTATGTCTTCCCCCGAATCTTTAAGATGATCATTAGCCAGATCTTGGGCCGTTTTTAAAATTAGCTGCTTTTCAGTTTCCATCATATGGTCCAATAACAATTGAATATCACTCCAATCAGGATTATGCTGTTTTACTAGGAACTGGAAATGCTTGGTCACCCCCATGGGGTCACTTTGGTAGTTTTTTACCACATTTTTCCACGTTTCGAGATCAAATGAGGAAAAGGGAATTTGTATCAGGATAGGATCTCCCCCTGGCCCTACTGCTTGCCTCAGGGGCGCCTGCAATACTGCTTGCTCCTTCTTACTCTGGGTGTGAGAGGACACTGGGCTACTTGGAGGGGTTCCAGGATCGGAGTCCTCGCTCTCCCTTTTTTGCGTCTCCTGCTGAATCCAGTCTGTTTCTGGTGGTCTGTAATATGCCGGTAGATCCCCCGCTCCAGGGTCTCTTACTTTCCCCGACTTTGTACACCTCTGCCCTATGCTATGTGCCGAACAACATCTCTTCAACTTTCCTTTTCCTTCTCTCTTATTTTCCTTCTCTAAAGCTAACACCATTGGATCCTGTGGGGCTGTCAATCCAGTCTGTTCGATACTCGGGATGATTTTGGAGGGTAAAGAACATGTCTGCATACGAGACCTCATCCCACTTCCCCTCTCTCCTCAAAAACAACATTAATTGCAACAAAGTATTATAATTCAATGTTACCTTCAAGGGCCATTTCTCCCCATCATCTAATTTATACAAGGGCCACCATTGATTACAATACTTTATTAAAGTTTTCTTATCTACACTCCCACCTGGTGGTCCTCCTATGTCCTTCCAATGAGCCAAAATACAGCCTAAAGGACTCTTCTTCAATACTCCACTACTTTGTCCGTTTCCCATGATGTCTGCCTATCTTTCAACCAAGAAATACGACCTGATTATGTCGACAACAACTAAACCTAACCCAGGGTAAACCGTATAAAGGGTGTGCTTATCCCGCAACGGATACCCCTAAACCCTAATCAATCATTAAGATTCCTCCAAAAGAAATAATATACTTGCGACAACTTAAACATTTAACGCGAACAAACAGACAATAATGCTTACAGAGCGGACAGACGCTAGTCCGTGCTCTGTCCGAAGGGCTTTTTCTAACTCCCCTTTCTACACTCCCCCCCCTACAATATTTAGACAACTCCATGGATACACCCTTGCTGCACAAATTCTACTGATTCTTAATACTCCCCACATTCCCACAGATTACTCGCTTTAATTCACCTGAACGCTCAATTTTATCCCAGTCAGACTGGTTCCTCTGGCACGGAGCGCACCAAAAATCGTCTCCAAATTGTACCCAAACTTCCTGTTCATAACCAAAGCACTTGAAAACAAAGATTGGATTGCACGAAAAATCCCTAGGTCCATGTATAGGACACCAAAAGTTAACATACGGTTCAAGTAACACTGTTCTGTAGTCCGTCATACGCTTCGTTCGTCTCCGGCTGCTCTCCTTGCGGAGAATACGGAACCGCGGATCAGAACTCCACACTCGCTTCACAGCTGCACTGCGTCTCACTTCATACAGTGCAGACACTCACGCACACAGAGGGGCCCGTTACATTCCTCATTCATACCACAGAATGTTTAGATTAGAACGCTAATCAACCGTAAAACGTAAATCGTAAACCATTAACCGTTTGCCACAGGTCCACACCGAACAGCATAAATTAGATCATACCGGATTTTACAACAGATACAACAGATGACAATGATTATGGCAATGCCGCATGCAACTCCTGTCACCAAGACTAGGAGACCCAGGATACCATTCCACAGGGTGCAGCACTCACCCTGCTACTACTTTATGGGGACTCAAACCCCACCACCCCAGGGGCGAGCACCAATGCTCTTTACCTCGCGTAGGATGTCTCCTCACGACTTACAGGTATCCCCTTACCCAATTATAACATACCTGGTCCGCCAATGATGGTCCTTGTCTGTCCCCGCGGTGATCTGGGTGAGTGGGGGAGTCCTCCCGAGAAATCTCGGGGGCGCCCAGAGGAGTCCCGTCCTCAGCAGGTCCCGCAGCTGGACAGAGGGGGTCCCATCTGGGGTGCCAAATTGACGCGCGGAAACAAACCCTACAACTCGCAGAGAGTTATAAAGCAGGTATGTTTATTGCAGCGCCGGGTGCAAGGGGGATTGCTCCTCCAAACTTGCACACCGGTTCGTAAAACAAGCGTCCATTTATGACAAAAAGCATACATATTCATTAATGTGGGCTGGGCTATTATAATTAATTCTAAGAAAAGGCATTACTATTCTAATTATTTCTAGGAACTCATTATCATAAGTCTCCTCCCCTTGCCGCATGCGTGCTGTCACCCGGTGGTCGTGGGCCGGGGTCTTCTGGAGGAAGGCTCATAGTCTTCTTCACCGTGTACTTTTACCTTTGGCTTAAAATGCTGAGCTGGCTGGACCCCAAACCGCGAAACTGGTCCCGACCAGATGGACACTTTACCCAGACAATTGGGTTCCTCCTTAGCATGCAGGCTGTTCCTACTATCTTATATACAAGGCCAGCTCATTATCTTGGAATGCTGGCCTCCTGGGCTCCGAGCTCTGTTCTTTGCCAAGCTGTACTAAATCTACACTAACTACGTTTAACCATTCATTCACAGGGGTGTCCTTCTTACCCTTCTTGAAAATTGGGACAATATTTTCCAGCTTCCATTCAACTGGGACCTCTCCAGACTCCCAAGACCTTTGAAAAATAATGGAGAGAGGTCCCATGATAACATCGGCCAGCTCTTTCAGTACCTTGGGATTAATCCCATCAGGCCCCGTAGACTTATGTGCATCCAGCTGGAGCAGCAAGTCTCAAACAAGTTCAGGGTCAGCTGGGAGTTTATCATTGCCCTAGCCATGGTCTTCCAACACAGGGCTCCGGGGCCCGTTATCGGTGTTAAAGACAGAGGTGAAGGCGGCATTAAACATCTCTGCTTTGTCTATGTCCCTATTTGTGATGTGACCGACCTCATCAAGTAACAAACCAATGTTATCTCTGATCCTCCTTTTGCTGTTAACATATTTAAAAAAGCCCTTTTCGTTGTCCTTCACAGTGCTGGCCAGCTTGAACTCTAATTGAGCTTTGGCCACACAAATTTTCTCCCTGCAGTGGCGAACAGCATTGCTGTAGTCTGCTCGTGTCACCTGTCCTTGCTTTCAAAGTCCATACACTTTCCTTTTCCGCCTGAGTTCTAGAAGAAGATCCCTGCTCAGCCAAGTCATCTTTCTGTCCCGCTTGCTTGACTTCCAACACTTTGGATTTGCCCACTCCTGTGCTCTTGAGAGATGGCTCTTAAAAAGTGATCAGCATTCCTGGACCCTAATACCTTCAAAAGCATATTCCCAGGGGACCTCACTAACTAGCTCCTTCAGCAACCCAAAGTCTGCTCTCCCCACATCCAGGGTCGAAGTTTTTCTGGCAGTTTTTCTCCTAGCGCCAATGATTTGAAACTCAACTACTTCATGGTCACTGTGACCAAGGCAGCCACCAATCACCACTTGAGCTCATGAGCCCCTCTCTGTTTACAAACAACAAATCTAGGAGGGCACCTTTCCTAGTCAGCTCCATTAGAACCTGCATCAAGAAGTTATTCTCAATGTGCTTCAGGAATTTCCTTGATCTGTTTGTGTCCACTGTACGATATTCCCAGTTGATGTCTGGCAAGTTAAAATCACCCATAAGGGCAAGGGCAGCTGATCTAGAGATATCCCTTAATTTCTTGTAGAATAATTCTTCAGTGTCGTTGTCCTGACTGGGTGGTCGATAGCAGACTCCCACAACAACATCCACTTCATTTGCTTTCTCCTTCATTCTTACCCGAAGGCTCTCAACCATGACCTCGCCAAATGCAAACACCATACAATCCAACCCCTCCCTTACATACAGTGCCACATCCCCCCCCACTGTCGCGACGGAGGGAAGACAGAGTCACTCAATATGAGTGATCAGCAAGCTTCGTTTATTGAATAGTACAGCTGTCTTTTATGCTTCATTATAATTAGCTAATACATATTCTGCAATACATCTTTCTGATTGGCCTGTCCTCCAAACTTCAACCCCGCCCTTAGTTCCTTCTTTACAGTTACTTTCATCCTCTTTTCCCATGCCTGAGCAGCTGCAATCTCCCTGTTATCATACAACAGTTACAGTCAAGGACAGGGTGTCCTTGCCAGCTCAGTAGTTACAGGAGCTCAGTCCGATGTTTCTCAAGTTCTTGCTCAGCCAGCTGGATCATGTCTACGTAACCCTTCTCAGCTAGCCAGTCTCCCACACCCCGCCTCGCCTGCCCTGCCTATCCCTCTTGAAGAGCCTATAACCATCCATCACAGCACACCAGTCACAGGACTCATCCCACCAGGTTTCACTTATGCTAATAATGTTGTAGCTCTGGGACCGGGCCAAAGCTTCTAGCTCCTCTTGTTTATTCCTCATGCTGCACACGTTAGTATAGAGACATTTCAAATGTGTTCCAGTGTACTCAGCACATCATGGAGCAGACTGAAGGACCTCACTAGCACACCGTCCCTCAAACATTGGCGTGCTGTCCCATGGCTTATCGCTAGCTTATCACTTTGATCCCTTCAAATCTAGTTTAAAGCTCTTTCAATGAGCCCTGCTAACTCTTGTGCAAAGATCCTTTTCCCCCTTTGAGAAAGGTATACCCCATCTGTTTCCAGCAGACCTGGTATCATGTAGACCGACCCGTGATTGAAAAAGCCAAAATTCTGCCAGTGACACCAGTCACGGAGCCAGGCCTGCTGGGTCTTCCTGTTTCTTCCAACATTATTCCCTGCTACTGGAAGGATAGAGGAAAACACTACTTGTGCTCCTGATCCCTTAACCAGTTGTCCCAAGGTCCTGAAGTTTCTTTTGATTGCCTGATTCCTTCCTATGGGGCAGACACTGGAGCATGCCCTGACTCCTTCCAGCTGACTTGCCCACTCTGCAAACACCCAGCAAGGCGCCTGCCAAGGCCTCAGGGCTGCCAAATTCCCAAGGAAGTTCTCTGCCTCTCTGGGAGTGGCCCAGACAGGCTACTCAGCAAGGGAAGGTGAACCGGGAGTCAAGAGGATAGCGAGGCAGACAGGATCATGGCCTCATAACAACAGCCCCATCTCACAATGCCCAAACAAGTGGAGCAGAGAAGGGAACTGTGCATTTAGGAAATTGAGACCTTCAGATACAAATGCCCTTCCATAACACTCTTTTTCCCAGCTAGCCTGTTTTGCAGATGACCAAGGCAGATGACTGAGGCTTCCAGTGTCCTCACCACTGCAACAGCCAGGTGGGACCAGCACATAGGTCCAAGGCCCTTTCTCCTTCACTGAGAGTTTCAGCATTTCTGGGTTTCATCCCGTGCTGGAATGAAACCAAAATACTAAACCCTCAACACCACAAATATCTTTACAGAAACCTCTAAATTATATAACCACTGTTTTGCATTCACATTTTCATTTCATATTTTCTACCCTACGATCATGTTTTATTCCACTTTTTTAGATAGTTAATTCATTCTACCAGTACTCCTCTGATACTATGAGGACTAAGGCTTCTTCCTGTGCGATAGATTTTCACGTCTCGAATATATCCATGCTGAGGATTTAGGGTGAATAAATCCCTATTTATGTCCCTGCTCAACTTGTGACCACAGCCATAATAATAAGAGCAGAGGTGACTCCATCAGAAAATCCTTGATATTGTAAGCTTTTGCAATTCAAAACAGTCTTTTAGGAATACAAATGGAAGTATTGGAGACATACTAATGGGTCTTTTTTCAAAAATGGCATAATTTTTCATGAACCACTATTCCTACGAAAAATATTAGAAGGGTTTTTTTGGAAGTCTCCATTAGAATCAGAAACATTTAGGTTGAAAAAGACCTTTCAGATCATCAAGTCCAACCACTAACCTAACATTTCCAAGTCCACCACTAAACCACGTCCCTAAGTACTACATCTACACGTCTTTTAAATATCTCCAGGGATGGTGACTCAACCACTTCCCTGGGCAGCCCATTCCAATGCTTGACAACCCTTTCGGTGAAGACATTTTTCCTAATATCCAATCTAAAACTCCCCTGGCACAACTTGAGGCCATTTCCTCTCGTCCTATCAGTTGTTACTTAGGAGAAGAGACCGACCCCCACCTCACTACAACCTCCTTTCAGGTAGCTGTAGACAGCAATACAGCCTCTCCTGAGCCTCCTTTTCTCCAGACTAAACAACCCCAGTTCCCTCAGCCGCTCCTCATAAGACTTTTTCTCTAGACCCCTCACCAGCTTTTTTGCCCTTCTTTGGACATGTTCCAGCACCAAAAACTGGGACCCAAAACTGAACACAGTACTCAAGGTGAAGTCTCACCAGTGCTGAGTACAGGGGGACAATCACTTCCCTATTCCTGCTGGCCACGCTATTTCTGATACAGGCCAGGATGCTGTTGGCCTTCTTGGCCACCTGGGCACACTGCTGGCTCATATTGAGCTGGCTATTGACCAATGCCTCCAGGTCCTTTTCTGCTGGGCAGCTTTCCAGCCACTCTTCCCCAAGTTTGTAGCGCTGCCTGGGGTTGTTGTGACCCAAGTGCAGGACCTGGTACTTGGCCTTGTTAAATCTCATACAATCAGCATTGGTCCATCAATCCAGCCTTTCCAGATCCCTCTGTAGAGCCTTTCTATCCTCAAGCACATCAACACTCCCACCCAACTTGTGTCATCTGCAAATTTACTGAGGGTGCACTTGATCACCTCATCCAGATCATTGATAAAGATATTAAACAGAACTGGCCATTAAACATTGTTTCCTGCCAGCTCACCTGCTGACTCTGTAGGTTCTGTGCTCTGAGACAAAATTATCACCAAGATCACATTAAAGTTTGGGATGCCAAGGTTTCCATATTCCCCATTATGGAGCTGGATGCACAGCTCTACTGAGGGCTCTCAGAGTCCATGCTTAGCTGCAGAACCCCTATGAACATAAATTTGAAACAGGGATTATATGAATAGGGATTATGAACTGGAATGCTCTATACATGTGCACAAATAGGGGCTGGCTGGATTCTGCCTTGATATTACTTCAGTGTTTGCACAGTTAAAATTACTACATTTCTTTGTTTTCTAGGTGTATTTCTTTGTTGATGCTTTGATAGTAAAAAGACATTAAGGAAAAAGGGGGTCATATAAGGCTAACTCTGAAGTTGGAAGTATGCAGTAACAAATACCTCTGTCAGCATGTCACAGCAACACATAGCATAAGCAGGTATCAGAAATATTTATATAGGTTTTAATAGGCTGAATATGAGCCGGCAGTGTGCCCAGGTGGCCAAGAAGGCCAACGGCATCCTGGCTTGTATTAGAAATAGTGTGACCAGCAGAAGTAGGGAGGTGATTGTGCCCCTGTACTCAGCACTGGTGAGGCCACACCTCGAGTATTGTGTCCAGTTTTGGGCACCTCAATACATGAGAGATATCGAGGTGCTGGAGCGAGTGCAGAGGAGGGCAACGAAGCTGGTGAAGGGCCTGGAAGACAAATCATATGAAGAGCGGTTGAAGGAGCTGGGACTGTTTAGTATGAGGAAGAGGAGGCTGAGGGGAGACCTCATCACTCTCTACAACTACTTGAAAGGACACTGTAGAGAGGTTGGTGCTGGTCTCTTCGCACAGGTAATTAATGACAGAACAAGAGGGAATGGCTTCAAGCTCCAACAGGGTAGGTTTAGACTGAACATTAGGAAAGAATTTTTCACAGAAAGAGTGGTCGGGCATTGGAATAGGCTGCCCAGGGAGGTGGTTGAGTCACCATCCCTGGATGTGTTTAAGAGACGTTTAGATGTGGTGTTGGGGGATATGATATAGGGAAGAACTTTGTAGTGTAGGGTAGATGGTTGGACTCGATGATCCCAAGGGTCTCTTCCAACCTGGATGATTCTATGATTCTAATAAAGCTCCATCTACTCTGTGCTGCTCACTTTTTTTTTTCTTTCCTGTGGATGACAAAACAGAACATTTTTTTCTTGAAAACCCATATTCTGTTTGATTTGAAAAAAACAATAGGAAACGGGCATCCTTTGCTGTGACATTTTCTTCCTGTTTTGTTAGTAATGTTCGCTTAGACAAATAACTACATTCAGGAAGCGATTGACATGATTAACATTATGTATAAGTACTCACCTAGAAAAAGGTCTCAACTCCTGCTGTGAGCTGATCCATACCAAAAAAGCCACAATTAAAATTAGCATTTAATCATCAGCCTTTATTGATTCAGCCTGGAAAATCTTTAAAATTAAGCAGATGGAAATAAGCTCCTTTGTTGCTCCCTTCTCTGACACCGTTAGACTTTCCTATTCTTATTATCATATAAGACCATAGCTGTGTTAGCCAATATCTCACAGTTAGCAGGCATCGCTACCTTGATATTAAGTAGATTTACTTTCTTTATGGAGGCAAAGAGGTTAGCAATATTTTTGGTACTGTTTTGTACTGTTTTCAAGTGCATGGGGGTAGCTTCTCAGATTGCAACATATTCTGGAGAATATCCAGGGCCAGTCATAAACATAAAATAGCACATTATATGAATTCCATAAATTATTAAGGGTCATCATTAGCCAACTTTTCTCCTTATTTCCATTCCCTTTGACAGGAATGATGAATTTGTTATGAAAAACTTTCAAAAGAATAGGAATGTGAGAAACATATATTTAACAAACTAGTCATGGATTAAAGTCCAGCTACGCTGCAGTTTATGGGACAGATTGAATAGTATCTAATAAGCACTTTTATAAACAACAGCCATCATAGAAGGCTATCAGGCTAGTCAGACATGATTTCCCCTTGGTGAATCCATGTTGACTACTTCTGATAGCTTGCTTTTCCTCCATATACTTTGAGATGACGCCCAGAATGAGCCATTCCATCATCTTTCCGGGGATGGAAGTGAGGCTGACTGGCCTGTAGTTTCCTGGGTCCTCCTTCTTGCCCTTATTGAAGACTGGGATGACGTTGGCTTTCCTCCAGTCCTCGGGCACCTCTCCTGTTCTCCAGGACCTTTCAAAGATGATGGAGTGCGGCCCAGCAATGACTTCTGCCAGCTCCCTCAGCACTCGCAGGTGCATTCCATCAGGACCCATGGACTTTCAGATATCCATTTTACTTAACTGTTCTCTAAATTGATCTTCCTCCACCAAGGGGAAGTCTTCCTTCGTCCAGACTTTCTCTGTTTCCTCCAAAGTCTGGGACTCCTGAGAGCTGGCTTGAGCAGTAAAGACTGAAGCAAAGAAGGCATTCAGCAACTCCACCTTCTCTGCATCCTCTGTCACCATGGCACCCGTCCCATTCAACAGCGTGCACACTTTTTCTCTCATTTTCCTTTTGCCTCCAATATGCTTGAAAAACCCCTTCTTGTTGACTTTGACATCCCTTGCCTATTTTAATTCCAAGGAGGCCTTGGCTTTCCTTGTTTCATCCCTGCATACTCTAACCACATTCTTTTAATCTTCCCAAGTGGTCAGTCCCTTTTTCCATGCACTGTAAACTTCCTTCTTCCACTTGAGCTTTTTCGGAAGCTCCCTGCTCAACCACGCAGGTCTCCTGCTTCCCTTGCCTGATTTATTGCTCTTAGGGATGCACTGATCCTGAGCTTGGAGAAAGCGATATTTGAATATCGTCCAGCTCTCTTGAGCCCCCTTACTTTCCAGAGCCCGAACCCATGGAATTTCTCTAAGCAGTTTCTTGAAGAGGTCAAAGTTAGCCCTTCTGAAATCCAAGGTTTCGGTCCTACTTGTTGTTTTGTGCATACTACCCATGATCCTGAACTCTATCGTTTCATGATCAGTGCAGCCAAGGCTGCCCCCAACCTTAATGTCCTCCACCAGTCCCTCTTTGTTTGTCAGTACTAGGTCCAGTAGTGTATCTCTCCTTGTTGGCTCCTCCACCACCTGAGTCAAGAAGTTATCATGAATACACTGGAGGAACCTCCTGGACTGTACATGTCTGGCTGTGTAGCCTTCCCAGCAGATATCAGGGTGATTGAAGTCCCCCAGGAGAACCAAGGCCTGTGATTGCAAGGCTAGTTTCAGCTGACTGTAAAAGGCCTCATCAACTTCCCCATCCTGATCAGGTGGCCTGTAATAAACACCCACAACAGTGTCCCTCATATTGGCCTGCCCCTTAATCCTCACCCACAAGCTCTCAACTATCTCTTCATCTTACCCCAGGGAGGACTTTAGGGACGTCTCCTCACTCTCCATCCATTCCTTAACATAGAGGGCAACACCTCCACCCCTCTTTCCTCGCCTGTCCCTTTTGAAGAGCTTGTAGCCCTCAATAGCCACACTCCAGTTGTAGGATTTATCCCACCAGGTTTCAGTGATGGCCACTATATCATAGCTTTCCAGCAGCACGGTAGCTTCCAACTCTTCCTGTTTGTTGCCCATGCTGTGTGTATTCGCGTAGAGGCACTTCAGCTGGGCTGTTGGCTGTGTCACCTTCTTAGGGGAACACCCCCTGAGGTGTCTCACAGGAGTTCCTCTGTTAGCTTCAACTACCTCAGGAGCTGCCGGCTAATCTCCATAAGACTTTGACTGCAGTGCAGTGTCACCAGCCTGCCTCAAGGCAACAGGCTGGAGGCCCTTACTAGCACCCCATCCCTCTAACCCTGATGTGTTTTCCCACAGCTTGTCACAGACAAGCCTGATATTATTATCCCCCTCCCCCTTCACATCTAGTTTAAAGCCCTGTCAATCAACCCTGCAATCTCTTGGGCAAGAACCCTCTTCCCCCTTTGAGAGTGGTGTCTCCCATTTGATGTCATGAAGCCCGGCACTGTATAGGCCAATCCATCGTCAAAGAAACCAAAGTTATGGCTGTGACACCAGCCACAGAACCATGTATTAATCGACTGGATCCGTCGTTGCACTGGGCCCGAGTTCACCTGGCAACAGTGATTCCCGAGCTTTTCTGGCAACTGCAAGCCCCAAGTTTTCCTGGTAACAGTGAAATGATACCGCCAGACAGTGACCACAGAAACCGCCAAGGAAGGGTATATAAACTACTCCCTGAGAGACTGATTTGAACTCTCCTGAGGAACAGCTGGCCTGCACCTTGGTGATCTCCTCTTACTTGGGACACCAGGTAAGGATACTTTCCTGGGAACTGAGTGATACCTATTTGGTAGATTATAATGAATTTTGGAATAGAAGCAGACTAGTCCCCACTTGCAGGGTGGTGTAATTCCTATCCACTCAGTAAGTGCCTTATCCCAATAAACCTCACTTTGTACCTCAGACTCAAAACCTTATTCCTTCAAATGGTAGATAGCGGCAGAGGGTCTGACCACGACATGCCTACTGTAAACAGGAAGAAGCTTTAAAAAATACATACTCTTTATTGTAGATTTTATTTCCTCAGTTCTGGCATTGGTAATTTTCTTCAGGAAACTGAATGATGTCATTTCCTTTCTACAGGCAAGTTACATAAATGCTGGAATGCAGCCACTTCAAACAGCCTTCAAACTGATGGCCATGTGTATAAATGCCAGAAAGTAAGAGCAGCCACTTGCAATAAAAAATATTACCCCACACATGGTATAATGTTTATTTTATAACCTCTCTCATGGATTTACATGGCTCATTCTTCTAATTTTTCCAGGCACAAATTGCTTAGGAAGTGGCTGTTGAATACCAAAGTAAAATAAATTAAAATTATATAAATAAAATAACTTGAGCAGAACAAAGCTTAATGGCTCAATAGATATCAGTCACAACAGAGAGCTGAATACAGACAGATCTCAATATCAAACATTTAATTTATTTAGTTACTCCAGCCGTGAATTTAAATAGTAAACCAGTGAGACTTTAAAAGCCCAATTTGGTTTAAAGGCTTCGTAAAGCTTGATAAGGAACTTTAACTGGAGATGTGATAGCTTAATCCCTTGAACATGAACCCATATTTACTGTGACAAAAGAAAACCCATCCATAAGGCAATGAGCTCAGGCCAGATGCTGTACTCTGCCACACAGTGAGGAGGAGCAAAAAGAACAACTTGGTTTTTAGAAACCAAGTCATGAAGACAGAAGCCAGTAATACATGACTAACCATCCTAAAAAAACTCATGCACAGGACTGTGAGCAGCTGGGAACTATGGTGGTACACATCAGAAAAGAAAAGGAAGATGTCACAAAGGAAGGGACAATCTTACGTGACTCGCTGCCACTCATCTCAGTATACCTACAGCCAGTGCTGCTGCTGGGGGTAATGCTGCTCCTGCCTTTCTTTCACATGTCCCTCCCCACATTTTGCCATGGTGGGTTGAGAAAGAAGCAGGCAATATCAGAGTGTCAGCCGCAGCACTATTACAGTGTCAGGAAGAGAATCAAAGACACCCTGAAAGGATAGGGCTAACATGAAGGAACCAGGGAGTTCAGCTCTGGGCATTACAAAAATCCCACAATACTTTCTGGCACCAAAATCTTCTGGCTTGATAAAATCATGCACTCAAAAGAGTGAGTGGGATTTTATAGGAGTTCAATATTGTTCTGACTCTGTTAAAATCTAACACAATGGGAGAAGTCCCTGACTTCAAAAGGAGTGGCAGAAGGCTATCTTGGGTTTGTGTGGCAAGGTTTTGGTAGTAGGGGAGCTACAGGGGTGGCTGCTGTGAGAAGCTACCAGAAGCTCCCCCTATGTCCAATAGAGCCAGTGCCAGCTAGCTCCAAGACAGACCCATCGCTGTCCAAGGCTGAGCCAATCAGCGATGGTAGTAGCACCTCTGTGATGTTTAAGAAGGAAGCGGGAGGAAAACTGCTGTGCAAGAGCAGCTGGGAAAGAGGAGTGAGACTACGTGAGAGAAATAACTACGCAGACACACCAAGGTCAGTGAAGAAGGAGGAGGAGGAGGTGCTCCAGGTGCTGCAGCAGAGATTACCCTGCAGTCTGTGGTGAAGACCATGGTAGAGGGAGGCTGTCCCCCTGCAGCCCATGGAGATTCATGGTGGAGCAAATATCCACCTGCAGCCCGTGGAGGACCCCACACTGGAGTAGATGGATGCACCCGAAGGAGGCTGTGACCCCGTGGGAAGCCCATGCTGGAGCAGGCTCTTGGCAGGACCTGTGACCTCGTGGAGAGAAGAGCCCACTCTGGAGCAGGTTCTTGGCAGGACCTGTGACCTCGTGGAGAGAAGAGCCCACTCTGGAGCAGGTTTGCTGGCAGGACTTGTGACCCTGTGGGGGACCCATGCTGGAGCACTCTGTTCCTGAAGGACTGCACTCCATGGAAGGGACCCATGCTGGAGCAGTTCTGGAAGAACTGCAGCCTGTGGGAAGGACTCACATTGGAGAAGCTCATGGAGGACTGTCTCCTGTGGGAGGGACCCCACACTGGAGCACGGGAAGAGTGTGAGGAGTCCTCCCCCTGAGGAGGAAGGAGCAGCAGAGACAACATGTGATGAACTGACTGCAACCCCCATTCTCCTTTCCCCCTGCACTGCTGGGGGAGGAGGTAGAGAAAATTGGAAGTGAAGTTGAGCCCAGGAAGAAGGGAGGAGTGGGGGGAAGATGTTTTAAGAATTAGTTTTTATTTCTCATTACCCTACCCTGATTTGTTTGGTAATAAATTAAATTAATTTTCCCCAAATTGAGTCTTTTTTTGCCTGTGACAGTAATTGCTGAGTGATCTCCCTCTCCTTATCTTGACCCACAAGCCTTTCATTATGTTTTCTCTCCCCTGTCCAGCTGAGGAGGGGGAGTGATAGAGCCGCTTTGGTAGGCACCTGGCATTCATCCAGGGTCAACCCACTACAAAGGCCAAAACACAGCACTTCTGAAGTTTCTATCCAGGCAGTTTTGAGGCTAATTTCTTGCTTGCCTGTGCTACAGGCAAAAATATTTCCCTGGTTCCAGAACTGTAGCTCCAGTGTCATGCCTCCGCCATGTGAAAATTCAGCTCTTGAATGTGGTAGACTGGTTTCCCTCAGGTGGGAAAAATCAGTGACAAAGGGGTCTGGGAATATATCTGCTGTTTAACTTGATTTATTCGTTCACTGCAGCCCAGTAATGGAGGCAACCACAAACCCATTACAGGCAATTTCCTTTTTCAAATGTTTCCACTCGTACAGCAGTGTCCAGTTCCCAGGAAGTTTTTCTGTCCCAGAAGTATCTTCCAAATACAGGGAACAGAGTATAAAGGAAAGTTTCTCCTGGGTGTCACAGCTTATTTCAAGGACCTTTGCATACCAAACAATACAGCATTTCTTCAAAGTAGATAGGAGTGCTGCCATTTAAATTCCTGGTAGTAATGATAACAAATAAAGTCTCATGATATTGCCAAGTATCATATTAAGCTTGTTGGACAAGGGTCAGTGAGGTTTCCAGGGGACTGTGATTGAAGGCAGAGATGTTTCCTTCCTTACTCTCCGTTCCCCAGCCATTACAATGTCTCAGGTCTGAGACCCATTTTCTGGGATGCTTTACTCAGTTGTAGAGGCTGAAAAAAAGCAGCATTGAGAATGCCAGAATCCTTCCCCATGGATCCTTGGGGGCGCCACATGGGCAGCAGCTTGTCCTGGTTGCAAGGGAATGAATGGCATGTTGCATACTGGAGCATAGAAAGTGAGACAGCAGCCCATCTCCAGCCCCTTCCCTCTCCACATTCCCCAAGAAGGCCGTGCGCACAGCAGCATCCTGCCCTGGAGGAAGCAATGCAGGAGAGTGAAAACAGGGGCACAGCAGGGACAAGCAGTGCAAGTCAGAACTGGATCAAGCCAAGGCAAAAAGTGCAAGATGGGGCATATGACTCATATCACAGATATCACAACAATATTGATGACAAATAACTTCAGCATCACTTCATAGCACAATACTTCTATGCCATGGGGTTATTGTCCACCCCTCCTGCAATGATTACAAGCTTGCTTATCTGTTAAAAACAGTAAATGTGAGATTCTGTATAACAGCACCACAACTGTCAAAGTCTGCTATGTAATTCTGTTCTTGGTTCCAAACACTAGGATATATCAAAGACCACTCTACACTATAGCAGCAAATGGCACCAACCTTACTTAAATTAACAATCTATTTTAAAGCTTATTTGTCCAGAAAAATAGCTCAGTATCACGTTTTGTCTCCTTGCACTACAGCCACACAAAAAGAGAACTATCCTTGAGTACAGATACATCAACAAAATAAAGTCCCAAGCCTTAGATTTCAGTCTTCTTACAGGACAGAAAAGGTTGGTCAGAAGTCTATGAATACTATGATGTTGACCTATAACACAATTGTATGAAAGAGGCTACACAAGAACAGGGTGCCCTTTTAATTCTTTGCAGTAGTGATCAAGGCCAGCAGTATGGTGCAAAGAAGAGCCTGCACAGGCCACAGTTGCATGCTCAGAAGGGTGACAGAGAAGATGGGAGGAAGGAATAGAGTATAGGGTTGGCACAGATTACTCCACCCTCCTCTAATTGTCTCCCCAAAGAATGACTCCATGTAATAGTCTGCTCTAGGTCTACCCCTGGAGCAGCAAAACCCAGTGATATCTCTTGCCTTGGCTGCCAAAGCCAAAATTTAATCTGTCATTTGTGCAATTTGCCTTACTGCTAAACACTGTAAGGGGAAGATCTGCTCACTCTGGGGTTGTTCTGTGCTCGCTGTGTGACAGGGATGAGGAATCATGTCGAAGAAGGTACAAGTGCGTGCTGAAAAATGGCAGCTCATTCATGTCTCTCTTCTGCAGCACTGTCTTTTTTCATCTCCAAGGAGACTGATTGATCCTCACTGCCAATGCACCAGAGACACAGAAATCCACTGCAGTGAAACCATGAATCAGAACTCCTTGATACAACTTGAACTTAAACTGTTAAAGAGCCAAGAATCAATACACTCCTTTAAGGAAACAGAACCAAACATACCAGACATTGCTGAAATCAAACCACTACTTTTTTACCACTATTAAAAGTTCTAAACTTAGGGCCTTGTGACTGTTTGGAATGTCAAACATCTCCATTCAGGAAGTTTCTCGCCTGTATTTTGTCTGTATTTGATTGATTGCAAAAGAACAGTTTAGAGATCCTATTACCTTAAGGTAGAATTGTCCTCAAATGTTTTTATGCTTCTCTTGGGTTCTGCTGCCTGAACTCCACCAAATAGTCTAATAAGTTCCATATGCCCATTTTTTTGAAGAACACATTTTCAAAGCAGCAAATGTTTTGATGGATTGGCTCATGGAGAGCCTGAATGCATCATTTAGCATTCCACAAGGCCCCCACTGTTAAATTCTGGGAATGTAGCCAGAGTGACCTACCTAATACTATACTAACTAGCTTAAAAAATCCCAAAACTTCTTAACCATTGTGCTGCACTAAATGATATTTAGAATTTGAACATGTATTTGCTGCCCTGGTAATCTGTGTTCGAGGAGTGTGGGAATTAGGCTGACACATAACTGGACTCACAGAACAAATGTTTTGCATAAAACTGAAAATACATTTTAAAAGTTGCTCACACACTTCATCTAAAGCAGAAACTGGGGCCACCATCTTGCAAGAAGTTAAATACCCCCTGAGAAGTTGAGCCTCACACACACATTGAGTTTAGGGGAACACAAGCATGTCCAACACTATCTAAAGAACAAACCAATTCATTATAGAGCTTGACATTTCATTCAGAGCATAGTGGAAATATCGAAGAGAATGCAGCAAACACCATATGCCTGTAATTTAACTATATATTATGAGTGCATCCAGCATTGGAAAGAAAATGCTCACATTTCTTTCGGTTAAAGAAATGTTCTAATTAATTTTTTTTTAAGACTTCAAACCCAGCTTTGATTTTTCCATCTCCTTTTTCTAGTGACAATTTGTTATTTCTCTCTTCATATACTACTCGGGTCAAAACATTCTGGAAAGCAGGTGCAGTTCTGCTCATTTTTACAGGTTGAAGATGAGACTTGAGCAAACTGAGAAACACATGATCATTTTAATACTGTAGCCTCTGATCCCCCCATGCTGAAACCAAATGATGCTTACTTATTCTACTGATGGAAAGAAATAAAGAAAGGAGTTACAATGCATTTGTTTATTTAGAAGGGGAAACCTCCTGACCTAGCATACTCATTCTGTGTATATAACCCACATAAAATTCAATATCTGACATTAGACCAAAGAGAGAAGAGAGAAAAGCAGTGAGAAGGATATATGAGTGCTAGGATATTCTATGTCTCTGCACACATGATGAAAGGCAAGGCAGGGCTAACAACCCAGGAGGGTTCAGAAAGATCTATGTTTCGGAGTGGCAGATATTAGACATGTTAGGTAGCTGATGTAGTTACCACTTATGTAGTTACCATAAGCCATATATGGCATAATTTCTTTCACTTAAGCCAATTAGACTGCAAATACAGAAAGAGTGAAGTGTGTGTGCGTGTTTGTATGTTTGCATGTGTGTGTGTAAAAGCAGCTGTTTAATGCAGGACTACATGTATTTGCAATAGTAAACTGGATTTCCAAATCTGTGCCACTATCGCACCACTATGTTAGTGTCACACCTCTAGGCTTACTTACTTGAGACAGTTTTAATTGAAGTAATGCTTGGTCCACCAAGTTGTGTTTTAGGGAGGAAATAATACCTTGTAGACTGAATGGCTTACACAAAATCTGGTGATATTTTATGGGCTGATCCTAATACCTGCTCCATTTCAAATGCAGGTTACAGATTTCTGTATGCTGACCAGTTACCCCAGAGGCTGAAATGCTGCTGGCTGTGCCTGTCGCCAAGATGCTGGGGGACTGGGAAAAAATGAGACTTTTGCAAGCTCTTAGCAGGCTATAATGGCAAATACATGTCTGGGACATGCTGTCAAGAATAAGATACCAGCTCTGGATAAAGATCAGTGGGGGATGTAAGCATTTGTACAAAGGTACAAAGGTGGTGTTGAAACCATGCATTTGAATACACACAGTAGCAACAAACTGGAGGAGGCAGAATAAGGAAACCAGTAAATTTACTGTCCAATAGCTTTTGTTTGTTAGATCTTTACATCCTGCATACTATTTTGCAGTGCCTTATACAATTTACTATGTGGCTGTAAAGGAGAAAGTCAAAGTTTTATCTGTTAAAAGACAAAGTCTTTGGCAGCAATGCCAATGTAAGATACTCTTATCCTTCCCACCCATTACTCGTTCCCACCCTGTGCCACTTTCCTCAGTTGTGCTCGCACAGATGTTTGTGCAGCAATGCCATAAAGCACTGTGAACCAGTTTATAAACAGATCCCATTTTTATAAACACTCCCCAAAACTGTGTTTTCTGAAGCTGATGATCTCCTCAGTCTGATTCATCAGCAGATGCACAAACCATTGTGTTGGAACATCTGAAGGGGTGATAAATTAGCTGGTATTATTAAACTAGTATAATTGCCAAAGACTTCATCTTCTGAAATCGCAGCCTGCTTTCTATGTGTATTAGATGTTTGTTCTCTGTTATGGTTTGAGAAAACCCATAACAATTTATTGTCATTTAGACAATTATTCTATCACCCGATGACCCCTCCCCACCCAGAAAGGGGAATCGGGGAACACAAAAAAACATGAGGGTTGAAATATAAATAGATTTAATAGACTAAGACTAAATAATTAACAATAATACTAAAGAACCACTATTAATCCCAATACTGATATAAGATATACAAGAATTATACTCAGCCAATTATATCAGTAGGAAGCTGTGCACTCCCAGCAGTGGACAGCATATCTCGGACACTGCGAGCACAATGGCTTCGGGAGGAAAGGAAGGCCTCAGGGGTCCAGCACCGGGGCAAGGAGTTCTCTGGACCACTGCCATCAAGGGAGAGAGAACTACGCAGCAAACTTTTCTCATTTATATTGAATGTGATGTTCATGGTATGAAATAATCCTGTTGGCCAGCCTGGGTCAAATGCCCAGGCCTTGCTCTTCCTTGTCCCTGCCCCTGGCAAGGCTCGAAAACACTAAGACCTTGAATCCCACAGAGCCTGGCTGGCTATAAAGTAAATATTTTCACATATTCAGACACTAGAGTCTTTTAAAAGTGCAGTTTTCCCCAGCATTAGAAGAAAAGTTAGTCTTGTGTCGCTCAACCCAGGACATTCTCCTAAGAAACTGATTATTATTTCTCCTTTAAGAACTGTCTGGGAATTACTAAACCAACATATAGAGGTTCTATATATATACAACAACCCTCGGGTTTTACTGTCATGTGGTGCTTTCCAAAACATCCAGAGAAGACACGATTACAACTCCTATTGCAGCAGAAATGTAGGGTTTAGAAAGAATACCTGTTCTGTATCACTGATCCTCAAGGGCTGCAATGTATAAAATGTTTTGCAAAATCAAGAAAAACAAATGCAGGGAGTATTCAGGAATTAAATTTGGGGACAAAACAATGGTACCTGATTGCTTTGACCTCATTAATCCCAATGAGTGAGCATAACACTGATTTGCAGCTGGTTCTGCTGCTCCTGCTGCCATTACCACTTCAGAAGTACTTTGCTTAGAAAAGTTCAAGGAGTAATTTTGAAATTAATGGTTTATCTGTTCCGTATTTTGTCATAATACTTGTTTTCAAAAGAAAAAGAAAACCTCAATAGTATATTTGAACAATCCACATTGCACTAGCAAGCATTGCCACAAAAACCCTTTCACTTATCCAAATAGTGATGCCATCCCAAATTGTTTGGATTTATGATGTTCTGGTGATAGGTATAAAGGTGATAGGCAAAAAGCTTAATCACGTTTTTTTAGGTCAGCTGTCTACTCACCCATGAATAGCAATAAGCATATTTCAGATCATCCTTTAACAGACAGTTTTCTATGGAGAGAAGATCAAAATAAAGTTATTCTCATGTAATTACAGAAAAGACTTAGAACATTTCTTTCATGCACACAGGCTGCATACACAAAGCTCTGTATTTCAGATTTCTGGATGTGGTTTTACCTGGCCTCTCACTTTAAAACACTTGTTTATTTGAAGTCCTGCATGTCATTCTTTGAAGGAATGGGTTCGGTTTTTTCATTGTATTTTGGCTGTTAAGAAAGCCTGTAACCAGAGATCTTCCTAACCACTGGGAAATCATGAAGAGTCACAGACTATGGCCTGTGACAGCCCTGGGATTCAAGGACTGCCTCAAGATGAAAGCCCCCCAGGATATCATGCTGTCCCAGCTCTTACTGGGGTTTGGGATTTTCCCAGTGGCCTCATCTAGAGCCAAGGCCAAAGCCAAAGTCTTTCCCAGTACCAAGACAAGGCAGGAAAAAAGAAGTGTGAATGTTGCATCACATAATTTATGGAGCAGTTTGTCACAACCTACCATGGGGTCCTGCATTCAGTGACAAAACTTTCAACATGGAAGATATTTTCCTTAAGCCCAGTTCTGATTTTTTTTAGCCTGGTCATAAAGTTAGCCTTCCCCAATAGCCCCTCCTAAGAGGTGGGAGAGAGGGTATGTATGCTAAATACATTATTCTGTTTTTCCTATTCATCAGGGGTCTGTTAGTAAATGGCCAGCTGAGACCTACAGCTAGCTCAGCTCTGCTCTAGGTTGCTACTGCGTCTGGGACTTCAAGCAGCTCCAGGGTTATATGGTTGGCACTGGCTCTTTTATAATCCATGCTTTCAGTTTTGCTCAATACAAATGAAAATGTGGGTCTAATCTAATCTAAACCTCCCCTGCCACAACTTCAGACCATTTCCTCTGGTCCTGCCATTATTCACTTGGGAGAAGAGGCCAACACCCACCTCTCTACAACCTCCTTTCAGGTAGTTGTAGAGGGCAATGAGGTCGCCCCTCAGCCTCCTCTTCTCCAAACTAAACATGCCCAGTTCCCTCAGCCTCTCCTCATATGACTTGTTCTCTAGACCCCTCACCAGCTTGGTAGCTCTCCTCTGGACACGCTCCAGCGCTTCAGTGTCCTTCCTGTAGTGAGGGGCCCAGAACTGAACACAGTACTCAAGGTGAGGCCTCACCAGGGCCGAGTACAGAGGCACAATCACTTCCCTACTCCTGCTGGCCACGCTATTCCTGATACAGGCCAGGATGCTGTTGGCCTTCTTGGCCACCTTCATAGGGTGATGGCAAGGAGAGCCATGTCCCTCCAGGCACCGGGCTGGAATCGCGTCTGCATAGGAGGCAGGTTAGAAAGGTTCATCCTCATGCAGTCATGCAAACCCCATCCTGGAGTCTTTGATTTCCAATAGGATGCAGCCACTGCTCTCAATCCAGTTTCAAGTGCAGTGTCATACTTCCTTGCCCTGCTTGAAGATCACAGTCAATCACAATACCCAAATTTTGTTAAGCTTGAACTACTCACAATTTGTCTTTATCCCAGTGGTGACAGTGTTTAATTTCGCTGCAGCAGCAAGACACATCCAGGTGGCAAGGGGGAGTGGGCATGGAGGGACAGGAGATATGTGAGAAGTTCAGATGAGAAAAAGGGTCTGGAAGGGATCAATATTACTGCAAAGGCTTTCAAAACCTGAAGCCCCTTCCCCAGCACCTGCCCATGATATCCTTCTACCTGCACACTTGTGCTGTTAAATAATAAAGTATACTAAGATAATAATAGGAAACTACGCTTTCCTAGCCGTAAAAAAAGTACTGCACCTATCCAAAAAGATCTGCTCAGATCTGCCTAAACAAATCTGAATGTGTTGTGTTTCAGCCGTTAAATACATCTGCATCAGGACTTTGCAGACCAAGGCAAGAAGTGTGTCAAGGCACCAGGGTCAAGATATAATTACCTTGTGACAGGGGTCAAGAAAAGCCTATGCACCAGAAACCCATCCCCAGAGCCCAGGTGGCCTGAGAGTACTAACCACAGGAGCATATCCAGCTTTGCGCACAGGAAACCAGGACAGAGGAGCACAGGAAACCAGGACAGAGGAGAAATGAGCAGGCTGCTGCCTGCTTATGCAGGGAATGTGATGAGAGAGAATGGGACTGTAATGCTGCTTTCAGAGCTCAAGCTCCCTCACAGCTTCTTTCCCAGGTGCAGCACAGTCCTGCCAGGCTGCTCTGTCCCCTGCTTCCTTCTAGCACCTGTATGTTCTACCACTGCCAGACTCCTGCCAGTTGCCTGGTACTTACTTCTTCCAGACACCACCACTGTGGGCCTGCCAACCCTTCACTTTGGATGGTGTCAGTGGAAACAGGCACAGGTCTGATATATTTTCTGATATTCAGTACCTCCCTCCATTACAGCACAGCTATGTTTGCTAAACCTGAACACTGAGCACCAAATGTTAGGGCTACCACTTTCTGATTCTTTTCTCTTTCTTTGTCTTTCTCTTACTGAGGACACCACAGCCTATTCTGATTCCAGCCTGCAATACATGCCATATCAGTCAGAGTCCCATGGTGAGAAAAATACACTAATTGATATATTTGTAGTTCTTCATTTACATTTCCTAGCTGGTCATCCAGCAACCATATGCCCTGATGCTAATAATTAAGCCCCTGTAGTCTATTACAGCCCACCAGCAAATGCCATGGCACCTGAACAACAGACCCAGCCACATAGCTTTAGCAAAACTTGGCAGGAATATTCAGCTGGTTCTCTTGCTTGCCTTTTCCTCCTCCACCTCCCTGGTGTGACTCCTCCTTAGTTAGTTTTGGACACATATGTAAACATGACACAGAAATCAATACCGAAATTCCACAGGATTCTGGAGGAGCTGGAAAGAATTCGTAATGGTGCCAAGATGGGCAACGTTGTCCATTTCCAGGCGCATGGCACTAATTACAGTAAAATAAAAAATCAGCTTCATCCCAGGTTGGTGCTTGAGCCATAACCATCATTCTCACTCCTTATCACTTCCACCATTCAATCCACCTCTGATTCAGTCACCAAAATCCCCCTTAGACTTCTTCACTACTGGCAAACAGGCCACATACAGGCAGGCAGCAAGGTAGCAACACCAGGATGTTGCAACACTTCCAGGTCTTGGCACTTTAGTCATCCAAGCAGCGGAAGATGAGAGGAAAGAAGAGACAATCAAGTTTCACTTCTGGCACTACTGAATATTATGACATTGTCATTTAAAAAGACAGCAGATACTGGTACTGTGCTGAAAAAGGTTTTAATGTTACTACAGTGACCTGGAACACTTGTCAGTAGGAGTGAAAGTAACTGGTCAAGATAATCATAGAACTGAATCATAGAATTGCATAGACGGGAAGGGACCTTTCAGATCATCGAGTCCAACCATCAACCTAACACTGACAAAAAAAATCACTAAATCATGTTGCTAAGCTCTATGTATACCCATCTTTTAAAAAACTCACCTCCATGACTCAACCACCTCCATGGGCAGCCTGTTCCAAAGCTTGATAATGCTTTCAGTGAAGAAATACTTCCTAATATCCAATCTAAACCTCCCCTGGTACAACTTGAGGCCGTTTCCTCTTGTCTTATCGCTTGTTACTTGGGAGAAGAGATCGACCCCCACCTCGCTACAACCTCCTTTGAGGTAGTTGTAGACAGCAATAAGGTCTCCCCTCAGCCTCCTTTTCTCCAGGCTAAACAACCCCAGCTCCCTCAGCCGCTCCTCATAAGACTTGTGCTCTAGAGCCCTCACCAGCCTTGTTGCCCTTCTCTGGACACACTCCAGCACCTCAATGTCTTTTTTGCAGTGAGGGGCCCAAAACTGGACACAGTACTCGAGGTGAGGCCTCACCAGTGCTGAGTACAGGGGGACAATCACTTCCCCAGTCATGCTTGCTACACTATTCCTGATACAGGCCAGGATGCTGTTGGCCTTCTTGGCCACCTGGGCACACTGCTGGCTCATAGTCAGCTGGCTGTCAACTAACAACCCCAAGTCCTTTTCTGCCAGGCAGCTCTCTAGCCACTCTTCCCCAGGCCTGTAGCACTGCATGGGGTTGTTGTGACCCAAGTGCAGGACCCGGCACTTGGCCTTGTTGAACCTCATCCCACTGGCCTTGGCCCATTGATCTAGCCTGTCCAAATCCCTCTGCAAAGCCTTTCTACCCTCAAGCAGGTCAACACTCCCACCTAACTTGGTGTCGTCTGCAAACTTATTGAGGGTGCACTCAAACCCCTCGTCCAGATCATTGATAAAAATGTTAAAGAGAACCGGCCCCAATACCGAGCCCTGGGGGACACCACTCGTGACCGACCACCAACTGGATTTAGCTCAATTCACCACCACTCTCTGGGCCCGACCCTCCAGCCAGTTTTTAACTCAGCGGAGAGTACTCCCATCCAAGCCATGGGCAGCCAGTTCCTCCAGGAGGATACTGTGGGAGACTGTAGCAAAAGCCTTACTAAAATCCAGGTAAACAACATCCACAGCCTTTCCCTAAGCCTATCCACCAAGCGGGTCACTGTCATAGGAGATCAGGTGATCAGGTTTGTCAAGCAGGACCTGCCTTTCATGAACCCGTGCTGGCTGGGCCTGATCTCCTGGTTGTCCTTCGTGTGCTGCATAATGGAACTCAGGTTGTTCTGTTCCATGACCTTCCCAGGCACCGAGGTCAGACTGACAGGCCTATAATTCCCCAGATCCTCCTTCCAGCCCTTCTTGTGGATTGGCGTCACATTTGTTAGACGCCAGTCAGCTGGGACCTCCCCAGTTTGCCAGGACTGCTGATAAATGATGGAAAGTGGCTCAGTGAGCACTTCCACCAGCTCCCTCAGTACCTTTTGGTGGATCTGATCTGCCCTCCTAGACTTGTGTCTCACCATCGTCACTCACTGAGGGGCAGCTCTGGTGCAGGTACGTCTTCAAGGGAGTGCAGGTTCACGGCAAAAAAGGGGCTTTTCTTGAGCTTTCTGTAGCCGAGAAAAGGCCGGGAGAGCGCAGGCAGCCCGCGAGAGCCGGCAGCTCACACAAGGGTTGCTTACTAGATGGGATGGGGCCAGCAGTAACAGCGCCCCCCCCCACTCCCTCAAAAGGCAGCCCTAGGGAGCACTGCGACCAGAGTGGGCAAACAGAGCATGGCGCGTCAGCCAGAGAGTAGCGCAGCAGTTTGCGCTGAAGGGCTGTACCAGCTTGACCAGGGAGCCATGGTATCCACCCGGCGGAAAGCCTTGGCCTCTCCAAGCTCTGTAACCAGCAGGACTAAGGCAGCTTCCCAGATGAAGCTCTCGTGGGAGCATGCTGCCACCCAGGCATCAGGCTGCAGGGTGTGCCCTACCCTTATGCCAATATCAGATGGCAGCAGTGAGCATGTCTGTGGGAGGTGTGCGCAGGCAGAGGAACTCCTCCGCCTAGTGATGGAGCTCAGGGAGGAGGTAAGTAGACTGAGAACCATCAGGGAGTGTGAGAGGGAGATAGACTGCTGGAGTCACAGCCTACCTCCCCTGAACCAGGCCCAACAGGCAGAAAGGCTACATGACACAGAGGATTCCCTGTCCTCTCTCTCCCTAGCCAAACAAGGTAACTTAGAGGATAGGGGGCTATGGGAACATGTTCCTGCCCAGCAAAGCAGGCGTGTCTCCCCAGTAACTCCCTCACCTTCCCAGGTACCCTTAAAGAATAGGTATGAGGTTCTACAAGGGGAACCCAAACATGACAAGGGAGATGATTCAATGTCCATGGAGGTGTCGCCAAGGTTAAGTCAAACTACACCCTGCATCAAAACATCTTCAGTTAAGAAAAAAAGATGTGTCATTGTCATAGGTGACTCCATCCTGAAGGGAGTGGAAGGCCCAATATGCAGACCAGACCCACTTCTCAGGGAAATCTGCTGCCTCCCTGGGGCTTGGGTGAAAGACATAAAAAGAAAACTTCCCTCCCTGGTAAGCCCTTCAGATTACTACCTGCTACTAATTTTTCAGACAGGCAGAGATTAATTGATAACAAGAAACCCAAGGGTGATCAAGAGAGACTTCCAGGCCTTGAGACAACTGGTTAAGGGGTCAGGAGCACAAGTAGTGTTCTCCTCTGTCATTCCAGTCGCAGGGAAGGATGAGGGAAGCAACAAAGAGCGCCAGCAGATCAATACCTGGCTCCGAGGCTGGTGTCAGCGGCAGGACTTTGTTTTTTTTTGATCATGGGATGGTTTACACGACACCAGGTCTGCTAGAGATGGATGGGGTACACCTGTCTCAAAGGAGGAAAAGGATCTTTGCACAGGAGTTGGCAGGACTCATCGAATGGGCTTTAAACTAGATTTGAAGGGGGAAGGGGATGAAACCATGCTCTGTAGAGGTAAGCCTGGGGGTGGTGCACCAACGTCTGTGGGACAAGATGCTAGTGAGGTCCCTCGGTCTGCTGATTCAGTGAAGGCAGGGGATGGAGATTCATGCAGCAGCAGAGGCATGAGGGTCATTGATGGGTTAGAAACTATGGCTGCGCCTGGGAATGGACAGATAGGAGTTGAGTCTTCTCCCAGCAAAAAGGTTATGAGATCAATAGCCCAACTGAAGTGCTTCTACACTAATGCACACAGCATGGGCAACAAACAGGAGGAGCTGGAAGCCATAATGAAACAGAAGTGCAGGAAGGAAGCCACTGGCTCAAGCCTCCTCTTAGTTAAGTTGACAGAAAGGTTGCCATTTGGTTTCAGCGAGAGGAATGTTATTATAACAGGTCTCAAATGTCTAAAAAATCCATAGATCTCATAAAATAAAGGAGGAGACTTCACCATTACTGATGAGCCAGAATAAATACTGAATCATAGCACGCTGAGAGCAGAAAAGGTAAGGCATTTCCATTTTGTGCCTGCAGAGCGAAGAGTGAGAGCAGCCCAGGAACTAGCAGAGCTCCCCGCCATGACAGAGATGAGGTAAGGGAGAGCTATTCAGCCTGGCAGCACCTAGCCACCCCCTTTGCCAGCACACTGCGCTCTCCCATTGCCCTGCAAGACACATAGGAAGGGCGAGTGCTCTGCTCCTCTTCCTTCCTGGCAAGGACAGTACACAAGAATTACCTCAAGAGATGTCTCTCACAGTAGTGTGAGGTTTCAGTTTAGCATGGTACTAAGGCAATAGAAGCAACCAAGAGGTTAAAGTTGGAATGCTGGCTGGATGATCTAAAATCAGGAATAAAACCATATATGTCCACAAGGTAACATCATTATTTAATTATG
Source organism: Numenius arquata (assembly GCF_964106895.1). Lineage (NCBI taxonomy): Eukaryota > Metazoa > Chordata > Aves > Charadriiformes > Scolopacidae > Numenius > Numenius arquata. The sequence goes on along the minus strand of NC_133615.1, from coordinate 25,288,961 downwards.
CATTGGTGTTAGAAGACCCAGGCCTCAAAAGTTCCCAGGATTTTCTTGTGTTCACCTGTAGTGGTATAACTTAACAGTAAAGAAGTACAGTTACTGAAAGAGTTAAACAGATATTTCAGCAAGGAAGATACCATTAATAGTTTCTTCTCACATTAAAAAAATTTGCATTGGTATCTGTAGTCATTCCCTCTCAAAACGGCAGTTTGCACCTTGTTATTATGCTGCTTTTATATCTGTTTGGAAATTCTGCAAAAAAGTTTTGGAACTTTTTCCATAGAATCCTTAACAATTAATAAAATGCTGCCATAAGAAGTAACTACCAGACAAAGAAATAGTCACCTGCCTCACACATTATTTTAAAAGAGTAAAAAGAATTTTATTAAATGCATTTGCTGTCATGAAAAGGATTCTGTGACTCAGCCAAAGGCGTGCAGGACAGTGATATTTATCTTATTTCATGTAATGTTATTCAACCACATCATTATGCTGACTGCTGAAAAATCACAAGGAACGTCTTAGGAGAGCTGATACAACATGCCCTATAGGCAGTGTTCTTCCTCCTGTCTACTGGAAAGAATCCCTGTTTAAATATTTAGAAAAACAAATCTTGCATAATTTTTAATAGCTGTACTTATGCTAGCTTCAAAGAGAGAAAAAGAGAGAGAAGAAAAAGAGGGGACAGCAAGAGAGAAAAAAGAGAATGAAGGGGGGAGAGCATCAAAAAGCAAGCAAGAAGAGGCAATTTAAGAGATTAAAAAAGAGACAAAAGTAAAAAGAAGATCAAGGTTGTTTTTCAGATTACCTAAAAGCATGGTATTTGTTTCACGTTTTACAGTCCTTCTCACCGACTTTATGGTGAAACAGACACCTTGGGTCACCTTTATGATACAAATCATTCACATCTGAGTAGAAATGAAATAGGAGAGAAACTGGTTGAAGACCTAAGAAAAACAAGGCTGGTGTCTCAAACAGCAAGATGATTACAGTAATCTTCTGTGACTATGCCAGGTTTTGGGTCTATATCTGGAAGGCAGAAAATGCTCTCAGTGGTGTGCTGTGAGACTTTAGGTAATCTAATTTCTCTCCCTCTGTTTTCCCATCTGTAAAATGGAAATAATTATACTTGCATCCTTTCAAATAACATTTGGGATTTGAAAGATGAAGACTTTGTGCCTGATTCCAAGGGGACTATGACTTCTCCTATTCAGTCTGAATAAAGATACCCTTTTCAGAAGGGCAGAACTTGCAACAAATATGATTGAAATCAGTGACTGAATGAAATGGAGCTAATTCACACTACAAGTGTGTCCCCCAAAAGTTTTCATTTGTACCATCAGGAAATAAACCAATCCCAGACTTATCTGTCTTTGAACAAATATTCGTTATATCTATGGGTACAATACATTGCATTAAAATACATTTTATGTTGACAGCTTTTTATTCCCATCCATACAATACTAAATGGTGGTCGCCTATATAAAATGTGAAACAATACAGCATTGAGTTACCATTTTTGTTCTGTTCTCAAGAGAATGACAAACATATCCTGAAGGAGATAAAGAGTTAAAGCAGAATGGACTCTAATGGCTAGTGTATGTTTACATTTCTATGCAACACTCCAAACAGTTTTTCATATTTACATTCCTATAAAGGCCCCATTTCCTGATTCATGAATCTGTTATGCCTTGCTATTAACCTAAATTGTGACTGCCCTGGATAGGAGCTGCCTTCTTAGTTGTTTGGGGTTTTTTAACCTTTTTTTTTTACTGTACATAGTAAAGGGCAACCTGGATGATGGCTGAATACTGCTGCTTACACAAGTGATGCAAGTATGCAAATATTTTGCGAGCTTGGGCCCTAGTTTAATTGGTAGTGGTGCCAGAATTGATATCCATGATGGACTGGGGTGTCTGCAAGGAGGGAGCATTTACAAAGGCTAAGGATGTCCTGATACACCAAGCTACCATAGCGCCCTCTGTACAGAGCAAGAGCAAAGCTGGTATAGTTACATCTGAGATGCTCAGTGAAAGCCTATGGAGGCTACAGATAACAAGTTGAGGTCAGCCTTAGCAAATGTCCCTCAGGCAGCCACCTGGAGCTGTCAAATCTGGCCATCTCTATGCCACAGCAAGAGTCCTCTATGTATCTTTACATCATGTTCCATCAATTTTAGAAAAATAAAGCTGCAGAGTAATATTACTAATGAAGCCTACTTGTAAAGCTGTAGCACACACATGGAGAGCAATTGTAAATAAGCTCTCAAAATATTTGTTAACATCACAGAAATACACCTCACAGCATTTAAATAAAAAGGAGATTTTAAATTTACTCTTGGCAGTAATGGTATGTAGCATGAGATATTAAACAGACATTGACTTTAACCGGAGTGGTCAAGGTTTATTGATTTACAAAGTAAATATTGGTGCAGGATGAAGGCAAGGTTAATATTTGCCTCATGGGACAATGAATTTTGGTGATCGACAAAACTTCAAGTTAGCCAAGTTCCCTAACACCCTCCATGTTAGAGTGGTGTTGATCCAAAACAAGTCTATTGAAGTAAATGGAGTTGTAGCAGTTTGAAAAGAAGACTGGAGTCTTAATGCATTTTCTCTTTTTCCTCAAAAAAATAGCCAGGTATACTTTGAAAGAATCTTTTTAAAACCTTAGTCATTTAGTAGTTACTGTTAAATAGTACGTGGAAGTAGATCTATTACAGTGTGACATGACTGAAGAATCAATGCAAAGAAAATTGTTTTGAATTTCTGAGATGGCAGCCAAAATGAAATAAGTTAATTCATAACTGAAATGAAATAAACAGCTAAATAATTTGAACAGGCATTAGTTGTAATGATCACAGTTTTAGAAATCAATATCTAACTTCTGAAGTGATTAAAACCAATAAAATTTGCATTGAAATTTGAACCCCTGAATCTGCCTTGAGAATAATCCCACCAAACTCATGTAAAATACTGTTGAATTCTAATTTTAAAGAGTTCCCCATCTGGCCTTTTCCATCTCGTCACTAGTGTTAATTTTATTTGCTTATAACATAAATCTTAATCTCTTACAATTACTCAATCTGATTAGCTATTTTGTTACTTGAATGTCATATGGATGATTTCAACAGAATTAAAACAACAAAACAATGAAAAATGCCACTGCAAATGAGGCAATCTCATCTCTTTTCTGAAGCCTGCCTTTTCTGCCAGAGATGTTCCACAGCTCATATGACCTAAACTCTATTTTCACCCAAAAAAAACCCCAACCCAAACACTTTAAATGTCCTTTCAAGACTTTCTCAGGAGCAAGGATTTCCCATCGTTAATAACACATCAGGTTCTTGTGCAAAGGGCAGCCACAGAGGAGTCTTGCAACATCAAAACCAAATCCATCCTTGAGGGATCTTTAAAGCATATTTCAAAATATGTTCTAACCAAAACAAGCAGCATGCACATGGAGAAACATTTTATTGTCACTTCTCAGCCATTAGCTACTTCTGCGTGTAAATGATTTCTTACACTGTTATTCTACTACCTGAATGTTATGGTGTTCTCTGTTCCTGAAATGACAAAAAAGAGGGTTTATTATGTCCCTTTCTTTACATGTAAGACTGATAGTTTGATAAAGGTTTTGCAATCACTTTTCCAAGGACAAACAAGGAATAAAAACCATCCTAATTCATATCACCAATGTGTATGGAGGACTTTGATACCAAGCCGGTTTGCCCAATGTAACCTCAAAAGGCACAGCGTAAGAATAAGAAAAACATAGCTTTGAAAGTATATGATGTTGATGTTGGCAATGAGTACTGCTGAAATGCAGAGAAATACAGAATGCTTCTGCTGTTTCCTTTCTGCAGAATACATTTGCTTTTGTAAAAGTTCTTTTAAGGCATTTTCTGTAAATCTAAACCATCTGATGTAAATGGATTGTTTGCTAGTCTGATCACTCATTAAAAATAATATATTTTTACTGAATCAGGAATAATTGTGTATGATGAGCACATTTAAAGTTGCAAGCAATACTGAAAGAGATTGTTTTTTTTTTTAAATCATGAAAGTTGATGTAGTTTGTATTATACATAGAGATTCAGGCAGTTTGGCACATGCATCCATGTAACCTTAAATTAATGTTTATTTATCCTAACAGACAATAGAGCTGAAATATTCTGAGTTCAGAATACATCCTTCTACTTTCGGGGGAAATTGCTCAGTCCAAAACCACAGAATTGATCACAAAGTCATAAATTGTATCCTTCTAATGACAATCCTAATTGGAAAGAATGAGCTACATTATACTGTGTTCTAATTCTTAGGGTTTCTTAGTAGTTAAATTCTAGCAGCCAGTCTTAAAATATCTCAATAGTATATTTCTCCATGGAATAACTTGAATGGGAAATGGCATAGAACTGTGCACTGAAGTGAACTCAAGCCTCACCAAAGACAAGATTGTTAGTTCATAACAACTGCAAACATTTGTAGCTTTGTAGCACCTTTGTTCCAAAGTGAACTTCAACTGTCTTAATTATCTCTGCAGCTGGTGGTTTGACTGGCAGAATCTGCAGATTATTTATATTTGCCTCAGCTGTCTGACATGTAAGATCTGGACACATGCACACAGCTTGTGCAGATCAACTAGGCTGCAAACAAGCAGCACATCTGACATCTGAGTTACCTCTCACACCCAAGCAGTTGCCCTGCATACAAGCCTGTCTTCCAGGAGATACCAGACCTTCTGTGTACTCGCTAGACCACTGACAAGAGCCTGATCTCCCAAGACAAGGGCAACAATAAGAGAAGTTTGGCAGGAATCAGTCATATTTGCCAACAAGTCTAAAAAGCCCCACTTGCCCTTCCCTTTTCTGTGGCTTTGCAAGTGTCTTCACAAAAGTTGGGACTCGTGTGCACATTCTGCTGTGCCCATGAACAGCAACCTATTTGGGAAATCCCAGAGACTGCGATTGCCCTGTTTAAGTTTGAGGCAGCTTACTATGTGCCAGCTGTATCCATCTGGGAAGTCAGAGTAGAGCCATTAACTAGTGTGCAAGAAATCTGCTTTGCACTATCTTCTCCACAGAGAGAAGTTCCAGTGCCAAAACTAGTTTCCTCAAAATCCATACTTAGCTGCTGCCAAATGAAGAACCACCTAAAATCTGTAATTTATCTAGTTTTTCACACTAATGTATTCCAGGCAATTAAAGTTCTGCTCTTCAGCAAGCCTAGAAACATTTCTCCACCAGTCTGACTTATTCAGCACTTATCTTCCCTTAGAGCCTAGAAACTCAGTAGTCTTGCATGCACCTACCCGAACCAAGGCATGATGTGAACACAGCAGAAAATCAGAGTCTACATAAAACATAGAAAGAGGTGGGACAGAGATTCACTTTCAGCCAAAGGCTCAGTGGTTAGAGCACTCAGGCAGGAACCTGGCTCCAGATTTCTTCACTGAACCTGGGAAATCGAAGTGTCAAACCCACGTTTTCCACAGCAGATAGATACCCTTTCTGCCAACCCAGAGACTCAAATGCCCCCACTGCTCCCTGGAATTTCATTTTTCTGTGGCAAGTGGAAGAGTTTCATTGGAAGAGATTAAATCTGATCTCTCCCTTTCTCTCCACTAAACAGTCCCTTGTCCTCTACTTAAAACACATTCCTGCAACAATAAGAGAGGTGAGTCTGATACCTGTCAATCAGAGGAGCTAGTATCTGAATGTCTAGCACCTGAGTGAAAGTCCTGCCTAGTTACAGGGGGAATGGCTGATGTTATCTCCTCTTCTGGAGGCATTTTTATAAGAAAAAAAGAAATAAAAGAAAACAAAAGACCTGAGTTCCTTTTCAGAAGAAAGACTGTAGGCATATAATTTGGGGGATGGGAATCCCAAGGCAATTCCAAGTGAAGGGAGGCTCTTTTCTGCAATCAAGCACAAGTTAACTATGCCCTGAAGAAAAGTGGCATTCAGTTCTCCTAGAGGATTTTGGCCCTAAGTCACTTCCTGTAAAGGCACATCATGGTTTCTACTGTTAGAGATATTCAAGATACCTCCAGGGGAAGAAGCAAGTTTACAAAGAGGAGCACTGGGGAGACAAATTGATCAAGATTCCTGAAGTAGACCAAAAGCACCCAGGGCTTTCAGACCAATTTGCCTTGTCTGAATGCCACCCTGGGACTGCTATTCTGTCCCTGGTTGAGGATGGCTGATGCTCAGGAACCTCTGCACTATCCCATACTGTGGGTGGATGTGACCTAATTCAGACAACAGATCTTTTGCAAAATATGAATTGCAACCCAAAATTTGACTTTTATTTACCCACCATACCTGCCAAAAGAAATATGACACCAATTTAATTTAGTCTTTTACTTTCTGAGTCTGAATCATCTCTAGACGGAGGGATAGGCTACGCACAGAAATTGGATGTTTCTGATGACGTGCGGAAAGCAGACTCCACGACCTGTGAGGTTGTAAAGTAGGTATGTTTATTCGGCGCCGGGCAGCACGGGGGGTCGCCCCACCACAATCGTGCGCACCCACACGGCAGTTAGCTGAGGATTTATACAATCACACTTTACATATTCAAGGGGCGCCTATACATATCCATAACCTTTCCCTGAAAAGGCGGTCTTTATTACAACGAGTTACGAGAAATCATTCCCATAGTCTCCGCCTTTAACTCCTTCCAGCTGCACATGCGCAGTGTCTCCTGGTGGTCGTGGGCTGGGGTCTCGGGATGAAGGCCGAATGTCTTCCTTGCTGTGTACCTCTCGCTTTTAATGTTAATGTGTTGCTCCAGGCCACGGGACTGGGAAACCAGATGATCGCTATGTCAGGACAACTGGGTTCCTTCTTTGAATACCAATTGTTCCCTTTTCTCCCAGGGAGGCCACTGGAATGTGACCACTTTATGGTTTCAACACAGCCTTTCTTTGCCTAAACACCTTGGCAATGGCTTTAGGCTATAGATACACAGTTTAAGCCAAGCAATGGCCCTGCTATTAACCCTTGAGTGTTATTTCCCCTTATCAATCCCCCCTTTTCTAAGAGATTAGTAAATTCTTTTACTTATTCCTACAGCATGTTTTCTTTCTCTAAGCATTTCTTAAAATATTTTCCTGACTCAACTTTTTGTCAAAGCTGATGCTTCTTCCAAAGTTCGTAATCACTTGTGGTTCCTTTTGCACAGCACATAAAGCATCTAAGTAAAGTGCAAATCACAATCCCTAAGACTATCATTGTAATTAATAATACAAACAACTGCTTCAACCAAGCAGAGTCAGGCAGCCACGAGGTTAATTTTTTCCAAAGATCAGAAAAACCAAGTAAAGCATCATCTTGAGATACCTGGTGTAGTACCCTTGACTGTTGCCAAATTCGAGCAATGTCCGTTTCAACTCTCTTCTCTTGATTTATATATGAGCAGCAACTCTGGTTTATTATTAAGCAAACTCCTCCCTCCTTTGCCATAATCAAATCTAGGGCCATACGATTTTGCAAAACTACCTTACCAAGGGAAGATACTTCAGTTTGTAGTCCCTGGATAGCATCCACAGTAAGATTCTCAATTTTCTCCATGGTGGCTGAGATGTTCACTATAGCCTTTTCTAATTCACTTACTCCTAACTGGGGAAAAAGCCATCTCACAAAACTATGGAAAGCTGATGGCCTCTCTGCGAGGGGATTATTCGGGATCCCGCGTACTTTCCGCCAGTGTGCCCGCATAATCCCTGGAGGAGGGTGCGAGTGATTATATACTTTATTTTGGGGAACCACGTACACCAGCGTGCAGACCCCATCCCAGTAGTTAGGTAAGGATTTCCTAGCATGCCCATCTCCACATAGCCACCAGAGTCCGTCGGGAATACAGCTATAGGAATAATTGAGCCATAATCCCATCGTTATTGCTTGCGGACACCCGCCACGGCTGTCATTGATAGCCTTCCCTCTTTCACATATAGTCCCATTAAGATCTGCTGTTAAATTGAGATTAAAAACTCCAACCTTTGGGGCAGCATTATTATGTCTCTTTATGAATATTGGCTTTTCCAGTATCTGCAGATTGAATTTGAGTGGGTGGACACTATTATTCCCACATGTGTGTAATAAGTAACTAAGGGTAATTTGCTGATCAAACAGGTTAAGCAAGAGGAACGAACCCATTGTAGCAGTCTTGAGAACTTCCTATTTAACCAGAAGATACACGTCCACAATGTTATCTGGCAACACCAAACATGGGAACACCCTGTTTGACAAGAAAGGCTTAACCACAATGTCATCAGAATGTGTTACCTTGAATGAATGTTAAACCGTTAATGTCTTGCTAACATGTGCCATTGTACCAATCAACCCTGAAAAGAATAGATTGTATAAGCTGATTCTGTGACGATATCTTATCGAAATTGCCCCAAGCAAGAAGCCCCTTGGAAGAAGCTGAGGGGCGTACCGAAGATGTTGCAATCGACCTCTGTGAAGATAAAAGGAGTTGTTTAGCTTGCCTGAATTTGCGAGTCTTTGGTGGAGCTGCGACTCCCCGGCCGCCCAGCGCTGCTTTTGCTTTCCTACCTTAATAAATATTTAATAAATCTATTTTGGACTCGATTTGTCTTAAAATTCAACTATAACAAATTTGGTGCCGTGACTCAGATGCAGACAGCCAACTCAGAATTCAACTCTGGGAGGGCGCCCCCATCTTCGGATGGTCCTGGAGGAGATTCTGACTTAGCTCACCTGGATTTTCCGAACTGAGATAGGAAAGCAAAAAGAAAGAGAAAGGAGAAACTGCAGTTCCCCGTAATTTTTGTGCACAAAGAGCCGGACGAAGACTCGGGAGTGAGTAAGTATATTGCGGTTCCGTTCGGTCGGGGATTGGGTACCCGGGGTGCGAGTGACTGAGACGTCCACTGGGCTTAGTAGCCCACCGGACGAAGTGAGTGTGGACCTCCTAATAGTGCGGTTCCCATTGTCCGCGAGGGCGTGGGCCACGAACGGAGGGAAGCGAGTGAAACTTGAGTGAGAGAAGGCACTCCCGGAAGATGGGACAGAAGAAAAGTAAGGCTTCTGGTTCCATACAGAAGATACGGGGTGGGGGTGGGCTCCCTGATATACCCCAAGATAGCCCATTAGGCCTAATGATTCGATATTGGGATAGTTCCCCTTCCCTAAAAGGGAAATCCAAGGAGAAATTGGTCTATTATTGTATGGAAATATGGGGAGGAAAACAGATAAGAAAAGATTTATATTGGCCAATTCATGGATCCTTAGAGGATTGGATATGCCAACAATTAAACATATACGTTAACAACAAACGACCATTTAATAAGGAGGAGAGTGAATATGCCTTTTTATGGATCCTGAGCATGGCTCAGGCCGCTAATTTGTTTCCATTAAAGGAAAAGAAAAATGATAAAAAGAAAAGGTGGGACATAGACGAACCTCCAGTGTCCCCCCCACCCTATGTCCCCCCTCCTCCACCACCACAAGGTCCTGAGCAAGATCTCCCTCCAACAGCACCTACAGAACCTGAGGAAGAGACTCCTCCTTCTAATCGAAGAATAACTAGAAGTCAAATCAGAGAAAGAAGGGAGGAAAATTTATTGTATCCCTTAAGGGAGACTGCTATGGGGGGACCACAACCCGGAGTTGGATTTGTATCTGTACCCCTCAGCTCCGGGGATGTGAGGGAATTTAAGAAAGAAATGGGACACTTGTTAGAGGACCCATTAGGGGTAGCAGAACGTTTTGATCAATTCCTCGGGCCTAACATTTATACTTGGGACGAGATGGAGTCTATTTTAAAGATCTTGTTCACAAACGAAGAACGAGGAATGATCAGAATGGCAGGCATGAGACACTGGGATCAGAGGCATCAGCATGGTCCCGCCGGGGATGTAAAATGGCCCTTACAGAGGCCCAATTGGGACAATCAAGACCCCGCACATAGAAATAACATGGTTGATCTCCGTGATATGATAATTCAGGGGATTAGGGATTCTGTACCTAGAGGGCAAAATATCAATAAGGCCTTTAATGAACAACAGAAGAAAGATGAAACCCCCACCGAATGGCTGGAAAGATTGAGAAAGAGTTTACAGCTATATTCTGGGTTAGACCCCGATAGCCAAGTGGGTCAAGCCCTGCTGAAAACTCAATTTGTAGCTAAATCTTGGACAGATATAAGAAGAAAGTTAGAGAAAGTAGAAGACTGGCAGGAGAGGGGGTTAGATGAGTTACTACGAGAAGCTCAGAAGGTGTATGTGAGAAGGGAAGAAGAAAGTCAGAAGAAACAAGCCAGAATCCTGATGGCTGCTGTAAGGGAAGGGCAAAATCAGGGAAAGAGAAGAGAAAGTCCCTGGAAGGGCCCAGTAGAACCGAGAAGAAGGAGATTTGGTTCGCAGGACATAGAATGTTTTTATTGTCGCAGGAAGGGACATCTGCAGAGAAATTGTCGGAAAAGAATGCAGGATGAGGAGATTTTTAAGGAAGATTAGGGGGGTCAGGGGCTCTATTTGCTGGGGACCCCTAAGGTTACCGAGCCCTTGATAAAATTGAAATTGGGTCCTCAGCATGAAGTGTTCGAGTTCCTCGTGGACTCGGGTGCCAAAAGATCAACCGTCCAAAAGTTACCATCTGGATGTGTTGAATCAAAGGATAAACTCCAAGTAATTGGTGCAAAAGGGGAACCTTTCAAGGTGCCCCTGATAAGGAATGTAGCAATAGAAGCCCCAAATAAAGATGGGGTGGGAACATTTTTATTGATCCCAGAAGCTGAATATAACCTTTTGGGACGAGACCTGATGGTGGAATTAGGAATTAATTTGGAAGTAGACCAAGAGATGTTAAAAGTAAAGTTATGCTTATTAACCGCTGAAGATGAAGCCAAGATTAATCCAGAAACTTGGTATAGCCCTGGATCGGTGGGAAAATTAAATATCAAACCGATCACAGTCTCTATAAAAGACCCAGACCAGCCAATTAGGATAAAACAGTATCCCATCTCCAGAGAAGGGAGAGAAGGGTTGCAGCCAGTAATTGAGAGACTTTTGGTCCAAGGACTTTTAGAACCCTGTATGTCTCCTCACAACACTCCCATATTGCCCGTAAAGAAGCCGGATGGGTCCTATCGCTTAGTACAAGATCTGAGAGCCATAAACGAACGAACCATTACCCGGTTCCCTGTGGTGGCTAACCCACACACTATACTTAATCGGTTAAGTCTAGAATATAAATGGTATAGTGTTATAGATTTAAAAGATGCTTTTTGGGCCTGTCCCTTAGAAGAAGAATGTAGAGACTATTTTGCTTTCGAGTGGGAGGACCCCAGAACCCATAGAAAACAACAATTACGGTGGACTGTTTTGCCCCAGGGATTCACAGAATCCCCAAATTTGTTTGGACAAGCTCTGGAACAATTATTGGAATCCTACGAATTAAGTCAGGGATTAATCCTGATTCAATACGTAGACGATTTATTGATTGCAGGAAAAACTCAAGAAGAAGTCAGAAATGAGAGCATCAAATTATTAAACTTTTTGGGCCTCAAGGGGTTAAAGGTTTCTAAGTCCAAATTGCAGTTCACTGAAGAAGAGGTAAAATATTTGGGACATTGGCTCACAAAGGGACACAAGAAATTAGATCCCGAAAGCGCCCACTAATAAAAGACAGATAAGACAGCTGTTGGGATTGTTAGGGTATTGTCGACAGTGGATAGAAAATTACAGCAGTAAAGTAAAATTCTTGTACGAAAAACTAACTAAAAATGGGTTAGTAAAATGGACCCCTGAAGATGAGAAGCGCTGGGAGAACGTGAAAAGAAACCTGGTGGAAGCACCTGTCCTCAGTTTACCCGATATCCGTAAACCCTTTCAACTTTTTATCAATGTGGATAACGGGACAGCTTATGGGGTTCTGACCCAAGGGTGGGCAGGGCAGAGAAAGCCTGTAGGATATTATTCTAAAATACTAGATCCTGTAAGCCGCGGGTGGCCCACTTGTTTACAAGCAATAGTGGCCACTGCATTATTGGTAGAAGAAGTTGGAAAGGTCACTTTAGGAGGTGAACTAAAGGTATACACCCCCCATAACATTCGAGGAGTATTGCAACAACGAGCTGATAAGTGGCTTACAGACAGTCGAATACTAAAATATGAGGGAATTTTGATTAACTCCCCTAAGTTAGAAATGGAAACCACCTCTGTTCAGAATCCTGCCCAATTTTTATATGGGGAACCTAGGGAAGATTTGACACATGACTGTCTCCAACTAATAAATTTGCAAACTAAGATAAGGGAGGATTTAGAGGAAGATGAATTAGGCAAAGGGGAGAAATTATTTGTGGATGGTTCCTCACGAGTGGTTGAAGGACAACGGAAATCGGGATATGCTATTGTGGACGGGTATACCTTTCAGATAAAAGAGTCAGGACCATTAAATAAAGCTTGGTCCGCACAAGCATGTGAGTTATATGCTATGATGAGAGCATTAAAACTTTTAGAAAATAAAATTGGAACCATTTATACAGATTCAAAGTATGCCTTTGGGGTGGTGCATACCTTTGGAAAAATTTGGGAAGAGAGGGGCTTAATTAACACCCAGGGAAAGGGATTAGTCCATGAAAAACTAATCCAAGAAGTTTTAAAGGCCTTAAGAGGTCCACTAAAGATAGCCATAGTCCATGTAAAAGGACATCAGAAGGGACTAACCCATACAGTAAGAGGAAACAATCTAGCCGACGCAGAGGCAAAGCGGGCTGCCTTGTTAATGGTTCAGACCTTGGAAGAGGAACCTGAAAGGCTAAAAATAGAGAAGACTTTCACTCTCCAAGAATTGGATAAGCTAAAACAAATTGGAGCAAAAAGAGATGGTGATAAATGGCTGCTACCAGATGGTAGGGAAATTCTTCCAAAGGGATTAGCCAGAGGAATACTAAATAAATTACACCATAAAACCCATTGGGGAATTCAGGCTTTAGTGGATCAGTTTGAAACAAAATATGCCTGCATCGGAATATACGGATTAGCCAAAAGGATCTTAGAGGGATGTTTAACCTGTCAGAAAGTGAATAAACGACAACTTAGGGAGAAGGTTCAAGGGGGTCGTGAACTGGCTAAAAGGCCCTTTGAGAAAATACAAGTGGATTTTACTGAATTACCGAAGGTTGGGAGATATCAGTATTTATTAGTCTTGGTTGATCACCTTACACACTTTGTAGAAGCCTTCCCAGTGATAAGGGCTACTGCAAAGACAGTTATTAAAATCCTCTTGGAAGAAATTATTCTGAGGTATGGAACTATTGTGGTAATTGACTCAGACCGAGGCCCACATTTTACATCCAAAATAATTAAAGAAACAACTGAATTGTTCGGTACAAAATGGGAATACCATACTCCCTGGCACCCACAAAGTTCCGGGAAAGTAGAAAGAATGAATGGGGAAATAAAGAAACACCTAACCAAACTTATGGTGGAGACAAAAATGAATTGGACTAAATGTCTACCGCTGGCCTTGCTTTACATTAGAACTCAACCTAGGACAGATACTGGTATATCCCCCTTTGAAATGTTGTATGGGATGCCTTATGACTTTGGATTATTAGTAGAGCACCCAAAGGTCGAGGATAAAATTTTAACAGAATATATTTTAGAACTTACAAGAAGGAGACAGGAACTAAGAAAGAAGGGTTTGGTAGTACAAAGACCTCCCTTGGACATTTCCATACACCAAATCCAGCCTGGAGACCAGGTATTAATCAAAACCTGGAAAGAAACCTCCCTAACACCCCGTTAGGAAGGACCCTTTGTTGTTTTACTTACCACAGATACGGCTGTACGGACAGCAGAAAAAGGATGGACTCATGCCAGCAGAATTAAGGGACCTATCTTCCCAGAAAGGTGGACCGTAACATCAGAACCAGGAGACCTCCGAATGAAGATAAGGAAAAACGAGACCGGTAAATGAACCACTCCAGAAGGGAAGCAAGAAATAGTTTACATCAATGGTTCCAAATACCACCTGGAAATACCCTACGAAAAGTATATTTTGCACCTTGGAGTGAGGAGAGAATACCTGACCAAACGGGGGGGGCTGGATTATACAAACTGACAGGAACTCCTCAGGTTTTTCCTTTTTGCTGTGAGACGGAGACAGAAATACCTGAATCGCCCAGTATAGGAGATCTCCGTGGAATACCCTGCGTGAAACACCCCACTTCCGGACATTTATGTTGGGTTGTTTGCCGATGTTTAAATTGTGATAAAGAATGGTCCTGTGTTTCATTTAAGAGACAACCTTATTGTATGAAATGTCGCAATAATTTGACACATACCAGGGAACAACGGGCTCAAGCAGAGATTCGTAAATTATTTTGTGGGTGGGAATTGTCAATACCCGAGCTTTGGGAAATATATGAAACAGACTGGTATAGAGTTTTAAGACAGTGTGTTATAAGATTTGCCTGGAAACGGGCACAACAACCAAACAGGTGGAAATATATTTGAGAGGTAACTAACTCTTTAGACCTTGGAAATTATTGACAGGATAACAGCAAAATCCCCCTGAAGACTACCTGCTGCTGCCGAGAAGATATTAATATCCCGTTGCTCTCCGCAAAAGAGTAGACGAGGAAGGCAGAGAGGTACTGAACAGTGGGGGAAATGAAAGCTGGTATCCTATTAATGGTATTAATTACCACGACTTTAGAAAATGAACATCAACCCTTCCATTGGACCTTAGGTCGATGGGAAGATTCAATAGAAGTTCGGTATAATGTGACAGCCGGACCCCCAGAATTCCAAGTTAAATTGGAAGAATTAGTCTTTTATGAACTAGACCCACCCGGTCGACAAGAAAGAGCAATAAAACCTTTTTATCTCTGCCCCAGTTCGAATCCAGGGAAAAGCTATTGCAATTTCCCTAATCACTATTACTGTGCATATTGGGGATGTGAAACCATAGCTTCAAACTGGGATGTAGCCAGTAAAGATAGATTTTTAAATATAATATGGGGGCCCAGAGGATGCAACCCGCCAGCTTCTAGCTGGGATGGACACATAGAGGGCTCCCATCTTGGCAACTGTAAGCATGTTATATTAGAAATCCTGCAGCCTAATGACCATGGATGGTTATTTGGACGAACCTGGGGAATGCGATATTGGGAATCTGGAACTGATAGAGGAGGACTAATATTCATTCAAAAACGGGAAGTTAAAATACCACAAGCAGTAGGGCCCAATCGAGTCATCACAAAGCCAAAGGGAGGAAACTCCACAGCCTCAGTCACCCCAGGGACATACCTAACCTCTACAAATAAAGTGGAGAAAATACCCAAAGATGATGAACCCTTATGGGCTGTAACGAAGGCAGCCTATCAAGCTCTAAATGCAACAAATCCAAATTTTACCACTTCCTGTTGGTTATGTTATGATGTAAAACCCCCTTTTTATGAAGGGATAGCTGTGCCATCTCCCTTTAATACCTCTGCCGAGGAGAATCCCTCCAGATGTAATTGGAAAGAACGGAAAGCAGGGATTACTCTCCAACAGGTCAGAGGGAGCGGTTGGTGTATAGGAAAGGTGACGAATGGGGAAAGAGCTCTATGTACTAACCAAACTCAAAACTTTACATCTGATATTAAATGGATTCTGCCTAGTCCTGGGGCATGGTGGGTTTGTTCCATAACCGGATTAACACCTTGTTTGTCCACTGCTGTTCTCAAGAAAAATGCCTCAGAATTTTGTGTACAAGTTACTGTGGTACCTAGAATCCTCTTACATGGGGAAGAAACTATGTATTTACATTGGAGCAATTCAGGACATAAAATCAACAAAAGAGAGCCAATATCTGCAATTACTATAGCTACTCTACTTGGTTTAGGGGTCGCCGGGACCGCCACTGGCATAACCTCCTTGGTACAACAACAACAGAGTCTAACATCTCTAAGAGCTGCAGTAGACGAAGATTTGGCCCGAATAGAAAAATCTGTTTCCTATTTAGAGAAATCATTGACCTCATTGTCAGAAGTAGTTTTACAGAATCGAAGAGGATTGGACCTTTTGTTCATGCAAAACGGAGGATTATGCGCTGCCCTAGGTGAAGAATGTTGCTTTTATGCTGACCATACAGGGGTAGTAAGAGATTCGTTAGCTAAGCTGAGAGAAGGATTAGAGAAAAGAAAACGGGAACGAGAGGCTCAGTCCTCCTGGTATGAATCTTGGTTTAATCCGTCACCATGGCTGACTACCTTAATTTCTACTTTGGCGGGACCCCTCATAATGTTACTATTGGCTCTGACTTTTGGACCCTGTGTCATTAATAAACTTGTAACCTTTTTTAAAAGGCAGGTTAGAAAAAGTGCAGCTAATGGTGATGAAGCAATCAGAACTGGAAATGAAAATTATACCGAACGAAAACCCTGAATTAGATGCCGCTTGTGAGGTATTGTCTAGGTTTGATCAGCAAATCACTTATAAATAAAAGAAGGGGGGATTGTAATAAGTAACTAAGGGTAATTTGCTGATCAAACAGGTTGAGCAAGAGGAACGAACCCATTGTAGCAGTCTTGAGAACTTCCTATTTAACCAGAAGATACACGTCCACAATGTTATCTGGCAACACCAAACATGGGAACACCCTGTTTGACAAGAAAGGCTTAACCACAATGTCATCAGAATGTGTTACCTTGAATGAATGTTAAACCGTTAATGTCTTGCTAACATGTGCCATTGTACCAATCAACCCTGAAAAGAATAGATTGTATAAGCTGATTCTGTGACAATATCTTATCGAAATTGCCCCAAGCAAGAAGCCCCTTGGAAGAAGCCGAGGGGCTTACCGAAGATGTTGCAATCGACCTCTGTGAAGATAAAAGGAGTCGTTTAGCTTGCCTGAATTTGCGAGTCTTTGGTGGAGCTGCGACTCCCCAGCCGCCCAGCGCTGCTTTTGCTTTCCTACCTTAATAAATATTTAATAAATCTATTTTGGACTCGATTTGTCTTAAAATTCAACTATAACGTGTATTTTGGGACTTCGTGGCCCTTTGGGGGTATTGGAGTCTGGAAGCCCCAGCAAAGAGTCTCACCAGTAGGGAGACGGGATTGGTATTGACCTGGGGCACAGCCACCTTCTATATTCCATAGGAGGTTTTTCCCTGTAGGTAAAGTGGAATTATTTAGATTGTCATAAGGCCAGCTCCAATTTGCGTAAGAGACTGGTATTCCAAGGAGGGGGAGTTCTAAATTTCCCTTGGGAAGGGCTGTGCATATCCAGCAACTGGAGAGGTTCAGACTATCTGCTACAGATTTGGTCATTTGTATATATGAGTTCTGATCCCACATTTCCACAGTTCCCCACAACATAATGACTATGTCCGTGAGAAAAATAGTTTTCCCGGTTGGGCTTGTGTGACCTTCCATGGAGATTTATGTGCCTTTTTCTCTCTGGTGTGGTGGATCCAGGCACTCTGCTCCTTGATTTTGATTGCTGTGAAAGAGGTGAGTAGTACCTGGAATGGTCCTTCCCACTGCGGCTCCAAAGTTTTTTCTGTAAGAGACTTTACATATACATAGTCTCCAGGTTGTATGTTATGTACAGGCCCATCCAAACCCCTACTTCGAGTCCCAACCACATGTTTCTCAATTTTGCTGAGCTGTCTGCCTAATGCCACCATGTAGGAAGTCATGATTTCATCCCCAGCTTGTGTGGACATTCCTTTCTGTATTCTATAGGGTCGTCCATACAAGATTTCAAAAGGGCTCAGTCCTTCCTTCACTCTTGGTCTAGTTTGTATGCGCATGAGAGCCAAGGGAAGGGACTGAGGCCAGGCCAAGTTCGTTTCCTGCCCCAATTTCACAATCTGCTGTTTGATTAGGTGGTTCATTTTTTCTACTTTTTTTTCTACAGCAGTTATCTTAGAATTTATACAATCAAACTTTACATATTCAAGGGGCGCCTATACATATCCATAACCTTTCCCCGAAAAGGCGGTCTTTATTACAATGAGTTACGAGAAATCATTCCCATAGTCTCCGCCTTTAACTCCTCCCAGCTGTGCACGCGCAGTGCCTCCTGGTGGTCGTGGGCCGGGGTCTCGGGGATGAAGGCTGTATGTCTTCCTTGCTGTGTACCTCTCGCCTTTAATCTTAATGTGTTGCTCCAGGCCACGGGACTGGTTTCAGCCAGATGATCGCTCTGTCAAGACAACTGGGTTCCTTCTTTGAATACCAGTTGTTCCCTTTTCTCCCAGGGAGGCCACTGGAATGTGACCACTTTATGGTTTCAACACATCCTTTCTTTGCCTAAACACCTTACACAATGGCTTAAGGCTATAGATACACAGCTTAAGCCAAGCAATGGCTCTACTAACCCTTGAGTGTTATTTCCCCTTATCACCTGAAAGCCCCCCTCTTCCTATCAGGTTTTACTCCTGCAGCTTCAAGGATGCTGAGAAACAGTACACAGCATGGGAAAAAGGACTGTTTGTAGTTAGCTTGGACTTGCGAGAAGCAGAGCGTACCATCCGTCAACAGCCGATCATGCTTAGAGGCCCTTTCAAGGTAATCAATGCTGCTTTAGCTGGAACCCCACCACCACCCCAACGGGGTGGCACAAAGGGCTTCGGTATGGAAATGGTATGCACAAATAGAACATTATTGTGACATTATTAAGGTGTCTGAAGGCGCTACCAAAAGCTTAGTTATTCAAGAGGACGTAATCCCAGATTGGGAGGACAATACACCCCCTCCTGTTGTGCAGGTAGCCCCCCCATTCTCAGAACAGTTGCAAAATGTCTCGCTTACAGACGCCTCTGCTAAGTGAGAGGGCAAGACTTGGAAATACCGTGCAGTTGCATTACAGATAAAAACCGACCAAAAAATAGTCACTGAAGGAGAAGGCAGTGCTCAAGTGGGAGAATTAGTGGCTGTGTGGAGTGTTTTTCAGCACGAGGCTCAATCTACCTCTCCTGTCTATATCTACACTGATTCTTTCACTGTTTTTAAAGGGTGCACTGAGTGGCTCCCATTTGGGGAACAGAATGGGTGGGAAGTTCATAGA
This sequence comes from Numenius arquata, assembly GCF_964106895.1. Lineage (NCBI taxonomy): Eukaryota > Metazoa > Chordata > Aves > Charadriiformes > Scolopacidae > Numenius > Numenius arquata. The sequence goes on along the minus strand of NC_133615.1, from coordinate 25,269,925 downwards.
ATACCCATGTGGCAAAGGGAAAAGTGGCAAGATATTCTAGCTATTGCTGAACAAGGGAACTTTGCAGTGGCATGGGTTGCCTCCCACCAGGCCGACGAAACTTCATCTAGCCGGTGGAACAACAAAGCCGAGGAGCTGGCCCAACTCACCCCCTTGCAAAAAGAACCAATAGGGGAGAGCTGGGAATGACTCTTGGAGTGGTTACATGTGAAAAGGGGGCACATGGGGGCTAAAGATCTGTATCGAGAAGCTCAAACAAAAGATTGGCCAGTCACCCAAGAAAATTGCCAGACTTGTATCTCAGCTTGTGGCCAATGCCAGAAAAGAAAAGAAAAGAAAAGAAAAGAAAAGAAAAGAAAAGAAAAGAAAAGAAAAGAAAAGAAAAGAGAAGAGAAGAGAAGATAAGAGAAAAGAAAAAAGAAAAACATCCTCTTAAGGACGACCTGCTACATATTCGAACGGGTAAAGGACTGTGGGATGCCTGGCAAATAGATTACATCGGTCTGTTCTGAAGATCTAACGGGAAATATTATGTACTAGTAGGGATAGAAGTAATATCAGGCCTAGTGCGAGCCAAGGCTTGTAGCATATGAAGGCACGGACCCCGGTCGGAGGTGCAATCAGAATCATTTATTACAACAAACACGCAGCTTATATAGTACTAAGTATCTTCTTTCCCAACCAACAAGCCCTTGCAACCTCCAACTGCCAGACAGGCGGAATTCCCCTCAATCAGTAGGGTTAGGCACTGTTTATGGGTCGTCCCCTGCCAGCGTTCCTACTTCTTCTGTTCCTTCCTCTGGTCTTGCTTCTTCCACAATCCTGTTCACCCACAAAGGCTTTTCCCCACACCACAGTAGAAAACACTATTAAAGCTTTACAATTATGGTTTAGTACCCTTCCTAAGCCACAGTCAATTCAGGCAGACAGTGGCTCTCATTTTACTGCTAAAGTTGTTCAGGACTAGGCCAAAGAGAAAGGAATTCAATGGCTGTTTCACACTCCATACTACCCTCAGGCAAATGGAATAGTGGAATGTATTAATGGCCTTCTCAAACGATTCCTTAAACCCCATGAATCAGAGTGGGAAAAACGTGCCTTAATGGGTGCCTGAAAATTACAACCTTTAGCCCACAAGCCCCTACCGTTGTCTCGACAGATCATCCCAGTAAACCTTCACATTACCCTGGACAACCAGCGCTGGTGGAACTACCTACTATAGGAGCAGTTCCTTTAGTATTGAGTACACCCCTTAACAAATAGACCTGGATTGCAAAAGACGCCCTAGGCAAAGAATACAAAATTAATGCTATATGGATTGTTCCATCTTTTTAGTAATTGTAACCCTGTTTCTCGTTTTGAACTGAGGATGGGTTTTTTTCTTCTTTTTGTCTTTCCAGGAACAGTCCACCGAAAACCGAAGACTCCACTGCAAGCTGCACTAGATACATGTACTAGATACATGTAGGCCTCAAGGCTTCAGTCCTTTGCATTGTATTGGTAACAGTTGCTTTGCTTTGCTTATGTTTTCAGGATGTATTGTATATCACCACAGAAGCTGTTTTGGGCAACCTTACTCGTCACCCTTAATTTCTGGGGAAGCTGTAGTCTCATAGATGTTATGATAAGGGGAAATAACACTCAAGGGTTAATAGCAGGGCCATTGCTTGGCTTAAGCTGTGTATCTATAGCCTAAAGCCATTGCCAAGGTGTTTAGGCAAAGAAAGGATGTGTTGAAACCATAAAGTGATCACATTGGCCTCGATGGGAGACGTAAACCAACTCCCAAAAGATCTTGAGTCCTGGGAAGCCCAGCCTGAGGAGGGGAAACTGTTAAAATATGTGGACAATATCCTGATTGCCACCAAGACAAAGGATGCTTGTATGGCCTGGACAGTGAGTCTGCTAAACTTTTGGGGGTTCCAGGGATACCGGGTATCCAAGAAGAAGGCCCAAGTAATGCAGCGTAAGGTGATTTATCTGGGCTATGAAAACAGTGCTGGACAAAGGACTTTGGGACAGGCCTGAAAAGAGACAATATGCCAAACTCCGAGACCGCAAACAATGAAAGAGTTATGAACTTTCCTGGGAATGACTGGGTGGTGCCGACTAAACCCCTGTAACACCTTGAATGAACAGGCCTTTGAGTTGCAAAAAGGCCCTGATGTCGGCCCCAGCCTTAGGACTCCCAGATGCAAGTAAACTGTTTTTTCTTTTTTGTCACGAGAAGCAGGGGATTGCCCTGGGAATACTAGCACAAGATCTGGGCCCGTATCGACGAGCAGTTGCCTACTTTTGGACGCAACTGCAAAGGGTTGGCCTGGATGCTTGCGAGCAGTCGCAGCTGTAGTACTAAACATCCAGGAAGCCCGAAAATTCACCCTGGGCCAGAAAATGACTGTGTTGGTGTCCCATACAGTATTAGAAGTGAAAGGCGGACACTGGCTCTCCCCACAAAGATCCTTGAGATATCAGGCTATAATGGTAGAACAAGATGATGTGGAGATTGTAGTCACTAACATTGTCAATCCAGCCTCTTTCCTCAGTGGAAACACAGGAGAACCAGTGCATCACGACTGTCTGGAGGCCATTGCAGCAACATATTTGAGCCGTTCGGACCTGAGAGACAGTCCTATGGAAAACACGGAAAACTGGTTCACGGATGGAAGCAGCTATGTCCTAAGCGGTAAAAGGCATGCCGGATATGCCATTACCACCAGTCAGGAAGTAACAGAGTCAGGGCCTTTGCCCATGAATACCTCGGCACAGAAGGCAGAAATAATTGACAGACTCGAAATACACCTTTGGAGTCGTACATGCGCATGGAGCAATCTGGAAGGAGAGAGGATTATTGAACTCACAGGGCAAAAACATCAAGCATGCAGAGGAGATCCTGAAACTGCTGGAGGCAGTCCAACTCCCTGAGAAAGTGGCGATCATGCACATTAAGGCACACCGGAAAGTAAACTCGGAGTTGGAAAGAGGAAATGAGCTGGCGGACAGAGAGGCAAAACAGGTAGCCAAAGCAAAGGTAAAAACAGAAGGGGCTTTGATCCCTGAGGGGCGAATTTCCCTAGAAGGTAAGCCAGAATATACCAAGGAAGATCAGAAGCTTATCACAGATCTAGAAGGATCATATAATGAGGAGGGATGGGCTCTCACCCCACAAGGGAAACTAATCCTTCCCTCTTATCTAGTATGGTCTCTGAAAAGGGAAGAACATAGAAAGAGGCATTGGGGGGCAGAGGCACTAAATAAACAACTAATTAGAGAAATTGTAGCTAGAAATTTATACACCACTGTGAGACAAGTGACTCAGCAGTGCGATCTTTGCCTCCAGACTAATCCCAAAAATACCCCCAAACCAGAAATGGGCCAAATTGGGAAGGGCAACGGGCCTGGGCAACAATGGCAGCAGAACTCCCAAGAAAAGGGGGGTATTGGTATTTATTAGTATTAACTGATACCTTTTCAGGTTGGCCAGAACGGACATTGCTCGAATTTGGCAACAGTCAAGGGTACTACACCAGGTATCTCAAGATGATGCTTTACTTGGTTTTTCTGATCTTTGGAAAAATTAACCTCGTGGCTGCCTGACTCTGCTTGGTTGAAGCAGTTGTTTGTATTATTAATTACAATGATAGTCTTAGGGATTGTGATTTGCACTTTACTTAGATGCTTTATGTGCTGTGCAAAAGGAACCACAAGTGATTACGAACTTTGGAAGAAGCATCAGCTTTGACAAAAAGTTGAGTCAGGAAAATATTTTAAGAAATGCTTAGAGAAAGAAAACATGCTGTAGGAATAAGTAAAAGAATTTACTAATCTCTTAGAAAAGGGGGGATTGATAAGGGGAAATAACACTCAAGGGTTAATAGCAGGGCCATTGCTTGGCTTAAACTGTGTATCTATAGCCTAAAGCCATTGCCAAGGTGTTTAGGCAAAGAAAGGCTGTGTTGAAACCATAAAGTGGTCACATTCCAGTGGCCTCCCTGGGAGAAAAGGGAACAATTGGTATTCAAAGAAGGAACCCAGTTGTCCTGACATAGCGATCATCTGGTTTCCCAGTCCCGTGGCCTGGAGCAACACATTAACATTAAAAGCGAGAGGTACACAGCAAGGAAGACATTCGGCCTTCATCCCGAGACCCCGGCCCACGACCACCAGGAGACACTGCGCATGTGCAGCTGGGAGGAGGTAAAGGTGGAGACTATGGGAATGATTTCTCATAACTCGTTGTAATAAAGACTGCCTTTTCGGGGAAAGGTTATGGATATGTATAGGCGCCCCTTGAATATGTAAGATCTGATTGTATAAATCCTCAGCTAACTGCCGCGGTGGGTGTGCACGATTTTGGTGGGGCGACTCCCCGTCCTGCCCGGCGCCGAATAAACATACCTACTTTACAACCTCACAGGTTGTGGAGTCTGCTTTCCGCACGTCAGTTAATGGATGGAAAAATGAGTTTGTGACTTTAGGAAACTCTGTAGCTCGCGTGTTCAACCTCACTAATTTTTGGGTGTGCGGAGGACCACTTGGTTTGGAGAGCTGGCTGTGGACCTCGGTCCCTGTTTCCCCTAAACGGCTAGTGAGCAATTACAGAGAAGTCAAAAAGGACATCTATTGGGAAAAAGAAAGTTCACTGTCTCCTTGGCTAGTACAATATCCAGCTCGAGGCCAATATTGTCTGAATTGCACTCAACCAGGTGGTACTTTTGTAGGGATCAGCACTTGTAATATATGGGAACCTTCACATATGGGAACCGCATACCTCCTCCTAATAGTCTTTTTGTGATACCCACAAAACAATATAGCCTCACCAACAAAGGCCCTCGATGGGCTTGGGTGAATTCATCAGGGCATGTGAAGCTATTTTCCGGCTTCTGGTCTGTGGCAAATATGACTGTTCACTCAAACTTTTGGCACACACAAGAAGCAAAAATGATCTGCGATTGGAGGAATGACACAGGTGCTTGGTATTGTCGTGCTATATATAGACCCAACCGTTCCAGTCCGTGGCAGAATTTGCCACTCCTTACCCCTTTAGGGTTGAGCAATTCAACCTATTTTCAGGTGCCTTACGCTTCCTACTGGTTTATTTGAAAATGGCACCAGAGCACTAAAAGGCCACCATTGGATCTGTGGACACCATGCATACAAAATGCTACCAGCAAATTGGACAGGAACATGTTATGTTGAAGTAATCCACCCTTTGTTTTTTCTCCTTCCTGAAAATGGTAGTAAAGATCTAAATGTTAAGCTGTACAATGACCTTACACAGAACAAGTGATCTATCGACACCAGTCTGACATCTGGAAGCGGTCAAAAATGGGGAAAAGATGACTGGTCTCCCCAACGAATCATCGAATATTATGGGCCAGCCACCTGGAACCCTAATGAATTAATTAGTGGTGCTTGAGAACCCATTTATAACCTAAACCGCATAATTCACCTTCAAGCTGTTTTAGAAATCTTTACTAATGGAACTGCTTGCACCCTAGACCTATTGGCAGACCAGGCCACAGAAATGTGAACTGCAATTTTGCAACACTACATGGTTCTCAACTACCTGCTAGCAGAAGAAGGAGGTGTCTGTGGTAAATTGAATGACTCAAATTGTTGCTTAAAAATTGATGATAATGGCCAAGTTGTCAAACAAGTAACCTCTGGAATAAGAAAGCCCACATCCCTGTTCAAACCTGGGAAGAGTGGGAAATTGATCCCTTTTCCTGGCTTCCAGGAGGTCCATGGGTCAACAAAATTTTGTTCTACTTGCTGTGTGGGATTGCGATGCTTTTATTCTTACCATGTATAATTCTGTGTTTAATACAATTGATTCAAAGTGTAGTACAAAATATGCAATTTGTATCTACCATCTCCCCTAATGGCGTGAAGTATGTACTGGCCGTCCGAGGAACTGTTTCTGTGCCTGTAAATATTGTGTGATTTCTTGCCTAACTTTCTGTCTTTTATTATCCACTCCTCACCAACCACAGGTCCTGAAGAACTCATAAGCAACCTTTGAGCCATGGGGTGGATGTGAGAACCCGACAGAAAACCAGAATGTCTCAAAGTTCGCTTGCTGCAAGATATCTGCCACCTGTGTGGCAGACATGATATGACAACAAAGGAGGTATGTCCTTGGTTCTCAAAACAACTATATCTTGTTTACCCCAAGAAACTTGTCTGCCATGTAGGCCCCAGCACTGCCCAGGGGGAAGAGGCAAGGGGGGCTTGTGCAGCAACCATGTCGGACAATGATTGGATGAGCACAGGTAACTGTCACTTTGGTCAAACTACGAGTCGACAGGGACTATAAATTACTGTTGTACCCCACTGCAAATGGGACCCTCACCACCGTCGACCCTCGCTATCGTCACGACTTGAGAGACCTGAGAATCACGGATCAACGGGACGCTGATGACTCCAGAGGACCGTCACGTCGTCGTGCAGACCTAACATCTTGCTGGTGGTGACTATTATTGCTACGCTCCTTAATACTGCTTCTCTTTTCCTTCTTTCCTATACCTCTGCCTTTTTTTTATCGCCATCTAGTGTTATTTTAGGTAACAAGAGTAAGTTATAGTAAACGGCATCTGACCTCGTTTGTGTCTTAATCGCACCCTCAGAATCATTACGACCCCCTCCCGGACCAAAAATCGGACCGGGACCTAACACCCCAATAAGTCAGTACTCTCCTCCCCCAGTCAGAGGGAAAGGGAGCCCCAGGCATATGCCATGTTGCGCACTCTGGTTCTTCCTGTGTGACTAGGGGGAGGACATGAGGAAGTGGGATGATGAACCCACCTTTAAGCTGGAAGCGCATGTACATGAACTGAGAAGGAAGACAGCTGTTAAGAAAGGGCCACCCAAGAAGACTTATTTGCTCTAGTGACACAAGAAGGCAATCAGCAGTCTCCCAGACATAGAAGGACTGAGAGCACCTCCCTTGATCCTAGTGAGGGGACTTCTGGTCTGGCACTAAAAAGGGCAGACAGTGAATACTCGGAACAGGAACAGAGGGTCGCTGCCTTAGGCCAGGAGGAGGAAAGGGATGACTACATATACTGGACTGTGTGGTTTCAATGACCTGGCACATCAGACCCACAGGAGTATAATGCTTTGGTAGGCACTGGTGCACAGTGTATGCTGGTGCCATCAGGGTATAGGGGCACTGAACCCATCTGCATCTCTGGAGTGACAGGGGGATGTCAAGAATTGTCTGTATTGGAGGCTGAGATTAACAGGGGACAAGTGGGAAAAGCATCCCATTGTGACTGGCCCAGAGGCCCCTTGTATCCTCAGGAGAGGGTATTTCAAGAACCCAAAAGGGTACCAATGTCCGTTTGGTGTAGTCACTGTGAACACAGAGAAGATCAAACAGCAGTCTACCCTGACTGGCCTCTTGGAATATCCCTTTGTTGTGGGATTGCTGCTAGTTGAAGAACAGCAGATGCCAATCGCTACCAGGATGGTGCACCTGCGGCAATATCACACGAACCTAGACTCCCTGGCTTCCATCCGTGAGCTGATTAATCAATTGGAGAGCCAAGGAGTGATCAGTAAGACTCACTCACCTTTTAATCGTCTGACAGAGGGTGGAGAGTAACAGTAGACTATCATGGCCTGAATGAAGTCAAGCTACCACTGAGTGCTGCTGTACCAGACATGTTAGAGCTTGTTGCGACAGAGGGAAGACAGGGCCACTCAATATGAGTGATCAGCAAGCTTTGTTTATTGATTCACACAGTTGCCTTTTATGTCCTAACATAATTAGCTCATACATATTACAAAAGTTAAGCTCATGATTGGTTAGTTCTTAGAAAGATCAACTCCGCCCTTGGTTCCTTCTTTACAGTTACTTTCATCCTCTTTTCCCATGCCTGAGCAGCTGCAACCTCCCTGTTATCATACAACAATTATAGTCAAGGACAAGGTGTCCTTACCAGCCCAGCAGTTACGGGGGCTGAATCCGATGTTTCTCAAGCTTTTGCTCGGCCAGCTGGATCATGTCTACGTGACCCTTCTCAGCTAGCCATTCTCCCACAAGAGCTCCAATATGAACTGGAGTCAAAGGCAGCCAAATGGTATGCTACAATTGACATTGCCAAGATACCTCACTGTTGGGGCCATACGACCTGGCCAGGAGGAGGAGAGTGAGAAACCAGCCCCAGAGCCAGCCCAGCCTGTCCCCACCCGGGCAGGGACCCACTGGTGCCCCTGGGACCCCACGCATTGTTGGGGCCATGCAAAACATCTGGAAGATCGATTAAGACTGATTTTGGAGCCCTTCTGAGCATGTCGCAGATCAAGCAAAACTTGATCAGAAATAAGACTATATTGCTTTAAGAATAAGATTGTTTCGAGCTAGCCAGACAGAGGAAAAAAAAACATTGTGTGTGTCTGTGAAGGTCAGGCTGGAAAACCACCTGGAGGAGTGTGTGTAGAGAGATGTGGCTGAAGACAGTTGCATTCTGTGAGAATGAGAGTGCTCACCCTGTTTGGCAAAACAGCTCAGAAACTAGCTCTATATATATAGCTTTGTGTATGTGAATAAAGTGTGGTGCTTGTGCTTCTGCTGCTGCTGCTGCTTCTGCATCTGCTTATTGCATACAATTGCGTCCTGATCAGTCATCGCCGTACCTCACCTCTGTGAATCACACATTTAAGAATTATAATTAAAATACACATTCATCACATAATCATCACAAACCACTAATATCAACAAAAAGAATTCCCCCCCCCAAGAAAACCCCAACATCATCACAACACCAACAAAAGTGGACAATTTACACACAATCCACCCCTTGTCCCTTCACCCCAATTACAACAGCAGAAATGCCCCATGATCATTCTGCTCTTCACTCTCTAGCTGTGTTCAGTCTGCTTTTTGCCCATTACCTCTCCCAATTACTATCCTCATCTCAAATTCCTCATGCCCCACATTGGGCACCAAAAGGACTGTGGTGGGTTGACCTTGGCTGGATGCCAAGTGCCCACCAAACTGCTCTATCACTCCCCCTCAGGGTGGGGAAAAAAATATAATGAAAGGCTCGTGGGTCAAGAAAAGGACCGGGAGATCACTCACCAATTACCATCACAGGCACAACAGACTTGGGGAAATTAATTTAATTTATTGCCAATCAAAATCCGAGTAGGAAAATGAGAAATAAAACCAGATCTTAAAACACCTTCCCCCCACCCCTCCCTTCTTCCCGGGCTCAACTTCACTCCTGATTTCTCTACCTCCTCCCCCCAAGCAGTGCAGGGGGATGGGGAATTGGGGTTGTAGTCAGTTCAGCACATTATCTCTGCCGCTCCTTCCTACTTTTCTCCTGCTCCAGCATGGGAGACAGTCCTCCACGAACTTCTCCAATGTGAGTCCTTCCCACAGTGCCATGTTTTTTTCATGAAGTGCTCCAGTGTGGGTCCTTTCCACGGGGTGCAGTCCTTCAGGAAGAGACTGCTCCAGCGCGGGCTCTCCATGGGGTCACAGCCTTCTTCAGGTGCATCCACATGCTCCGGTGTGGGGTCCTCCAGGGGCTGCAAGTGGATATCTGCTCCACTCTTAACCTCCACGGGCTGCAGGGGGACAGCCTGCTTCACCATGGTCTTCACCACGTTCTTCACCACAGGCTGCAGAGGAGTTTCTGCTCCGGTGCCTGGAGCACCTCCTCCCTCCTTTTTCACTGACCTTGGTTTCTGCATAGTTCTTTCACATATTCTCACTCCTCTCTTCCGTCTGCTGTTGCACAGGGTTTTTTTTCCCTTTTCTTAAATAAGCTATTGCAGAGGCACTACCACTATCTCTGATGGGCTCAGTTTTGGCCAGCAGAGGGTCCATCTTGGAGCTAGCTAGCATTGGCTCTATCGGACATGCTGGAAGCTTCTAGCAGCTTCTCACAGAAGCCACCCCTATAGCCCCCCTGCTACCAAAACCTTTCCACACAAATCCAATACAATCATACATATTTTATGTGCTTTAAATGTTTCTTTTTTTTTGAAGTCTCGTAAGAAGAACTTCCCTAAGAAAACAGAATACAGTTTTTGACAAAACGATTGCTTTTTATTTAAAAAGGAAATAGGTATTAAAAATAAATGTTCTTAATAGAAACATCTTTGTTGGCAACATGGACAGTGGGATTAAATGCACCCTCAGCAAGTTTGCTGACGACACCAAGCTGTGTGGCGCGGTTGACATGCTGGAGGGAAGGGATGCCATCCAGAGGGACCTGGACAGGCTTGAGAAGTGGGACAGTACAAACCTCATGAAGTTCAACAAGGCCCAGTGCAAGGTCCTGCACCTGGGTCATGGTAATCCCAGGCACAAATACAGGTTGGGTGGAGATTGAGAGCAGCCCTGAGGAGAAGGACTTGGGGGTGTTGGTGGATGAGAAGCTCAACATGAGCCGGCAATGCGCGCTGGAAGCCCAGAAAGCCAACCGCATCCTAGGCTGCATCAAAAGAAGTGTGGCCAGCAGGTCCAGGGAAGTGATTCTTCCCCTTTACTCTGTTCTCGTGAGACCCCACCTGGAGTACTACATCCAGCTCTGGGGCCCCCAACATAAGGACATGGACCTGTTGGAACGGGTCCAGAGGAGGGCCACAAAGATCATAAGAGGGCTGGAGCACCTCTCCTATGAAGACAGGCTGAGAGAGTTGGGGTTGTTCAGCCTGGAGAAGAGGAGGCTCCAGGAAGACCTTATAGCAGCCTTCCAGTACCTGAAGGGGGCCTACAGGAGAGATGGGGAGGGAGTCTTTATCAGGGAGTGTAGTGATAGGACGAGGGGTAACGGTTTTAAATTGGAAGAGGGGAGATTTAGATTAGATATGAGGAAGATATTATTTACTGTGAGGGTGGTGAGGCACTGGAACAGGTTGCCCAGAGAAGTTGTGGATGTCCCATCCCTGGAGGTGTTTGGGGCCAATCTGGATGAGGCTTTGAGCAACTTGGTCTAGTGAGAGGCCCCCCTGCCCATGGCAGGGGGGTTGGAACAAGATGATCTTTAAGGTCCCTTCTAACCTGAACCATTCTATGATTCTATGATCCGCATGGCCAAGAAAGATAATTTCTATCAACAAAACATTTGGAATGAGAACACTTGACTAGTTTTGTACATCTGGATGTAGTTTTCTTTTACTATTAAGGCTTCAGGTCTGAAATGATTATGGATTTCATCAAATCACAAACATACAGTATTGAGTTGCAATCTTATATTTTCCTATAAGCAAAACTCAGACAGATATTGTCCCTTTGGTTGTTGCTTTGGACCAAAGAATTCCAGCTATAGCTTACCCTTTGATAGATGCATGGGTCGCAGGGCCCCCACGCACTCCAGGTGCTCAGATTACAATCAATTGAAGATGAAGCATTCAGTTATCTTGTCCCCCCGTGGAAAGCTTGTTTTGAAAAGCTGTCAAACAAAACATTCCAGTACAGTCCTGGGCATTAAACTAAAATCACATCTGAGTTTGTATTTAAACCACAGACCCGTATTTTGGAAGCATCTTCAAGCTGTTTTCTGCTTCACTTTCATAGCATTACTTGGTACTCAGATGTATAAACAGCTGCCTAATATTAAATTTTTTGCTGGCTTAAAATTATGTTAAAAAAATCCCTCAAAGACTTAATAAGTCAGCTCTTTTTCCCTTTTTTAGATCTTTGTGCATACTCACGCTCTTCCAGTGGGTCATGTTATTGAAGAGAATGAAATAATAATCCACAGAGAACACCTGCAGTTCCCCTATTCAGAGAGCGCCTGTGTTCTCTATCCTTAAAGCTGAAGACAAAGGCACAGCAGCACATCTTGACTAGGCATAGGACTTTAATACACGTCTTGGTGATTTTTGAGCTTATTAACTTTAATGAGGTTTCCCTTAAGCCTAAATAAAGATTTAAAAACTTTCCTGAGTTGAAAGAAGGCTCATAAATAAAGGTATTATTTGCTAATAGGCTAACTTATATAGTTGGAAAAAACAAGCATTTAGCTAAGTATTCTTCAGCTTGCCAAATTGAATACTTTGTCAGTTAGACCTATATTTTCTAAAGTCACTCTTCATTTTAGTGCCAAGTTTTAAATACCATGAAACTCCTGGCTCTCAGAAAGTGAAAGGCTATCACAATGGCCTTTTAATAGATCGACTTTCTTGAAAACACCCACAGTTAGACATTAAAAACTGATGCACTGTAGGATGACTTGTTAGTTTTAAAAACCAAGGCAAATAGTTTACTGGTGACCTTATCTTCACGGGTAACAGTGCTGCAAAACAGAGGAATGGAGGAGCATTGAAGTCTGACTTGTTCTCTGTAATTTATTTTGATTTGGCCTTACATGCTTAGTATTCATCTACTGCAAGGCAATTCTCTCTCTTCCACCTCTCCAGGTTAATGCTGCTGCCTCTGCTCTACAATGGGACCTTCTTTGCTGAGCCCAGCTAGTTGGCAGATCTGCAACTCCCACAGTGTGATGTATGGGCTTTTGATGCAGGCAGGGCCTTGCCCTCTACTCTTTGACCCCCTTCCCTTGTACAAATATGCCAGGAGACCAAAAAAATGTAACCTGATTCCACAAAATTGAGAAATCTGCAGTTTGGACAAGGAAGGTATACCACTCAGTTCAACTTTCTGGTGCCATTTATTGTATGTTCAGTTTACATACACAGTAAGTTGTTATTGAGGCACTAAATCGACCTATGTCTCTTTCCAGCTATTTAATCTTAAACATCTTCATGATCACAGGATTATTGTGCAACTCTTATACACTCAGCTGACCCTGACTGGCTGTGATACCTCAGACTTTCCACTGTCACACACACCAGCAGTAAACATGCACCACAGCTGTTGCTGGAAGTCTATGTATGATGCACTCCCACTGTCTTGCCTGCTGCTCCTAAACAACTCTCTTCCCAGAAGTCTCCTAACCTCAAGCTAGGGCCTGCAGTAAATGGATCCTTGGCTGAGGATGTTGCTTTTAACAGCTGGGATTCTAAAAAAAGAAAATAGCAAAAAGCACAAATATGCCCGATATCTATGGACAGTAGAAATTAGATAAAGAATTAAGAATTCTCTCCATACAATGGGGACCTCCCAAACTCTTAACTCTTAGGGAAGTGTAAAGCTTTGCTGTGTGCCTGGCCCCAGGAATTGGGGTATCTAGTACAGGATGCAGATTCGACCTTGTGAAAATTCTATTTCACACAGAATTCTTTCACCAATTTTGTGCTGGACTCTGAGGATCTAAATCAATAACTCACTGGCTGTTGGCTGATGAGAGGGCTGGGAATTTGGGAGATGGCACTGAATACCTGCCTGGTTTTTACACTTCTCCCTGATAATCCTCTAATGGTCACTATCAGGAATCGGCTAAAGGATCAACTGTCTCTTTGCTCTGGCCCCAAAATATTGTGATTAGATTCATCATGGTACTCTTAATCTGAGCCCTTTCTTCTACTTTCATACACCCACTTAATGGCCAGCTTTCTTCCTCCAGTATTGTTGAGGTTTGCAGATCCTAAAATACTCTGCAAGGTGTGTGAATTTCAAATATTGACTAAGCATGCATGCTTACATGCATCAGGATGACACTTCAGCCTAGGGAACTGATATGGATTTTTGAAATTATAATGCTACCTGAAGTTGTGCTGCAATCACACTTATCCTGTGTTATACTAAGGTTTATAACTCAAAAATAAGAAAAGAAAGAAGTATAACACATTTCTTAAAAATTTCTACAGAAAATGCTAAGTCCTAGAAAGTAATTATATAGAAGATGGAGGCAACATGCAGAAGTTGCTTCAAGGGAACTGACATCTGAATATTAAAAAAAAAAAATCAAATCTTCACCATGAGAACAATTAAACATTGGAATACGTTACCCAGGGAAACAGTAGTGTTCCTCACTGGAAATATTCAAGGCTGCTTGACAGAACCCCTGATTAACCTAGTCTAAGGCCCTGATTTCAACAGACCATTGTACCAGATCTCCAGCAGTCCCTTCCAACCTAGACTCTTTCATGATTCTACAGTTCTATGAAATTCTGGAAAGTAGAAATATATTTGATGTTGGATGTAGCTCAGCTACCCTTCAGGCTCTTCAAAAACAATTCCTTCACCTGTAATTAGCTCATCTTACAAATACTTCAGCAATACTACAATTTACTGCAACTTCATAATAAGCAGACAACGCTTTGAGAAGTTGCTGTACAGTACTCTATTAAATATTTTTCCACAACTCAGCAGGACAGTAATATCAATAGAGCCAAAGGGATAAGAATCAGCTTATTCCTTCCTGTATCTGCAGATATGATGACTGCATACATGACCTTTCTAGCTCCTTACAGATGTAGGACTGTAAGCCTGTAACAACAATTATTCTGGCATCTTGGGTTGAAGATTGACAGGCTGTCCTTAAAGAGAGTGGGAACCCTCAGAACCTAGACCTTAAAGATATAGAGACACCTAATAGGATTTCAAAAGCCAGCTGGTTATCTTTATTCCTAGCAATTATCAGATATTTAGGTACTGTAGAAGTTTACATTGAAATGCATTTCTGAACTTTTCAATTATTACCTTAAAAATGCAGCTGACTAAGAATGGACCATGAATAGCAGAGTCTATGAGGAAAGCCTAAAGGAGAGATCAGACTCAAGCTAATACAGATCCTAAAGATTCTCCCAAAGGTTCCTAAAATCAATTACTTTGAGTCTGAAAATAAAAATCCCAGGCAGGAAAGGCCCAGAGGAACTTTTCAATGCAAATGGAAGTTGTTGTGGTTTAGCCTCATCTGGCAACAAAGAACCATGAGGCTGCTTGCTCACCCCGCCCCAGCTGTGGGATGGGGGAGAGAATTGGAAGAAAAAGGCAAAACTCGTGGGTTGAGATAAAGGTAGTTTAACAGAACAGCAAAGGAAAAGAGGAAAACAACAACAATAAATCTGATAGAGGAAAGCACAAAACATGATTAATGAACCACTGCTCACCAACTGGACTCAGGAAACCCTCAGCCCTCTCCCGGTCCAGTGCCAGCTCCTTGGGAAAATTAACCCTATCCCTGCCAGAACCAGGACATTATCCACCCCTTATTCTATACCATCTACATCATGCCCAGATCTTACAGTTTCCAATCAATTGCCACCACTTTTCCCTGTCTTTTATATATATATGTATGCACATATATATATATATATGCAGATATAATTCCCTTAGTCTATGGGCCATCCCTCTAAAAATGTCCATTGAGTTCATTTAATCCATGACTTTGGGCTCCATCTGTTAGAACAGTCTCTCAGGGCTGGCAAGATGGTGTGTAGTGCTGGGCTGTCGCATGCTGCATTCGGAGCTCACAGATGGTGTATCTGGTGCAGTCCATGCCCACAGTCCACAGGTTGAAGATGTCAATCTCAATGAAGTTGCCGGGTGCCAGCTGCTGAAGTCAGTTCTGATCCCATCATGGCTGCACTTTACTCGGTTTCATCAAAGTCCATCTGTCATTAGTTTTGGTGATACTGTAGTACAATTGATAGCAATTATAGTAATGATGACATACAGTGGCAGGGTTATTTAGCAATTAACATCATACAATTAGATTCTTTGGCTATTCTTGCCCAAAATCAGATCCACATGAGGTACACATCAGACCTCCCCATCCTTCCGCATCACCCACCAAGTGCACCTAGGTCCAGTACATGGAAGTTTTGATTGGGCAGGGCCAGCTTGATTGGTAGATCTCCTGGTGTTAACTAGCCAGGTAGCCTTTGCTAAATGTGTATCCCAATGTTTTAAGATCCCATCACCCATTGCTGTCAGTGTAGTTTTTAACAGTCCATTGTATCGTTCTATCTTTCCAGAGCCTGGTGGGGGAGGGGATTTGATATACCCACTTGAAGCCATTCTCTTTGGCCCAGGTGTCTATGAGGCTGTTTCGGAAATGAGTCCCGTTGTCCGACTCAATTCTCTCTGGGGTGCCATGTTGCCACAGGACTTGCTTTTCAAGGCCCAGGATGGTGTTCCAGGCAGTGGCATGGGGCACAGGGTATGTTTCCGGCCATCCAGTGGTTGCTTCCACCATTGTGAGCTCATGGTGCTTGCCTTGGCGGGTTTGTGGGAGTGTGATATAATCAATCTGCCAGGCCTCCCCATATTTATATTTCAGCCATCACCCTCCATACCAAAGAAGCTTTAACCACTGGGCTTGCTTGGTTGCATTCACATTCATGGATAACCTCTGCAATAGTGTCCATGGTCACGAGCCCATCTATATGTGGCATCTCTTCCCTGATGGCCTGAAGTGTCATTGGCATTAAATTAAACAGCTGTCTACATATTGCCTGATCTCTTGGAGGACCCTTCTGTTGGGTTGTTGAGGGTTGAAGAACAACAGGTGACGATTGCTACCACAACAGTGCATCGGTGGCAATATCGCACCAACCAAGACTCTCTGATTCACATCTATAAGCTGATTCGTCAACTAGAGACCCAAGGAGTGATCAGCAACACTCACTCACCCTTTAAGAGTCCCATATGGCCAGTGCACAAATCTAATGGAGAGTGGAGGCTAACAGTGGACTATATCGTGGCCTGAATGAAGTCATACCACTGCTGAGCACTGCCGTGCCAGACATGCTAGAACTTCAATACGAACTGGAGTCAAAGGCAGCCAAATGGTATGCCACAACTGATATCGCTCATGCAGTCTTCTCAATCCCTTTGGCTGCTGAGTGCAGGCCCCAGTTTTCTTTCAATTGCAGGGGCATCCAGTACACCTGGAATCAATTGCCCCAGGGGTGGAAACATAGCCCTAGTATTTACCATGGACTGATCCAGACTGCACTGGACAAGGGTGAAACTCCGGAACACCTGCAATACATTGACGACATCATCGTATGGGGCAGCACAGCAGAAGAAGATTTTGAGAAAGGGAATAAAATAGTTAGAATCCTTCTGAAAGCTAGTTTTGCCATAAAACAAAGTAAGGTCAAGTGACCCATGCAGAAGATCCAGTTTTTAAGAATAAAATGGCAAGATGGACACTGTCAGATCCGAATGGATGTGATCAACAAAATAGCAGCTATGTCTCCACCAACTAGTAAAAAGGAAACACAAGCTTTCTTAGGCGTTGTGGGTTTTTGGAGGATGCATATCCCAGACTACAATCTGATTGTAAGCGTTCTCTATCAAGTGACCGGGAAGAAGAATGATTTTAAATGAGGCCCTGAGCAACAACAAGCCTTTGAACATATTAAACAAATAGTCCATGCAGTAGCTCTGGGGCCAGTCCAGATCGGACAAGATGTTAAAAATGTGCTCTACACCGCAGCCTGGGAGAACGGCCCTACCCGGAGCCTCTGGCAGAAAGAACCAGGGGAGACTTGTGGTCGAACCCTAGGGTTTTCGAGTCAGGGATACAGAGAATCTGAAGACTGCTGTACTCCCATGAAAAATATTGGCAGCATATGAAGGGGTTCGAGCTGCTTCAGAAGTGGTTGGTACAGAAGCACAGCTCCTCTTAGTACCTCAACTGTCTTTTCTGGGCTGGATTTTCAGAGAAAGGGTCCTCGCTACACATCATGCTACTGATGCTACATGGAGTAAGTGGATTGCACTGATCACGCAGTGAACTCGAATGGGAAACCCCAGTTGCCCAGGAATTCTGGAAGTGATCATGGACTGGCCAGAAGGCAAGGATTTTGGAATATCACCAGAGGAGGAGGTGCAAAAGAGGTCCCACCGTATAATAAACTACCAGAAAATGAGAATAAATATGCCCTGTTCACTGATGGGTCCTGCTGGATTGTGGGAAAGCATCGAAAGTGGAAGGCTGCTGTGTGGAGTCCTGTATGATGATCCGCAGAAGCCATTGAAGGACAAAGTGAAATGAGTCAGTTTGCAAAGGTGAAAGCCAACCAGATGGCTTTCGCTCAAGGACCTGGGTGTACTTGGTGGGAGATGTGGAAGAAGGGGGAGGTCCGATGCATACCTCATGGGGATCTGATTTTGGGTGAGAATAGCCAATGAATCAAATTGTATGATGTTAATTACAAAAATTGTCCTGGCACTGTATGTCATCATTACTATAATTGCTATCAATTGTACTGCAGTAAGAAAAAGGTCACTACTGTGACCTATTTCGAGCTAGGTGTTATGGGGTGCAATCACATAGTCCCTGTATGGGATTGTGGTCAGCTGAGGGCCCTCACATGCAGTCCAAATGGAGCTCCAATACTGAAAAAAAAAAGAAATTAAAACTCCCCCTCCCTCCTCGTGGTAGGATTTTCAGCATTACAGTTCTGGAAAGTGACTCTATGCAGATTGAGGGCTAAATGGTAAAAGAAAAGTTTCTTGTGATAGTGTTCCCTACTTTTTTTAAGGTGCAGTCTTCGAAGAAGACATTAACAATCCCTTCCCGTAAGTCAGGTCTTCACTCAAAGTATCCCTCACCAAGAACCTCTGCATCTACCAGGGCACAGTCAGGCTATACATCTGGCATTCACTCCCATCTCCCTTATTCCATGGCCATGTCCTTTTCTGATGCATTGGGAGCATGGCGTCCAGACTTCTCACTGGTGGTGACACCAGGTGTCAAACCTAAGTCCCAGCCCACGCTGTCATTTTCTGATCATCTCCTTGTTGGGCATATCAAACTGAAAGAGGGTATCACAGAATGATATGGGACTGGAAGGGACCTCTGGAGATCATCTAGTCCAATCCCCCTGCCAAAGCAGGTCCACCTAGAGCAGGGGGCACAAGAACGTGTCCAGGTGGGTTTTGAATGTCTCCAGAGACGGAGACTCCACCACCTCTCTGGGCAGCCTGTTCCAGTGCTCTGCCACCCTCAAAGCAAAGAAGTTCCTCCTCATGTTTAGGTGGAACTTCCTATGTTCAAGTTTGTGCCCATTACCTCTTGTCCTGTCACTGGGCACCACTAAAAAAAGACTGCCCCCATCCTCTTGACACCCACCCTTTAAGTATTTATAGGCATTGAAAACATCCCGCCTCAGTCTTCTCTTCTCCAGACTCAAAAGACCCAAGTCCCTCAGCCTTTCCTCATAAGAGAGATGTTCATCTTTGTAGCCCTTTGCTGTGCCCTCTCCAGCAGTTCCCTGTCCTTCTTGAACTGGGGAGCCCAGAACTGGACAAAGTACTCCAGATGGGGCCTCATCAGAGCAAAGTAGAGGGGCAGGATAACTTCCCTCAGCCTGCTGGCCACACTCTTCCTGATGCACCCCAGGATGCCATTGGCCTTCTTGGCCACAAGGGCACATTGCTGGCTCATGGTCATCCTGTTGTCCAGCAGGACTCCCAGGTCTTTTTCCTCAGAGCTGCTCTCCAGCAGGTCAGCCCCCAACCTGTACTGGTGCAGGGGGTTATTCCTCCCCAGGTGCAGCATCCTACACTTGCCCTTGTTGAATTTCATCAGGTTCCTCTCTGCCCAACTCTCCAGCCTGTCCAGGTCTTGCTGTATGGTGGCACAGCCTTCTGGTGTGTCAGCCGCCCCTCCCAGTTTTGTATCATCAGCAAACTTGCTGAGGGTGCACTCTATCCCTTCATCCAGGTCATTGATGAATATATTGAAGAGGACTGGACCCAGTACTGACCCCTGGGGACCACCACTTGTTATGGACCTCCAACTAGATTCTGTGCCACTAATCACGACCCTCTGAGCTCTGTCTTTCAGCCAGTTTTCAATCCACCTCACTGTCCATTCATCTAACCCACGCTTCCTAAGCTTATCTATGAGGATGCGGCGGGAGACTGCGTCAAAAGCCTTGCTCAAGTCAAGGTAGACAACATCCACCGCCCTCCCCTCATCCATCCATCCAGTCATGCCATCGTAGAAGGCTATCAGGTTAGTCAGACATGATTTCCCCTTGGTGAATCCGTGTTGACTACTTCTGATAGCTTTCTTTTCCTCCATATGCTTTGATATGACGCCCAGAACAAGCTGTTCCATCATCTTTCCAGGGATGGAAGTGAGGCTGACTAGCCTGTAGTTTCCCAGGTCCTCCTTCTTGCCCTTTTTGAAGACTGGGATGACATTGGCTTTCCTCCAGTCCTCAGGCACCTCTCCTGTTCTCCAGGACCTTTCAAAGATGATGGAGAGCGGCCCAGCAATGACTTCTGCCAGCTCCCTCAGCACTTGCGGGTGCATCCCATCAGGACCCATGGACTCGCGGATATCCAGTTCACTTAAGTGATCTCTAAATTGATCTTCCTCCACCAAGGGGAAGTCTTCCTTCGTCCAGACTTTCTCTGTTTCCTCCAAAGTCTGGGACTCCTGAGAGCTGGCTTGAGCAGTAAAGACTGAAGCAAAGAAGGCATTCAGCAACTCCACCTTCTCTGCATCCTCTGTCACCATGGCACCCGTCACATTCAACAGCAGGCCCACATTTTCTCTAGATTTCCTTCTGTCTCCAATATACTTGAAAAAATCCTTCTTGTTGACCTTGACATCCCTTGCCAGGTTTAATTCCAAGGAGGCCTTGGCTTTCCTTGTTTCATCCCTGCATACTCTAACCACATTCCTGTAATCTTCCCAAGTGGTCAGTCCCTTTTTCCACGCACTGTAAACTTCCTTCTTCCACTTGAGCTTTTTCGGAAGCTCCCTGCTCAACCACGCAGGTCTCCTGCTTCCCTTGCCTGATTTCTTGCTCTTAGGGATGCACCAATCCTGAGCTTGGAGAAGGTGATATTTGAATATCATCCAGCTCTCTTGAGCCCCCCTACCTTCCAGAGCCCTATCCCATGGAATTTCTCCTAGCAGTTTCTTGAAGAAGTCGAAATTAGCCCTCCTGAAATCCAAGGTTTCAGTCCTACTTGTTGTTTTGTGCATACTACCCATGGTTCTGAATTCTTTTCATGATCAGTGCAGCCAAGTGTCCTTGCAACCTTAATGTCCTCCACCAGTCCCTCTTTGTTTGTCAGAACTAGGTCCAGTAGTACACCTCTCTTTGTTGGCTCAAGGGTAGATTTAGATTAGATATCAGGAAGAAATTTTTCACTATGAGGGTGGTGAGACACTGGAACAGGTTGCCCAGAGAAGCTGTGGATGCCCCATCCCTGGAAGTGTTTGGGGCCAATCTGGATGAGGCTTTGAGCAACCTGGTTGTGTGAGAGATGTCCCTGCCCATGGCAGGTGGGTTGGAACTAGATGATCTTTAAGGTCCCTTCCAACCTAAAGCATTCTATGATTCTATGAATCAAATGGGTAATTGATACCATGCTCAGCATATAGCTGGGGGAAGGGGCAGGAAATCACTGCTTGGGAGCAGGCTCGGGGCTTTCCCGGTCCCGTTGGTGTGTGGTGGTACATTAATTGTGTTTTGTACATTTCTCTATCATTATTGTTGTTGTTGTTTTCCTTTTTCCTTCAGTGTTCTGTTAAAATGTCTTTATCTCAACCCACGAATTTTGTATTTTTCTTCCAGTTCTCCCCCCATCCCACAGCTAGGGGTGGGGTGAGCAATGACCGCATGGTTCTTTGTTGCCAGCCAGGGCTAAACTAAGACACCTCATTATAGATATTAGATGCCAGGTAAAGGGAGGTCTCACCCTGAGGGGTGTCTCTACTTAAGGGAGAGATCACCACCTTGCAGCTTGCTGCCATACCGGAGAGCTCAAGGGGCTTGGGGAGGGGAGTGCCATAAGTATTTATAGCATCAAGTGATTCACTCATAGCCAACCCCACCTTGGGTGTATGTGCAGCTGTAGCAGTTTTAATTTTGTCTAGTCCCAGCTCAGGTTGGTACTGTTTGCACCTGATAAGACAGCCTAGACTCCTTGACTTCTGAGAAGATATGGCCTTGCACAATTCTCAAGGTTTGCTCAGCAAGGCTGAATACAGTCCGGCCTACTTGTCAGTGATGCTTTAACCAAAGGACTGTTCACTCAGTATGGGTGCATCTGTCACACATACTGCAATTTAAGTCTTAAAGGAGATGTAACCCAATTTATTCTTAGTGTACATTTATCTGTTATAAGACTCACCACTTATGAGAATGGTCAGTACTAAGTGAGATAGAGACTAGGCAGCTCTATTTCTGATAGTGTAGCTGTTCAGTTGTTTCGATATGATGTTTTTGTAGGGGCTAAGCCTTTAGTTCTCCTTGTAGTAATACTTAGTTGGAAACAAAGGCTATGTTTCCAAAGAATTAGAAATCGTACATCTTCAGAAACGGACTGAGATTAGATTCTATTGTCACACTCAGCATGCAATAGAAAACAGGTGCCTGAGCTCCACCTCGCTGCAAGAACATGGCTTCAACTGCTATGAGTCACCTTTATTGTACCACATACATGCAAAAATCAATAAAGTAGATAAACCATTTCTATTTGACTCCTTTGTATACAGCAAGAAGTAGTTTCCTTTTCCACTAGATATATGAGCAAGCTATCATTGTATTATCTGCATTGGAGGTTTATGCTCTGCGTTGGAGAAACAAAACAGTATAGACATCTGCAGAACACCAAGGACACTTCTGCTTTCCCCCAAAAGTGAGGCAGCCACCTCCAAACTACATAGTTTAGACATAAGCTGCGGGATAACATGCATGCTTCTCATTTTGTAGCTAAATAGAGAAGAATTACCATAACTGAATTTGTAATTTCTTTTTGTTCCTTTTGTTCCTTATTACCAAGAGAACAAACAAAAAGCAGTGCTTACTGAAGAATTACTGGCCAAGACTGACTTATGATAAGCACTCTAAACTCCACTTTTCAGAAAATTCTACTTTCCTGCATGGAAACTGGGAAATAATGTAAAATAGTTTCAAGATTAAAAGGTACTAAAACAAAAATGGTTTGTTTTCAAATTTGAGAAAGACATTTTCTATTTAATTAGAGAGCAGTTAACTGCCTAGTAAAAGCAATCATAAGTCACTGCGACATAAGGAACAAATAGTTCCTAGAGCAGAGCTGTTTACAAGAGCAAATTCAGCATTTAACATCTTTGGAATCCTCATTTAGAATACTGCAAGAATCAAGGACCAATATTCCTTTTTCTTCCTCTCTTCTCCCTGCCAATATAAAACCACCACACTTTTTTGTGGTTTTAAAGGAGCCTAAAAATCTTCTAACTTTCTCTGTCACCAAAACCCAAACCACAAGCTAGCTCTTTAGCTCTATTCAATAGTTTGCTGTAATCCAGATTTAAGGCATCATGTGTTGGACACAGTCACAAGACCAAAGTAGCTCATAAATAGTCTACTGTTTAGCAGTTAAGAATTGTTTAAATATCTGGACTCAAGCTTAAAATAACGATCTAGTATAAGGATATTCTACATTACCATAGGTAAATAAAGGAATTGACTTAATTTTTTTTTTGTTCTCCCCTTTTTGCATGTGTGTGTGGGAAATGTGGAATAGGGCAGGCAGTTTCCCCCTCCCCCATTCAATCCTTAATTTGGGATAATTTCATTTAGAGTAATTTAAATCTGATGCAGACTCAATCCAGCTTGATGAGTCTAGTTGCACTAAACTCATCCATTGAGCAAGAATGCAAGACAGACACTTGTAATATCATACTGTTTCATCATATCTGCTTTGATTGATGCTATATACCATCAGCACAGTTCATAGTTCTTTAATACAGAGACTAAAATCAGGGTAAACAGCTATTCAGACTAAGCCAGCAGACCAGCAAGCATCTTTGATGAGCCTGTAAGAGGTCTTACTAACCAGCTCCTGACAGCTATTGCAAAACTCCAACATAGTAGGACTCTTAATTTTAGCTTGACCAGCAAATGGTCATTTAGATACTTAGCTCAAATGCTGGCAACATATCCCTTCTCTTAAGCATTGAAACAGTTGGGGGTTTTAGTTTTAGATTAGATGGTATCTTTGAATACTAAGTTACATGTTGCCATGTAGCCAAAAAACCCACAATAAAATCAGTGATTCTCTAAAGCACTGTAAGACCTATATTTCAATCTGGATACTAACTCCCTTCCAGCGAGTTGTTTTCCCTCCCTTAACAATCCCAATCAAATGGTACTGAAAATAGTACGCAAGCGTTCATTATATTTGTTCAGTGATACATCAGACAGAGTTACAGGTCTGTCTCCAGTACTAAAGGCTAGTCTTAAAAAAAAAAAACAAACAACAAAAAACCACCAAAAAAACCCAAAACACACAATATACCACAAAACAGACAGACAACTTTCTGATCAATTTATTCTTTTAGCCATCTGCATTAATGGAATTGTAAACTTTGTTTTGAATATGAGTAAAGTGTTTTCTCCATTCTAATTTAGTTCTCCCAGCATCAGTTTAGATCTCTTGCAGAGTTAGAATAAACAAGTTGAATGAATGAAACTTCTGAATGCAATGCAATCTAAGTACCCAGCTTCAATGGTCTTGCAGAAGGGAGCAAGAAAGCATCTTTAGTAGTAGCAAACTCAGGCTGAGCGGCTAATGGAATGAGCCTCTAGTAACATTTTACTAAGGCAACTGGAGATTTTATTTTGCTGTGGGGCAGCTCATATTGAACAGGCCTGATACAAGAAGCTACAGAAAGACTTAAGACCATACTGTCAGACAGCTACGGTAAGAACCTGTGAGAGAGTAAATTTTTAGCAGGCTCTGAACTCTTAGTATCAACTAGACCATAAGATTGAGTTATGGAGGACAGAATCAACAGCCACACTGATGTTAGCATGCTATGAAGAGTTGCTTCTTTTTAATGTCATTAGGTAACATCACTCAAGATAGTAGTTTTACATAACAGTGTAACATACATAAGTTTCTAAATTTCCAGTTTGAGACAAATACAAAAAAAGCTATGAATTTCAGTGTTACAGAAAGTGCAAGATAAGTTTATATACAAGACTAATTGCATGACTGGCTGAATTTCATACTAAGGCTGTCTTCAAGTTGACCTTCTTAGCTCTCCAGTTCAGCAACTGCTTAGGCATTTGATTTAACAATACTATTTCAAGTTTATACTTAGCATTAACAGAAAAACTTCTGACATCAGCCATCACCACTGGCCAAGAAAGTAGCTGTTACAGTCAGTTATAACCAACTGATTTGGAGATCTGTTAGTAAATAAGTTCTTTAGAAAAGGCACTGTTTTCAAGAGATTGAGAACTACCTCACATTAATGGCACAGAGGTGGTACATCTAGTCACAAGGAATCTAGGCATAGAGTAAAGCCATGATTGTCTTTCTGGTGTCTAACATACTGAAAACATGCCACATTACACCATGTGACAACTCAAACTGAGCAACATCAGGGACATTCACTGATATACACATGTAAGAAGCCTATCTACTTGTTCCATTTGTTTGCCAAGTCACCTTAATAAAAAAGCAATCCTAGTAGATTTCCCTCCCTGAAAAATGCCAGATTAGCACCAAGACAAGTTAGCGTCCATGACTACCTCAATGTTCTGCAAGAAGTGTTTCAGCTGATCTGACCCTACAGTGTAGGCCTCTAGTACTCGGGACCCCAGCAGTTCTGTTACAGACCCCACAGTTAGTCCCTTTATTACATGTTTATGGCAGAATGCTGCTTTTACCATTAGTTAAATGGACAAGTATTTGATTTTTCCTCCCCCTACCATACAGTTTACATCTTTGTGGCTCAGAGACCAAGTCATATGTCCAGTCACCGATTAGAAGCAGTGTCCACTTTACAACTGTCTGTTGTTGTGATAACATGCAACTGACCTAATTGTTTAGAGCATGGAGTTTCAGCTACTAATTCAATTTCCTTATGTGAAGGCAGCATTTCTTCCCCAGATACTGTCCTAAGATATAGGAACTGAATGTAAGTGCCAAAGAAAGAGGAATTGTGGTGACCATATTTTCAAGACACACAACTGCTGCTAAGCTCTTCTATGGAAGATTGTAAATAACTAAAGTAAAATTAACATCCATCAATTTGAATTTGGGTCTTCAGCATGAGTCCAGCTTTCTGTTTGCTTTGCCCTGAATTATCATCTTCACAGTATGTTCTTTGAGGGTTCATATTTCAATCCATCTGGACGTGTTTTAGATTACAGACATCATGGAATGGCAGCAAGAGTGGGAGACACCAAAACAAAACAAGTAGAAAAGTCATATTGAGAAGAGGTCCAGTTATTCCATTTGTCCTTTTCTGGTTATGCCTAGCATGATGAAAAGGGCTTAAGGTTAGGATAGTTTTAAGTTATAGTTTTATTGCTTAGAGTCACTAAGAGAACAAGAACTAAAGCAACAAATAGCAACACTTGTCTTCTGTTCGAAAATAGACAGTATTTCAGGGGAAGACTTAGAGGTGTGGCAAAAAAATCAGATTTGTTAGTTTGACAGTTCATGTTGTTTAGCCAACGGTAAAAAGTTTGAGTTACATTAGTTTCTAGTGACAAAAGCTCTAATAGCCCTTATCCTGTTTTTACTGTAATTCACCTAGAGTACAAACCCACAGTATTTAGGGGATTAAACTTCAGAAAGCTGTATAGGGCACTGCATGCTAACACCCTCCTAAAGAGATATCTTAAAGATTTTAGTCAGCCCCTCTGAGTTTTTTAGCATGAAATCTAGATCTATTGCAGCCTTGAGATTTAAGTCTATGGAAGAATAAAATCTTTATTTCTAAGAAAGTGAAGCCAGCTAAGGCTTAGCCAGAATACAGCTATATACAAGTCTGAAAAGAGGTACTCTAGCAGAAGTGTTCTTTTAGGGACTGTTTGCCATACTTCAGAGGAGCTTTAAAGTTAAGCCAGTGTAGTTTTTTAGCCAGCTCTTTGCCAAAGGTTTTTCAAATCAGTTTCAGAGAATAAAGTAGGCTGCCTTATTAGTGGAAAACTTACCTGATCTATGCAAATGGGTTGCCAAAAGGATCACAAATAGGACCAGAAGGTAGTTTCTGAGATTCCTTCTAAGAAAGAGAAATCATAGGCTGTTAGTGAATTTCCAGGTTTATTCTGCATATTTGTATCAGATAGTTCCTGTTCCAAACACCTTCTGGAAAGAGAATACTGCAGAGTGCCTGCTAAATACACATTAACTGTACTATAACAAGAGAAAAGGTTTTAAAACCATGTTAGCAGTTATCCTAGTCTGAGGCAATGTATCTTTCAGAAAAGCTATGTGTGCTTAATGAACATTCATTTGGAGCTGAGCCAGTAAAGTCATAATGAGGTCTGTTTTAGCCAAATGCCAACTGATTCAGAGTTTCCACCAAGGGCTTCAAGAGCTGTGTCCCAAATGGAGACGTGATAAAACCACTTCCTCCCCCACCAGGTACTGAACATGTGAGCCTCCCATTTGGTCAGCTAGAGAGCTGCACAGTCCACACTCTGCCTATTCTGCAGAGGTAAGCATAACCAATGTAGAAGACTTCTGCAACCACATTATTTTAGTCTTTTATAGACACTCCCAATACAGGGCTGAAGAACTTGCTAGTAGGGCTTGCAGCTTGGGGAACTGATTACAGGGGGGGATGGGAGAGTACTGGTGTTTGGGTTTTATTACTTACAGATGAGGCACTGAAAAGATCTGATATAGTTTGACTTCCAAACAGGCCATCAGCTGGCAGCCCAGTTTGTCGGGAAACAGGCTTTGGTGGTTCTAGGGAAGAGAGACATACTGCTGTAACACTAAAGAGCTTTAACAAGTTATTATAGAATCATAGAATTGTCTATGTTGGAAGGGACCTTCGAGATCATCTAGTCCAACCATCAACCGAACTCTGATAAAAAACCATCACTAAACCATGTCACTAAGCTCTACGTTAACCCATCTTTTAAATACCTCCAGGGATGGTGCCTCAACCACTTCCCTGGGCAGCCCATTCCAATGCTTAATAACCCTTTCAGTGTAAATTTTTTTCCTACTATCCAATCTAAACCTCCCCTGGCACAACTTGAGGCCATTTCCTCTTGTCCTATCACCTGTGACTTGGGAGAAAAGACCGACCCCTGCCTCACTACAACCTCCTTTCAGGTAGTTGTAGAGAGCAATAAGGTCTCCCCTCAACCTCCTTTTCTCCAGGCTAAACAATCCCAGCTACCTCAGCCGCTCCTCATAAGGCTTACTATCCAGACCCCTCACCAGCTTCATTGCCCTCAATGTCTTTTTTGTGGTAAGGGGCCCAAAACTGGACACAGTACTCGAGGTGGGGCCTCACCAGTGCCGAGTACAGGGGGATGATCACCTCCCAAGTCCTACTCACCACGCTGTTCCTGATACAGGCTAGGATGCCGTTGGCCTTCTTGGCTACCTGGGCTTATGTTCAGCCTACAGTCGACTAACACCCCCAGGTCCTTTTCTGCCAGGCAGCTTTCCAGCCACTCTTCCCCAAGTTTGTAGCGCTGCATGGGGTTGTTGTGACCCAAGTGCAGGACCCGGCACTCGGCCTTATTGAACCCCATCCCACTGGCCTCAACCCATCGATCCAGCCTGTCCAGATCCCTCTGCAAAGCCTTTCTACCCTCAAGCAGGTCGACACTCCCACCTAACTTGGTGTCATCTGAAAACTTACTGAGGGTACACTCAAACCCCTCGTCCAGATCATTGATAAAGATGTTAAAGAGAACTGGCCCCAATACAGAGCCCTGGGGGACACCACTCGTGACCGGCCACAAACTGGATTTAACTCCATTCACCACCACTCTCTGGGCCCGACCCTCCAGCCAGTTTTTAACTCAGCGGAGAGTATTCCCATCCAAGCCATGGGCAGCCAGTTCCTCCAGGAGGATACTGTGGGAGACTGTAGCAAAGGCCTTACTGAAGTCCAGCTGAACTACATCCACAGCCTTTCCCTCATCCACCAAGCGTGTCACTTTGTCATAGAAGGAGATCAGGCTTGTCAAGCAGGACCTGCCCCTCATGAACCCGTGCTGGCTGGGCCTGATCTCCTGGTTGTCCTTCGTGTGCTGCATAATGGCACTCAGGATGATCTGTTCCATGACCTTCCCAGGCACCAAGGGCAGACTGACAGGCCTGTGGTTCCCCGGATCATCCTGCTGGCCCTTCTTGTGGATGGGCATCACATTTGCTAGATGCCAGTCAGCTGGGACCTCCCTGGTTTGCCAGGACTGCTGGTAAATGATGGAAAGTGGCTCAGTGAGCACTTCCACCAGCTCCCTCAGTACCCTTGGGTGGATCCCATCTGGCCCCATAGACTTGTTAATATCCAGGTGCTGGAGCAGGTCCCTCACCACCTCCCTTTGGATTATGGGGACTTCATTCTGCTCCCTGCCCCTGTCTGCTAGCTCAGGGGTCTGGGTACTCAGGGAACAACCTATTCTATTACTGAAGACTGAGGCAAAGAAGGCATTAAGTACCTCAGCCTTCTCATTCTTTGTCTTTCTTGGTTCTGTCTGTATAGCAACACCAAAGCTCATCTAGTTAGGTGCATAAAAACCTACACAGAAGTTGCTTTGATTGACCTCACAATTTTATCTCCTGCTTGTCCCTCAGTACACTTAAGCTAGATGGGACTTCTAACACTGTACAGACCTAGTTTATCTCAGCCTAGTCAAGTAGTTTGGGCACTAGGTGTCAGTGTTTGGCCACTGACATTGGTCAATTCTTTAACATTATTAGGGGAGGTAGAACTACAACTTTGATTTAATGGTTACTGAAACAAGGTTGAAGGACTATCAAAAAATAATAGTGATCAGCCATCCCACTGCCTAAGCAGCTATCCAAGCAGAAAAAAAGATTTCAGTCATTTTGGCAGACAGCTTGCTAGCTTCTATGTCATCATGATCTGTACTATCTTGAAGAATGCCTACTTTACTACTGAAATAATTGCTGAAAGATCCAGAAGCACCTGAAAGGCTTTGCTGCTCTCCTCTCCTTGCTGGTACTGCAGGTGGCTTTGTTAGCTGGAAGTCTTTGAACATTTCCTTGACATCCTTCATCTCTCTATCACCAAGTGGATCCAGAGCAATAAAAGCATCACTCTCTCTTTTGAATAGCTCCTTCTGAGGTGCAGTTCTAGGTGGTGGCTGAGGTGGGCTAGTTGTTGATATAGAGGGTAGTACAGATGAGGTCTGAGCAGGTAGTGTTGAAGATGGTAACACACTACTCCAGAAGGGATTTACAGCACTGGATGGCTGTGCCCATGAAGCAGATGGAACTTGTGCTGGCTGTGCCCAGAGACCAGAAGTCTGAGAGGCTGCTGGACCAAAAGATGCAGGCTGGCTCCAGCTTGGCACTGCTTGAGTACCAAAGGCAAGTGATTGAGTAAATCCCGTAGGCTGAGCAGGCATCATAGACACAGGAAAGACTGTTGCAGCCTGAGTGAAGGCAGATGTCTGTGCACTCCATTGTGATGAAGTTACTGGCAAGCCACCTGGGGGGAGATTGTTGTTACACAGCACTTCAGTGACCTGAAGACCTCAAGTAGGAGTGTATCAGTTCCACCAAGGGTATTGGCAAAACGTGCTGTTTGCAAAAGACTGTTGATTTACACTTAAAATTGTCATTGGAAGGGGGAAAAGGGGGTTAACTTTTTTTTTTTTTTGTACTTGGCTCCATTTTGGTCCTGGAAGAACAGAATTGAGGTTGATAGAACAGGAGTAGGAACATATGTCTGTCATTTCTGTGCTGGGACTAAGTATTTACCATATAGTTACTTCTGTGTAAATGATTACTAAGACTGCAACAGTGCTAACCTGGCCTCCCAAGTTGTGCTTGGCACACTTGAACCTTGTGTACCTGAAGCAGCAAGCTGCTATCAGAGTTTAAGAAAAACACCCTGTTCCAGTTAAGGATACAAAGTTTAGGGCTCTATTCACAGAACTGAATAGTTTGGGTCAGACAACACATGGGTTAAAGGGCAGGGCACTGCACATGAAATAAAGGACAACTAGAACCCCATGTTGGTGTTAACAGTTATCTTAGACTGGAGCAAGAGCTTCACTTTGTGAACTAACCTAGACCAGCCAATGGAGGTGCTGTGGTAGGACTTGTTTTGAAGAGGTCCAGTGGATTAGTTGGCAGAGGTCCTGTCTGTGCCACTGAGGTCAAGCTGAGGCTCTCTGTAGTTGGCACAAACAAGTCTGAGCTAAATAAGTCATTAGATGCAGTCTAGAAAGAAAAAAAGCTGTTGTGAGATAGCATGGCAGAACACATGCTAGCTTGATCAAGACCCATCAGTTCAGAGCTAAAAGCTTTTATTTCAGCTACAGCAAAGCAGGGAACTTGGATGCATCCTGTAGAGACCAAGTACAAGAGTTTCATACCTCACCATTTTGTTCACACCTACTGAGATGCATGGCATTAAGTAGGTATAATATACAGTAGTTACAAGTCACAAGCAGAAGAATAAGACTTAAAGGTACTGGATTATTTACTAGTATAACAAGTTTCCCCCCCCCATTCCTGCTCAGTCTGCAGTGACCCCTGCAGTTGTGGCAAGGTAAGCAACTGTGTTTTGCATCATTTCAGTGCAAGACAAATGCAGCTGACACAGAGCCACCTTGTGCCTAATCAGGCAAGTGATTGAGATTGCCCTCAGTAGGCAGGTACTGCAAAACTACATAGGTTTCTGTAAGCTAGTACCTCATTGTTATGAAACTACAGGCTGATGGGCATACAGCCCTCGTAACAGGTTCTGACATTATATCAGGTGACAATATACATAGCAGTATACTTACCAGACCTTTACAGAAGTATGGCAGCATTAAGGAAGAAAGTATAATTTAGTGATCATAGCTACTATGAAGCATTCATGAATGTTAGAATGTACCATGGCTACAGAGAGGTTAGAGTAAGCATGACAGGTAAAAGAGTAGATGTGCTGTGAAGCTGTTTAGCCATTTACATAGTATGAAGAAAGAAAAGCTTCCTTCACCCAGCTTCTTTAAGTAACAGCATGCATATCACCATTAATTATTTGAACATTGTTCACCTTGACAGACCTCCTTCCTCTTCCTGGCTTGGTACTTTGTGGTGGTGGGCTAATTGTTATAGACTCATGTGACATGAGCTGGATATTGCTTTCAGAATCCAGCTTTACTCCATTCTGCAGAGATACTCCTTTGGAAGGATCTTCCACAAACAGGTCTAACAGGGCTTTAAAAAAGCCATTCTGTTCTCTCTCTGGTACCCCATTTGGAGTTCTTGCTGCAGGCAACTTACTCTCAAACAGCCACTGATTTGTTAGTGCTTCTTGTTTGCCAGTTCTATTAGAAATCTGGTCAAACTGTTTACCAAAGTAGTCAATATCACCATTTGAAGCACCATTACCCACCAGTCTCAAGGTACTCAGACTTTCCTTCTTCTGATCAGCAGGTTTTAGAGAATCAAATAAAGGCAGTGCAGGTTGGTCTGGCTGTGAAAAAGGATCATCACTGAAAGGATCTAGATTAGGTGTGGGAAAGAAGCCGAGACTGGTAGAGAAAGAACTCTCAGGCAAGAAGTGTGACTGTGGCTTTGGTTGTGGAAGAGAGGTTGCGATGCCATTCAAGAAGAGATCCTCTTTTACAAAAGTCTGTTTTGTCTCAATTTCAGAGTTTAGATCCACTAACAGAATCTCTTTAGTTTCCTATTTGTTCAGAAAGAAAAAATAAAGTTAGCTTTATGTATCACTTGTTGCATAGTACACAAGCTCAAGGAAAATAGCTGCAAAAGGAGAGATCCTGGTATCCAACACATCATACTAATAAATATTCAATGTCACAGTGAAGTTACACTAAAGCTTCATCTTAAGCCATTAAGGCAAGCACCACAAGCTGTGGTCAAGTCACAGTTACTTAGTGTCAGAAGCTCAATGTTAAAAGCACCTGTTTTAAGATCCCTTAGTTAAATATCAGATGCTTGTTCTATAGCCTAGAGACCGTAGAGTCATTAAGCACTAGTTGTACCTGGGCTTTTACTTGAGTCAAGAAGCCCTGGTTGACTTCTAGTCCTTTGTTTTGACAAGTTGTGAAGTCACACTGCTTTAGCATGACTTCAAGTTGCAGCCTCAGCTTTAGAGTAAGATTAGAGAGAGATTTGCAGGTGGAAGAGGTAAACATGTCATCTCTCCACCAAGCTGGCAGTAGAAGGGTAAGACTTGGTTACTAGCTGGACTCATACCTATTGCAGCACCAATTGGATCATGGCTGATGGTGGCTTATAGTGCTAGTATAAACCAGTAGGATTTTTGGGGTCACACTGAGCTATGACAAGCTAAATGCATACTTTTGTAGAGTTAGGTGGCTCTAGCTCAAGATGTGGCCTGTCTAGAACAGCCAGGAGTCCACTCTGAGGGACTCATTTAAGTATTTGCTTGTCCATAAAATGAGCTTCAGCTTCAAGGGTCTTTAGTTGAGTTTCTGTAATAGCTCTCATAACAGCAGAGGCATGTACTGCTAGTTCATATTTCTAAAGGCATCTGACTACAGGATTATCTGTCACACAGTCTCAAGTGAATTCTGCTGAATAAGAATGACATTAGCTACTCTAGTTATTAAGCAGATACTATTATAGCCCTAAGACACTTGTACAGATGATAGCTAAACCAATGTCTCAGTGAAACAAGAACTATCAACGTAAAAAAACCCAACACACCACAACAAAAAAAACCCCAAACAAAGCCAAAACAGATCTATTACTAGGAGAAGTTTGCTCTCAAAGCAAGAATCAAGACAACTAAGCTACTTACTGTTCTACTTACTGTGGGACTGCTCACATCAGGAGGTGTTGACATATCCCCAAACAAGTTCACCTGGTCAATTCCCTTGAAGCCAGAAATATTGAAAGAATCAGTATCTGTTACAGTTCTTGCAAGAGCAAGAATCAAGCATTATGCAGATCTATTGCAAACACATCTGTAAATACTGTATTTCCCACATAATGTGGAGACAGTCAGTTATGAATGCCTTAATGGCATCAGCATAAAGCTCTAAAGTTTAACCTACCAGTTTCAGTTTGTCAGCTTGATCAGCAGGTAGTGCTTCACTACCATTCTGTAATAAATGGAATGGTGTCAATGATAATTGGAATATCAAAACTTGCCTTAAGCAAGCAACTTGCAGGCTTGAAAAAGCAAGTAATGGAAAGAGGAAGTATGAGGGAGATCACTATTTAATATTAGTTTTGGAGACCCTTTTTACACCCATTTCCAATGCAATTTGGCATCTGATGTTGCCTCCATAATGCTAGCAAAAAGTCAAAGCTAGTTTTATCACAGCAGCACACCTAATCAAGTGAGACTGCATTGAAGTGACTTACTGCAGTCTTGCTTCTTCACTCTAGAGAAGGCTTTCAGTACCTAGATATCATATAGAATATCCAAAGCCTGTTGCTTTGGAGAGCTTAACAGATCTAGGAGGCAATCAAACTGCTGGTACAACTACCAACCAATAGCCTCAGTGATCCTGACTCTAGACAGACCTCAGTGTCAAGTGTTACAAGAGCCCAAAAACTAAGCCAAAGCTGAAACAATATTTATTTCTCTGAAGAATAATGCAGTTTCTATAGTTTTACTTGCCTTTTTCTTGTCTTCCTCTTCCTTCTTCTTCATATTATATATTAGCTGGAAGAGGTCCTTAAGATCAACAACTAGAGGTTCAGCCTGAAAAAGAACATAAATTTTAGGCCATGTACTACTTCACAGCTTGCTTCAGTAGAAGTCCAGGGAGCTTCAAGCCAAACTTTCCTAAGTGGTGCAACACTACGGTTGAAATAACAGGAAAAGCAAGAGTTTAAATGACCATCTCGTCTCTGCATAAGAGAGCTTATGAAGAATTCAAGGGTAATGGGGCACAACCAGCTTAGAACTGTTAACTCCCCAGGGAAAGTGACCGTACTTGTGCTAAGCCTGGTTTTTTCTGTTGTTGTTGTTTGCTAAAAGCATGTAGCACAACATTTCATAAGTACATAGCAAGTCCTAATCATATTTCCTCAAAAGTGCAAAGGGTATCCAAACCCTCTGGTAGTCTCATGAGAAAAGCAATTTGCATCCCTCCGTTTTCTACCAACTCCAACACTGAACCTGGAGAAAGCATCTATAGCTAGTACTACATTTATTTCAAACACTCTGCAAATGGTAAATCAGTGATACAAGCATAAGGCAAGAGTATCATCACCTCAAATGAGTGGAGCAGACACCAGCTTTAAGAGATATCTTTATCAGGATAGAAATTTAGTGTGAATTAGAAAGGCGCTGCATTCCCTGCACACCCATTAACAGGAATATCTCAGCAACTACTCAAAACAGTGGCAGGTTCAGCTACAATGATTTGGATCTTTTGCTTGAGGCACATAGCAGCTGTGTTGGTGTGCAAGAGTAGGACAAGTCCTCCTGTTTAGGCACAACCTTTAGCTCAAGCAGAGAATCTATTGAACAGATCTCACTGTTTACACGTGAGCATCATCCTCTCCTAATCAAGGGGTTTAGACGTGCAACTGCAGGAAGAGTCATTTCAGGAGTTTCATTTCCTTTGTTACCTTTGACAAACAGTACAGCTGCAGTAGTCCAGAGCTACAAAAGTCCTTACTTATCAGCTAGACAAATTTGTGTTAAAAACAACTAGCAGCAAGTCAAAAGCTTTCTACATTCGGCTAAACTTATAGGCTAACAAGCAGCACCCCATGGTGAAAAGCTCAGAGAACAGACTCCACTCCAGAGCACACACAGAAGGCTTTTGTACTTTATCTACAATTCCAGTGAAGCCAGTACTGTAGTAATGGCTCCATTCATCTCACTAATGACTTCCACGATGCATGGACACGTTAAGCAAGATTAATGATAGTAAGCAAGACTACTCATAGGGCTACTAGCAAAACACTATACCCTTATCAGATATTAAGTGTTTACACAATAGCATTACTCATAGCAAGTGAAAGAGGGCTTCTGATCCATACCTGTTGTGCTGTTTTTATTGCAAAAAATTGGTGCTGGCCTTCTCCTCCACAAATATAGCCAAAGGCACGATTGTCTGTTACATCCCGAGCAATAAAGGAGACTTTGTTTACTGGATGCTCATGTTCTATGACCTAGAATGGGGGGGAGGGGAATATTAGTTTAAATTGCAGGAGACATAGTTAGAATTAAGATTGTTAGAAGGCTCCAGTTCAAGACTCAGATTTATCAGGCTTTGACTAACTACAGTAGGATGCAGCTATCTTTCTGGCAGGAGGCTTCAGCTTTACAGCCCATTCCACTAGCTAATTCTTAGCCAATTCAGAAGGGTGGCATGATGCTGTTAAGTTCAGATTGGCCTAACTTCCAAGTGCCTCACTTGCTTTAAGAATCACATTAAGAGAATGAGTCATATCTTACCCCAGTTTTCTCATCTATTATCTTGATACCAGAGAGGGAAACATTCACCCAGATCTTCTGTTTGTGTTGACCTTGGGAGCGGGCTGCCACTGCCATTCCCTGAAGAGGATGAATATCAGAGTATTGATGAGACTTCTGTTAGATTGAACTTTAAATTGATTCTTTTTTACATTTCTCATAACCTCATGGCTGTGACCATACTAGGGCTAATCTAGTTATTCCTATGCAACTGTACCATTAGAGCAGCATTCTTCTTGCAACATATGCCTGACTAGGTTAGAAGTGATACCTTAAGACTAGATTGTGTTTCCTCTGTAAATGTTTCGGAACTTTAAAGCTTCCTATCTTAGTTCACAGAACTGCTGCAGTAGCAGCATCCTTATCAGCTTTCATGGCCTGTTTGAAGCTATGCGAGGGTTCTACACTCCAGAAGTAATCATCTTTGTTACCGCAGGGTCCATTTATTCTTTGGCTATATCTCTTGGTGTCACCATTGCCATAGGATGCCAACTTGTACTTTGAGTTCTTATGTTAAATTGCACAAAGTTCCCCCCCTCCCCACCCAAAACCCAAGCTCACTATTTGTGATGAAGTTCATGCTAATCGCATCCATAATGAATGCCAATAAGAGACCCAAAGGAGTATTCTAAAGCCATTAGAGAAACTGTCCTTTGATCAAGGGGTTACTTCTAAAGCTGTAATGTCCATCTAGGATGGTGCTGTTATTACTATGTTGCTATTAAGCTGTGTTTTAAGTTATGCTAAAGCGACCATTTGATCAGCTTTCTGAAGGCTACCCAGAAGATGTTCCTTACATGCCAGCTCAAGCTTTTACCTTCAGCTTCATCATTGAATCCTGACTCATTTTGTCACCTCTTGCCTCTGGGACATCATCAATGCCAATGAGTTTAGCTTTGTATCTTACACCATCACCTTTGAATCTGGCCAAGAGAGATTCATCTGTCTTTTCTGGCCCTGGAGACAGAGAAAAGTTTATGGTTGGGTTGGTTTTATTTTTGTGGTTGAGTTTTTTTTTTTTTTTAAGACAGAAATGTCTATGTTGTGGAGTTAAGAGGTTTATATATATATATAAAAAATACATTAGTACATATTAAAACTGTCCCTTGAGTATAACTGAATAACCACTTCAGTCCTTCTAGTAGTGCATGTACTGCAAGATAGTTACTCCTTTGCAGTTACAGTGTTCTTACAGAACCTGGCCTCAGTTCAAAGAGTGGAACATAATGCTTAATATTTGAGGACTTCAAGAACAATCGCTTGCCACATAAAAGACTCAAATATTTATAGGCAACAGCCAAGTAGATATAAGTGCTAAGCAACAACACCAAGCAAAGTGGTACTTCCCATGGCCATTTAGGATGTTCAGTAAGCCTTTCAGATGTTAGCCTCTAGTTCTGGCATAGTCAGATCTCTTCTTGGCATGCAAGAATCACCTAGTCCCTGTGCTAGAACTTCCTATCAGCACCATCATTTCTACAAGTCCTGGTACCTCCATCCCTGTAATCACTTGGTATTTTAGCTATATTTGCTATTTCCACTACTTCTCAGAACTGCTTGGTTTTCTTTTCTACATGCTCAACATACTCAGAGTGTGTGCCTAGGCATGTACCTCTGAGGTAGTTACATTTGCATGATCTATCAGAAAAAAATATATCTATTGTCTGATCTACAATAATTCTCATTAAATGAGTTTTCTAGCTTCTCTGGACTAGAATCTGTATCCAGCATGTCACTCCTTCTCTAGGGGCAGGGGATGAAGCAAGTTCAGGTTCAGACTGACAGCTATCAGAATGGTCCTGGGTCTGGTCACCTCCTCAGTAGGCTTTTATTTCTCCAGGCTTTTGGTGACTTGGCAGGCTCAGCAAACGAGTAATTTAATAAGTGGAAGTGAGAGCTTCAGAATTTAAAGCTAGAAAAAAACCTTTCAAGCTAAAAGCCTACTATCTGGTTAGATTTATTTTACTAGCTTACTTATTCACTCTTCCAGTCAGCTTGAAATCTCATAATTCTTTCAACTATGGTGCAAGAGGGATCTTAGTTTTAGGCAAATGCAGAAGATCATGGAGACTGACTAGAGGAAGCATTTAAGAGGTAATTATTCCTTACCTTTCTTTTTTTCCTTCTTTGAAGGTTGTGCTTTCAGTGGAGCCTGTTGCTCAGGCTGGCTGTTGATAGTAGTAGTTTCAGCTTCAGTAGACATGATGAGATGGTCAGCTATTCTTACTGCAGTTTTCAAAAATCCAAATAACAATCAGTAGAAAGGCATAATATTTTATGTTGAAGAATAAATATTCTCATTAGACCTGTTAGTCCATTTTTTTTTTCTGCTGAACACTGAAGCCCACTAATGCCTGAACATATACTCTCTAAGAGCTGAGCTTTAGGACATTCTGCCCAGCTCCATGCTGGAAAGAAGAAACAGCAACCTCAAGGCACCAAGTTCTGCCTGTCAGTGATCCTGCTTCCCCAGTTTAGTTGGCAGAGCTACACCCAGCTCATGTTATACAGCCACAGTAAGTATCTGACTCTGAAGTAAAGGGGCAATAACAAACAAATAACCTAGAAAGGAGCAAATATACACAAGACAGATCTCACTTCGGCAACTGTAAAGTGTTAGAACTCCAGATGGACAGTTGTCAACACTCTAGCCATCCCTCCATTATTGCCATCTGCCTCCATCCCATGGAGGCCAGGCTGCTCATTTGCATAAACCCAGACAGCCACAAAACCCCAAGCTGGGGGAAGATGGTGTGGTGGTTGACCTTGGCTGGATGCCAGGTGCTCACCAACCTGCTCCATCATTCCCCCTCATCAACTGGACAGGGGAGAAAAAAAAACAAAAGGCTTGTGGATCAAGATAAGGACAGGGAGATCACTCACCAATTACTGTCATGGCGAAAACAGACTCAACTTGGGGAAACTGATTTAATTCATTACCAATCAAAATCATAGTAGGATAATGAGAAATAAAACCCAGTCTTACAAACATCTTCCCCCCCCACCCCTCCCTTCTTCCTGGGCTCAACTTCACTTGCGATTTCTCTACCTCCTCCCCCCAAAGCAGCACAGGGGGATGGGGAATGGGGGTTGCAGTCAGTTCATCACATGTTCACAGAATCACAGAATCTTCTTGGTTGGAAGGGACCTTTGAGATCATAGAGTCCAATCAACAAAAACAAAACAAAAAAACCCCACAAAACAAAACAAAAAAACCGCCCACAACCACACACCACACCCACAATCTTGGGCACTAGAGCATGCCCTGAAGTGCCATGTCTACACGTTTCTTAAATACCTCCAGGGATGGCGACTCCACCACCTCCCTGGGCAGGCTGTTCCAGTGCCTGACCACCCTCTCAGTAAAGTAATTCTTCCTAATATCTAATCTAAACCTCCCCTGCCCCAACTTCAGACCATTTCCTCTGGTCCTGTCATTATTCCCTTGGGGGAAGAGGCCAACACCCACCTCTCTACAACCTCCTTTCAGGTAGTTGTAGAGGGCAATGAGGTCCCCCCTCAGCCTCCTCTTCTCCAAACTAAACATGCCCAGTTCCCTCAGCCTCTCCTCATATGACTTGTTCTCTAGACCCCTCACCAGCTTGGTAGCTCTCCTCTGGACACACTCCAGCAGCTCAATGTCCTTCCTGTAGTGAGGGGCCCAGAACTGAACACAGTACTCGAGGTGAGGCCTCACCAGGGCTGAGTACAGAGGCACAATCACTTCCCTACTCCTGCTGGCCATGCTATTCCTGATACAGGCCAGGATGCTGTTGGCCTTCTTGGCCACCTGGGCACACTGCTGGCTCATGTTAAGCCGGCTGTCCACCAACACCCCCAGGTCCTTTTCTGCTGGGCAGCTTTCCAGCCACTCTTCCCCAAGCCTGTAGCATTGCCTGGGGTTGTTGTGACCGAAATGCAGGACCCGGCACTTGGCCTTATTAAACCTCATCCCATTGGCCTTGGCCCATTGATCCAACCTGTCCAGGTCCCTCTGTAGAGACTTCCTACCCTCAAGCAGATCAACACTCCCACCTAGTTTGGTGTCATCTGCAAACTTACTGAGGGTGCACTCAATCCCCTCATCCAGATCATCAATAAAGATATTAAACAAGACTGGCCCCAAAACTGAGCCCTGAGGGACACCACTGGTGACCGGCCGCCAACTGGATTTCACCCCATTAATCACAACTCTCTGGGCACGGCCATCCAGCCAGTTTTTTACCCAGTGAAGAGTACACTTGTCTATGCCATGATTCGCCAGCTTCTCCAGGAGAACGCTGTGGGGGATGGTGTCAAAGGCCTTACCAAAGTCCAGGTAGACAACGTCCACAGCCTTCCCCGCATCGAGAAGGCGGGTCACATGGTCATAGAAAGAGATCAAGTTGGTTAAGCAGGACCTCCCTTTCATAAACCCATGCTGGCTGGCCCTGATCCCTCGGCTGCCCTGCACTTGCTGTGAGAGCTCACTCAAGATGATCCTCTCCATGATCTTTCCCGGTACCGAGGTCAGGCTGACAGGCCTATAGTTTCCCCAGATCCTCCTTCCGGCCCTTCTTGTAGATGGGCATCACATTGGCCACCCTCCAGTCATCTGGTACCTCTCCTGTTGACCAGGATTGTTGATAGAAAATGAAGAGAGGCTTGGTGAGCTCTCCCACCAGCTCCCTGAGTACCCTTCGGTGAATCCCATCCGGCCCCATGGACTTATGCGTGTCCAGGTGCATAAGCAAATCATTAACTACTTCCTCCTGGACTATGGGGGGGTTGTTCTGCTCTCCATCCTTATCTTCCAGCCCAGGAGGCTGTACACCCTGGGGGTAGCTGGTCCGACTATTGAAGACAGAGGCAAAGAAGGCATTAAGTATCTCAGCCTTCTCCTCGTCCTTGGTTGCAATGTTTCCCCCCGCATCCAATAAGGGATGGAGATTCTCCCTGACTCTCTTTTTGTTGACATATTTATAAAAACTTTTTTTGTTGTCCCTTATATCAATGGCCAGGTCGAGTTCCAGCTGGGCTTTTGCCTTCCTAATTTTTTCTCTGTATAACCTAACAAGATCTCTGTACTCTTCCTGAGTTGCTTGTCCCTTCTTCCAAAGGTGGTAAACCCTCCTTTTTTCCCCTAAGTCCCATCAAAAGCTCTTTGTTCAACCAGGCTGGCCATTTTCCCCATCCTTTAATTTTGCGCCTCATGGGGACAGTCTGTTCCTGGGCCTTTAGGATTTCCTTCTTGTTGCCTCTGCTACTCCTTCCTCCTCACTGTCTTCCCCTTCTCCGGCATGGGGTCCCTCCCACAAGAGACAGTCCTCCACTAACTTCTCCAACATGAGTCCTTCCCACAGGCTGCGGTTCTTCCAGAACTGCTCCAGCGTGGGTCTTTTCCATGGGGTACAG
This sequence comes from Numenius arquata, assembly GCF_964106895.1. Taxonomy (NCBI): domain Eukaryota; kingdom Metazoa; phylum Chordata; class Aves; order Charadriiformes; family Scolopacidae; genus Numenius; species Numenius arquata. The sequence goes on along the minus strand of NC_133615.1, from coordinate 25,228,313 downwards.
TCCTTTAGGAACACACTGCTCCAGCATGGGTCCCCCACAGGGTCATGAGTCCTGCCAGCAAACCTGCTCAACCATGGGCTCCTCTCTCTCCACAGGTTCACATGTCCTGCCAGGAGCCTGCTCCAGCACGGGCTTCCCATGGGGTCACAGCCTCCTTCAGGCACATCCACCTACTCCAGTGTGGGGTCCTCCACTGGCTGCAGGTGGATATCTGCTCCACCATGGACCTCCAGAGGCTGCATGGGGACAGCCTGCCTCACTATGGTCTTCACCACAGGCTGCAGGGGAATCTCTGCTCCGGCACCTGGAGCATGTCCTCCCCTCCTTCTTCATTGATCTTGGTGTCTGCAGAGTTGTTTCTCTCACATATTCTCATTCCTCTCTTCTGGCTACTGTTGTGCAGCAGATCAGGGTCAAGTTCCTCACCCACCCCCCTTCCTTCTTAATATGTTATTAGATGCACTTCCACCATTGCTGATTAGCTCAGCCTTAGCTAGCAGTGGGTCTGTCTTGGAGCCAGCTGACACTGGCTCTATTGGACATGGGGGAAGCTTCTAGCAGCTTCTCATAGAAGCCACCCCTGTAGCCCGCCCCCCAAACCTTGCCACTCAAATCCAATACATTCCACTCCTCACCTCTGTGAATCACATATTTAAGAATTATCATTAAAATACACATTCATCACAATCTTCACTGACATCAACAAAAAGAATTCCTCTCCCCCAAAAAAACCATCACAACACCAATCAAAGTGGACAATTTACACATAATCCACCCCTCATCCCTTCACCCCAATTACAACAGCAGAAGTGCCCCATGATCATTCTGCCTCAAACTCTTGCCTGTATCAGTAGATACAAATCACATTATGCTCACCCACTTTTCAATTTACTCCAGAAAGGGCTTGTTAAGAGGCCACTAGTAGTATCTCCCTCCTTTCCTATAGGAACTATCCTGTGAAGAGTGAGTACTGATCACTCCTTAGGGGAAGACTGTGTGAGGCCCTCAACGCATAAGCCTTGAAGTACGAGCTGTTACCTACTGCCTCAACTCTCCATTCAAGAATTGTACTTAATTTCCACAAATCTACCCTGAGAAAGTCAGACTTAAGACTTTGGGCATACTGTGCTTTTGGTGTCTTCTCTAAACTCCCTACAAGGAGAGCTGTTGGAAGTGACAAGACATCCTTGAAATAACTGTTTCTTAGCAAGAACTGAAGCACATGCCAAACAATTCTGTTGAGCAACATTTAGTTTCCCTTAAGAGATGCTTTCACAATTATCCCTTATTTGAGCAAGGAGTGGCAACACAGTAGCTACCCTTAACAATTAAGGTTGTTTTTTTTTTGTCTTGTGCACAGTCTCTTGCCTTCCTTTCCTGATTTCTTACACCTGGGGATCAAGAGCTCTTGTGCTCTATGGAAAGCATCCTTAAAGATCTGCCATCTCTGTTCTGCTCCCTTGTCCCTGAAGAAACAGAAGGAACAATTGAGGGAACAACCCTTAATTCCTTTGGAATATTTCACTGGTGTATCCCTCTTGGCTCCTATTACCTCAGGAACCCCTGGTTCATCTCTGTAAGACTTCAGGTGTGCTCCAGTGTACTCAGCACATCTCGTAGCGACAAGCCGAGGGCCCTTGCTTAGGACACCATCCCTCTAACCATTGCCTGTTGTCCCACAACTTGTCATGGGCAAGCCTGATATTGCCCCCTCTCAAGCCTAGTTTAAAGCTCTATCAATGAGCCCCACTAGCTTGTGAGCAAAGACCCTCTTCTCCCTTTGAGAAAGGTGAACCCCATCTGACACCAGCAAGCCTAACGCCATGTAGGCCATCCCATTATCAAAAACCCCCAAATTGTGGCAGTAACACCAGCCACAGAGCCATGTATTAATAGACTGAGCTTGTCTATTTCTTCCAGTGTCGCCACCCACAACTGGAAGGAGAAAGGAAGAAATAACCTGTGCTCCAGATTCCCTTATCAACCATCCCAGGGCCCTGAAGTCTCTTTTGATCCCCCTTGGACTACATGTTGTGGCTTCATTGCCACCTACATGGAAGAGCAGCAATGGGTAATTAACAGGATTTTACTTTAGGGAGCTGTCCCTACTTCTTTCATGCAACTTCCTTTAAGCCCTGTTTGATGTCCTCTCACCTAGAAGAGTATGGATCAATACTTTGCAGAGGTATTAAGGCAGCCTTATGCCAAGGGCTTCCTCTACCAACAGGAATACTCTTTTGGAATAAGCTACAGCTGTACTTACATATTGGAGAATAGAGCACATAGTCCAGCTGTCTTGATCACATACAGCCAGTAATGAGAAACAGGGAAGGGTGACATTCATCTACTTAACAGGATAGAAGTGTGGTAATAGACACCTCAGGGAATACCTCCTTCATGCTGCTCCCTTCCCCCCAGTACCTACTGTGAAGTATATAGAGTTTTTATTACTCTAGTCAGTCATGTCAGCTACAGTTGTTGGCGTGTACCATTGCTGGTACAGTATCATGCCTGTGAACCACTACCCAGACATCTTACCATTTCAGTCTATTTGCCAACTGTTATTTCATCAGTTGAACAGAACAGTTATCAGTGCATCCATCTCCTCTGAGCTGTTTGGGTTTTAGCAAGAACATAGAAATTTAAACTAAGTTCCTAGAAGTGCTTTCTGCACACTTGAATCACAGCCAAGTGAACATCACTAAGTTAACAGCTGGAACCGAACAGATCTCTCAGTTCAAGTGGTGCAATTGGACCAGTACTTTTTACCATTGTACTATGATTTTGAGCACATCATTACTGATGATATTATTAGTTACTTCTCAACCCAGCTACCACAGTAGCTCTATTTTGGATTCCTACACACACATCATGGGAATCAATACAGCTGCTGCAGGACTATTAGAACAGAGGTCTCAGGAGAAGTCATGACTAGTTTAAACAAGCTGATACGATAAATAACTTGGTATGAGATAAATTAGCAACTATTGCCCTCTGCTTACTTTTAAGGAAGAAAGTGAAATGCTCTTCATCTGCTATTGCTATCTGGCTCCCTGAAGACTTTATCTCAAGCTGATGGGAACTAGCACTGCCATAGTACGTTTGATAGACAAGAGTTATTCTTCAACCAAGCACTTCAGCGTCCAAAGGTAGTGTCCAGACGCCTAGCTAGTCTATCTCAACTTATGAATTGTTCCAGGAATAATGCAGCATCTTGTAGCAAGTCTTGGTAGCAGTCTTTCCAGCCTTTGTGTTCATCATTTAGCATACCAACCTATTAGTTAATTTCTCAGATTAAGAAACCCATTCATTCATAGCATCAGCAATACCAGCATCTTAACTCCAGATTTTTCTTTTACAAAGAAATTAGAGAATACTAGAGTATCTATTTTCTTGTTAGAGAGCTATTCAGTTGGTAACACAGGTTTATGTTTAGATTATCCACTAGAAGTTTCTTCATACCGATCTTCCAGAAAGACAGCACGCTTTACAACTTGCTAAGGGGCCACTCCTCTATACCACTTACTCCAGTCTCTAGTGCTGAAGCCCTATAAGTCAGTGGCTCTGGAGCCAGAGTTCAGTTGTCTGTTGTAGCTATTGCTCAGGAAAGTATCACCTGCCTACTCGCAGGATGAGGAATCTCAGGCCATGTGCCTGCAGTGCCTATCACTCAGTCTTCTGTCAATACTACTTGTTGAGATTCACTGCATATACTAAACAACCTGGAAGCAAAGTAGTTGTTAATCAAGGCATCTGGTGTTTACTCAGATGCAAACTAGAGTTTGAACTAGACAACAGCTCAAACACTTCACTTCCAACTGTACTCCTAACTCCCTCCTGCCTAGGACTGTTTCTAATCTTACTGGAGAGTACAGCAAAGGACTCTTGCCAATAGCCATGCTTTTCACACACACCCCACCCCCCTTCCTCAGGGCAGGAGCTTGACACATATTGAAGTTGCTGTCATAGGTTATTTCAGCTGTGTGCTGTTAACTGTCCAGTGTTGGCAGAGTTATTCCTCCTTGCAGATTGGGTGTGTGCAAACTGTACTGAGAGAGACTGCATATGTTCTGCATAGCCTATGCTGAACTGTAAGTATTCTCTAACTGTTCACAAATATATATCTGCATGAGAAACAGGCTTTTGCTGTATTATTCTTTGAGTTCATCCAACTTAAAACCATGTAGTCATCATCACAGTATCAAGGTACTGCAGTTTGCTTATCCAGAAGGTGCTTACCCAGCCTGATGATACCATGAGCAGTCAGAAACGTGTCCTTAAACATTTGTTTCAGCAGTATTTGAAGAATCCTCTACCAAGCTCTACTTGCTGCCCTCTGGTTACATAAGCTGTTACAGCAGTCACTGGTCACAGGAGTCACTCCTTACTGTCTCTTAACAGATGCAAGTTATGTTCCTGATGTGTTAATAGAAGGCTGATGATTCTGTTTGCACCTTATGAAGACAGGTTCTTCTACAGCAGTTTCAGTCCTCAGTTACGTAGTATTAAGCATACTGCTTAACACAAGGGTTACTCTTGCCTTCAAGATCAGTCATTAACAAGGGCCCCAGCTCTCCCCTGTATATGCAGCAAGAAAGGCTATGAATAACTAAACAAGAGGCAAATCTAGAATTGCAGTACAGAAATATCTATACCAGAGGTAAAAAAAGAATCTAACCATGATTCAGAGCTCCACTGCAGCTTCTTCAGTAGCTGTCCTACTGAACAGCTAGTCAAGTTTCACAGATTACTCTTCTGCAGTAAGTTTCCCTATTGTAGTTACACATTTGCAGTACATTAGAGGAAGTTTAGATTATTGCTCCTAAATCCAAACTCTTATGTAATCCTGACCAGGCTCCCTCTATATTTCCATCTCTGATGGTCTTGATATCAGATTACGTGGATGTCCCCATTCATCAGAAGCATGCAAGAACAAGTGTCAGCCTTCCATCAGCCAGGCTAGCAGCTGTTTGCAGCTAGATCTGCTATTCAAGCTACTATAAAACTACTTCTCACTCATATAGTGACTTGTGTGCCCTCCTTTAAAGCACAAATAACCCTGTTTTGAGGGAGCACAGAAGACAGATAGTCTGTAAGGTAGAAGTGCAGGTTGCAATATTAACACTACAACCTTAGTGTTCCCAACTTGTCCTGTCCCTTCCTAAGGAAGAAAGTCTCATCCCTAAGTGTTTTAGCCATAGGACAGCTGTATTAGTTCTCATAGGAGGAGACTTGCAGTTGTGTGACATATCAGCATTAAGAGGTCAGTATACACTGCTAAAGAAGCCAGTTCCTAGCTGACACTGTCACGAAGCCTCCTGAATGCCACGGTAAAGGTCTATTACCCTGTCTCAGACCTACATGTTCTCTTCAAGAGTTAAGATAATTGAAATGCTTGATGAGGATTATTGCTTAAAGATGCAACATGAACTGACAGAGCAGCAGAAAATTCAGCTCCAAAGCCAGGGTAATGATTAATCAGGGTAATGATTAATGGAGCAGGTTCAAGCTGGAGGCCTGTAACCAGTGGTGTCCCCCAGGGGTCAATACTTGGTCCAGTCCTGTTCAACATATTCATCAGTGACCTGGATGACAGAGTGTATCCTCAGCAAGTTTGCTGATGATACCAAACTGGGAGGGGTGGCTGACACCCCGGAGGGCCGTGCTGCCATCCAGAGAGACCTGAACAGGCTGGAGAGCTGGGCAAGGAAGAACCTTATGAGGTTCAACAGGGAAAAGTGTAGGGTCCTGCACCTGGGGAAGAAGAACGTTAGGCACCAATACAGGTTAGGCGTGGACCTGCTGGAGTCAAGTTCCAAAGAGAAAGATCTGAGGGTCCTGGTAGACAGCAAAATGACAATGAGCAAGCAGTGTGCTCTTGTGGCCAGGAAGGCCAACAGAATCCTGGGCTGCATAGGGAAGAGTGTGGCTAGTAGGTCGAGGGAAGTCATTCTCCCCCTCTACTCTGCACTGGTGAGGCCACAACTGGAATACTGCATCCAGTTCTGGGATCCCCAATTCAAGAGGGATAGGGAACTACTGGAAAGAGTCCAGCGAAAGGCAACGAGGATGATTCAAGGATTGGAGCATCTCCCTTATGAAGAAAGGCTGAGAGAGCTGGGACTCTTTAGCCTGGAGAAGAGAAGGCTGAGGGGAGACCTTATCAATGCTTATAAGTATCTCAAGGGTGGGTTGAAGGAGGAGGGAGCCAGACTCTTTTCAGTGGTTGCCAGTGAGAGGACGAGGGGCAACGGGCACAAGTTGGAACATAGGAGGTTCCACTCAAATATGAGAAGAAACTTCTTCACGGTGAGGGTGACAGAGCCCTGGAACAGGCTGCCCAGGGAGGTTGTGGAGTCCCCTTCTTTGGAGATTTTCAAGACCTGCCTGGATGCAGTCCTGAGTAACATGCTCTGACATGCTCTGGGCAATCCTGCTTTGGCAGGGGAGTTGGACTAGATGATCTTTATGGTCCCTTCCAACTCTAAAAATTCAGTGAAATTCAGTAAATTCAGTGAAAGCCAGTAGTCTGTCCTTAACTATACCTGTAATGTCTGAGCTTTGAACTTTAAGGTGACATACACCAGCTATGAAGCTTTATTAGAAGCTTTAAAAAAAAAAAAAAAAACCAACCCAGATAGTTGGGAGTAAAGGACTGCAGGGCATTTCAGCTGAAACACTTCATCCTCAAGCACTTCATAGCATTTGCAAGGCACATCCTTTCAGCAGAGGGGAAACTGGAATAGTCTATGTCCTTATCAGCCAGGGCTTACACGAGTTAGATGGAAGAAGATGCTCTGTCCAGCACTCAGCTGCCCAGCTTATATAAACAAGCTAATCCTGTTCAAACTGGTACCTCTTGTCTATTGACTGGGCCTGCCGCTATGCTGCATCCAGCTTCTTTATAACCCTAAGACCCCTGAATGCAGATACAGCATCAAAAACAGGTCAGTTTGTTTTGTCAGTTACAGTACTTAAACACCTTAGAATCATAGAATTGTCTAGGTTGGAAGGGACCTTTAAGATCATCTAGTCCAACCATCAACCTAACGTTATCAAAACCCATCATTAAACCATGTCACTAAGCTCTACGTTAACCCATCTTTTAAATACCTCCAGGGATGGTGCCTCAACCACTTCCCTGGGCAGCCCATTCCAATGCTTAATAACCCTTTCAGTGTAAAATTTTTTCGTAATATCCAATATAAACCTCCCCTGGCGCAACTTGAGGCCATTTCCTCTTGTCCTATCGCCTGGGACTTGGGAGAAGAGACTGACCCCCACCTTGCCACAACCTCCTTTCAGGTAGTTGTAGAGAGCAATAAGGTCTCCCCTCAACCTCCTTTTCTCCAGGCTAAACAACCCCAGCTCCCTCAGCTGCTCCTCATAAGGCTTATTCTCCAGACCCCTCACCAGCTTTGTTGCCCTTCTCTGGACATGCTCCAGCACCTCAATGTCTTTTTTGTGGTAAGGGGCCCAAAACTGAACACAGTACTCGAGGTGGGGCCTCATCAGTGCCCAGTACAGGGGGACAATCACTTCCTTAGTCCTTCCTGATACAGGCCAGGATGCTGTTGGCCTTCTTGGCCACCTGGGCACACTGCTGGCTCATATTCAGACAGCAGTCGACTAACACCCCCAGGTCCTTCTCCGCCAGGCAGCTCTCTAGCCACTCTTCCCCAAGCCTATAACATTGCATTGGGTTGTTGTGACACAAGTGCAGGACCTGGCACTTGGACTTGTTGATTGGCCTCAGCCCATCAACCCAGCCTGTTCAGATCCCTCTGCAAAGCCTTTCTACCCTCAAGCAGGTCGACACTCCCACCTAACTTGGTGTCATCTGAAAACTTACTGAGGGTACACTCAAACCCCTCGTCCAGATCATTGATAAAAATGTTAAAGAGAACTGGCCCCAATACTGAGCCCTGGGGGACACCACTCGTGACCGGCCACAAACTGGATTTAACTCCATTCACCACCACTCTCTGGGCCCGACCCTCCAGCCAGTTTTTAACTCAGCGGAGAGTATTCCCATCCAAGCCATGGGCAGCCAGTTCCTCCAGGAGGATACTGTGGGAGACTGTAGCAAAGGCCTTACTGAAGTCCAGCTGAACTACATCCACAGCCTTTCCCTCATCCACCAAGCGTGTCACTTTGTCATAGAAGGAGATCAGGCTTGTCAAGCAGGACCTGCCCTTCATGAACCCGTGCTGGCTGGGCCTGATCTCCTGGTTGTCCTTCGTGTGCTGCATAATGGCACTCAGGATGATCTGTTCCATGACCTTCCCAGGCACCAAGGGCAGACTGACAGGCCTGTGGTTCCCCGGATCATCCTGCTGGCCCTTCTTGTGGATGGGCATCACATTTGCTAGATGCCAGTCAGCTGGGACCTCCCCGGTTTGCCAGGACTGCTGGTAAATGATGGAAAGTGGCTCAGTGAGCACTTCCACCAGCTCCCTCAGTACCCTCGGGTGGATCCCATCCAGCCCCATAGACTTGTTAATATCCAGGTGCTGGAGCAGGTCCCCCACCACCTCCCTTTGGATTATGGGGGCTTCATTCTGCTCCCTGCCCCTGTCTGCTAGCTCAGGGGTCTGGGTACTCAGGGAACAACCTATTCTATTACTAAAGACTGAGGCAAAGAAGGCATTAAGTACCTCAGCCTCCTCCTTATCCTTTGTCACTACGTTACCGCCTTCATCTCTTAAAGGATGGAGATTCTCCTTAGCCCTCCTTTTATTACTAACATATTTATAGAAATTCTTTTTATTGTTCTTAACATCCAAAGCCAGGTTAAGTTCTAGTTAGGCTTTGGCTCTTCTAATTTTCTCCCTGCATAGCGTTATAACATCTCTGTGTCCTTCGTAAGTGCCCTGCCCCTTTTTCCAAAGGCCATAAACTCTCCTTTTTTCCCCTAAATTGTAACCTTATTCCATTTGATCCTTCTAACATAACCCCAAGTTGTATTTCTGTGGAGTCCATGCTGAGGAAGGGGAGTAGTGGCTTATTCTTGGTTGTGTTTCACAGCAGAAGCTCATTAAGACCTCTTCAGAGTCCTACTCCAAGATTTCCCAGGGATGGGTGCGTATCTTGATTCTACTAATAATCCTCCAAAATCCTTGCAGATTACAAGATACCTTCATGCTATTTCATCATTTCTTTTGACAGAATCTAGCCAGCAAGCAGGATTTATACCATTGGTATGATTTCCAGAGGAAGCTGGCTTTCTCTGGATATGAAATGTATTGCTTCATTATCCAAGAAGCTTCTTGTTTCTGAAGTGCTCACATATTGCTAGCCTTGCTGAATAAAGTCCACAAGCATTCCCAAGAACTGGGTTAACTCAGCAAGCCACACAAACATCCTACCAGTGTAAAGGTCACCAGGAGAAAAGAGTGTCAATACAAGAGAAAAAACCCTGAAGGTTTGGCAACAATACTCAGGGACTACAGCATATTATGTGCTTTTATTTACTTCCTATCTCAAACTGTCATTTTTATCCTAAACATTCTGTCCAGACACCAGCTCTTGACTCCCCCTTCCTTGACATTAATTACATTTGTTTGCTTTTGCAGAGACAAAAAAAAAAAAAAAAAAATCTAAGAGCTCTTTTTGCCACCCTTTGCATCTATCATATTCACCTGTTTAGAGTGCTTCTTTCCATATCTGCTCATATAGTAAAGGCCTTAAGCAAGAAGTATATCCATAGCTGCTACTGGTCTCTAGTGTCCAATAATAGGGTTAATGCAGGCACTTTTACAAGTAATACTCTTCTCAATGAGAAAGTGGGTTGTGTACTGCAGATATATAGAGATGCTTAGAAACACAGCAGAAGACACACATTAGAATGGATAACCATCTCTACCTTCACAAGAGGAAGCTGATGCCAGATTTTTGTTTTTTCCCCCCCCATCTTTCTAACTGATAGTGCTGAGCATAACTGCTGGTGCTCAGCCAATAGCTTTGAAGTAAAAGCACAATAGATGAGAAGTATCATAAGACACAGGACTATCAGAGTAGTGCTCATGATTCTCCCAGTCTCCTGTCTGCAGTAACAATCACAGAAGACCCTGTTAGATTCCCCCCCAGCAGAACCATCTCTTTATTTAAGACTTGGAGCACCTGGCATTCACTCCACTTTACCCTGAACCTTCCTAAACTATCAAACTTCATGACTTTGAGTAAAGTCTCTGTTTTGATGATTCACCTAACATTCATTTAGTACTAGTATCTAGTGAGTTACTATCAGTAGAAATTTATGCTTTAGACTTGACCATGTCCTTGGACCATTCAGGGAATTTTGGAAGCCCAATTATGCCTCAAGAGTAGTCCTAGTGGATGCGACTGCAGTGATTCTTTAAACATATATGGTAGATTACTCCCTTAGGCAATCCCCTTCTCAGCTGAAAAGATTTCCTTTGGTATCTGATTCACCCCTCTGGTTAACCACCTGCCTCACCCACCTCCTGGAAGGTCCTATAATCACCTAACGGAAACTGATCTGAAGACCTACTAGCATTATAACTGCCAATAGGTCTCTATCAGACACCAGGACACATCGTCAATTTACTAGCGGCTGATAAGTCTTCACAGACAGCTAGAATACATAGCTTCATAATTACTTTTCTCTAATTGAATCTGTATCTCTATTTTGCCTATCTACACGAGAGTTCCCATCCCTAAGCATACCTGTGCCTGTTACTTAGCACAGAATGCGCAGATCTAAGCCTACGCACTCAAGATTTGGTCCATTTTGGACAGTCTTGTTTATGGAAGTTACAGAAGACTTCCAAGGCAAAAACATAGCATTTTAAGGCAAACTAGCTTCATTAAGATGGAAAAAATTCCTTCCCCCTCCCCCCAAAGTTAATCCTACCTTACCAGTGGATTTACACACTCAATTAACCAGCCTCAGCTTACCCAAGGGGTAGAAGCTCTGCAACTGAGAAGTCTACTATATTAGCAACACCTGCTTTTATCTTACTGCTCAGAGCACAGGCACTACCCCAACATAAGTGTTATCATATGATGATCATTAGACTTGAAGCCTCACCAAATGAGAAGATAGTTTTTCTGACAAGATAGAACACTCATTTCTGTTAATCCCGGACATCTTTAACTATACTTATTTACTACAGACAAGTATCATCCTGAGATTCACCAGCAGATTGAGGGGTGCCCAGCAAGGATGCCCTATCCAAAACAAAACTCCACCCCTGCTTCACAACATCCTAACCCTTTTCTCCTCTCTGCTACTAGAGAGATTCTTTCATGTCAGTTATTTATGTGAAATTTTGTGCTTATATACGTATTTATCCATGTCTTAAATCACCTCCTCTCCACACACACAAGAACGAAAATGCACGTTTAACATGCTTTGCGCTCAAGCTTCCTCAGGGCACCGGCCCTACTAGAGCCCAGAGCAGAATACAGGCAGCTTCCACCCCGTCTCAGCCAGGACGCGCTCCCCCTACAGCCCAGCTCGGGCAACGCCGAGCTCCCCCCATCGCCCCCGCACGCTGCGGCGCGGCCGAATCCAAGCGCTCCCGGCACCCTACCCCCGCTCCTCCGCGCTGCCAGCACCGCAATCTCGCCGGCTTTCGGTTGAAAAGCGCAGCCCCACCGGCAACTTTAGCCCGGGGTTGTGGTAAAACGCGAGTAGGCGAGACAGGCTGAGGCCCGGCCCATCAGCAGTTGAACTCCCCCCCGGCACCACCTCTTTGTTAACGCCCACCACCCGCGGCCTGGCTGCTCCAGGGGGCCGGTGTCCCGGGCAGCCCTGCCACAAGCACCGACTGTCACGTCCTTAGGGGAAAAAAAAGCTCTCCCTTTCCCCCCCGTGACAGCCCCGGCATGCTTTGCAGGAGTTGAGCTCCGCTCGCAAAGCTACTTACAGGCTAGATCCGTGCCACTCCGTGCATGATCCAATGACTACAGCCAGTAGCCTGTCTGGGACCGGGGGCCCGGTTAAATATTCAGTTGTACTCTTGCCTTCAGATTAGTTAGCCACTCACAGAGAGGGATATGGTTTTAATCAGATGCCGGCAGCTGAGGACTATGCAGGAATGTGCTATGATGTTTTTGCTGCTTGGTCTCGGCTACTCCCCCTCAACGTGTCGGTGCTCACAAGCTTAACCCCTTGCAAGCCACTGCTCCAGCTCCTGCTGTGGGTGGGACGGAGCTGGGGCCCGGGACAGCACCTTCCCAGGTGGTCAGAGCGCCTCCGGAGGATACCCCGGGAGGGCAGTAGGGTGGGAGACCAGGAGACCCTGTGGGGGCATGGAAACATGTGGCGCCCACAGTTTGCAGGGCATGGGTATTTATGCTTCTTAGGCAGCAATGGGCCTGAAACGTTCTTCTAGAAAATTGGCCCCCTCGTATTTGTATAAAAGTGGGTGCAGTGATGGTGTTAAAAAGTCCAAGTCTAAACCAACAGCTTTTTTTTTTTTTTCCCCTCAAAAACACCAAACCCAAAATACCATCCTTTCCCCTCCAAATCTGTGGCTAGCTGAACCAAAATATTGGGTCAGGCCTGGAACAGCAAAAGTGGTAGGAGGTGCCTGAGGTGCTTTGTGTGAGCCGATGCAGGCAGGATGCAGGAACAACCACAAAACCATGGATTAAGGGCAAAGAACAAATTTAATCTCAATACCTCATGGATCTGGGAACCTCTGAAGCAGCACCCGGGCAGAAGCAGGCAAGCAGGGGACGCAGGCACTGTGCAGCGAGAGTCCTTATTAGCAAGAGAGTCCTTGTTAGCAAGAGAGTCCTTGTTAGCAAGGGAGTGAGAGCGAGAGAGAGCTCCCACTTGCTGTTTGGGCCTGTATTTCAAGGATTCTGGCAGGCAGAGTTTTCCGCTGTGCTTTGATCTCTTCAACAGCAGGGCAGGAATCTCAGGCGTGTTCGATAAGGTGCCCCTGAGTCCATCCCAGGCCTATGTTATCTAAGTGCAGATGTTCTACTTGTCGAGCACACAAAACTGAGCAACAATTAGTGTGATAGATGTGTTTTCCAGCACCCCACATGTGAGTCACTTGAGCGTATTTACAGTCCTCCTCGCCAATCTTCTGTTACTTTCCCACATGCCTAAAAGCTAGTAGTTGCATCTCACTTGCCTATATCTGTCTTTCATTTCAGAAGTTCCAATTTTAACCAAAAAGGACTCATGAGGGCTGTGCTTTTATACACTAGCCTAGTGTTCACGGAAGGAAGTGCATGCTACATAAGTAAAGAGGCGTTTTCTCCAGTTAACAGGTTGCTGGCTACACACATGTCAGTATTTGCAGGATTAGATCTGAATTCTTTGGAATACTTGTATTCATGTTGGGTTTGTACAGCTTGCACTGCACTGCACTGTATATTGTTTTGAACACCTTGTGCTTACAGACCTACCAGCAGGACCGGAGCTTCTTGGTGCTGGGGCAATATATATTTTAAAGAATAATACTTTGCTCAACGTGCTTTGTGGAAGTGAGTTACGTAGACTGCTTAACATGAAGGATGAAACAGTTTAAACATGGTGCAGTAGCAAAGCAACTTCTATAAAGCAGCCCAGCCTGGTGCTGGTATAAGCATGGTTAACATCTGTGCTTTGCCTAACACAAAACCTAGGCACATTTCACTGAAATACCTTGACTAGTTACACTTATGGTTCCTGTTATGGTTTAACCCCAGTTAACTCTATCTCAACTGAAACCACGAGTTACAAATATAATTTATACTATTTGTTGTTAAATTTGAAAGAGATGAAAATGCTTTTCATTTGCCAATAGAGAGCAGTTTAAGAGCCCTTTTGAGGTGCAATGAAATTACATCTATTACAGAAATGCCAAGAGGTCCTTCACTATCTACCAGCACTTGGGATGTCACTAATAATCTCACAGAAAAACTTTTTTCACTGAATTTCACTGAATTTCACTGAATTTTTAGAGTTGGAAGGGACCATAGAGATCATCTAGTCCAATTCCCCTGCCAAAGAAGGATTGCCTAGAGCATGTTAGAGCATGTTACTCAGGACTGCATCCAGGCGGGTCTTGAAAATCTCCAAAGAAGGGGACTCCACAACCTCCCTGGGCAGCCTGTTCCAGGGCTCTGTCACCCTCACCGTGAAGAAGTTTCTTCTCATATTTGAGTGGAACCTCCTATGTTCCAACTTGTGCCCGTTGCCCCTCGTCCTCTCACTGGCAACCACTGAAAAGAGTCTGGCTCCCTCCTCCTTCAACCCACCCTTTAGATACTTATAAGCATTGATAAGGTCTCCCCTCAGCCTTCTCTTCTCCAGGCTAAAGAGTCCCAGCTCTCTCAGCCTTTCCTCATAAGGGAGATGCTCCAATCCTTGAATCATCCTCGTTGCCTTTCGCTGGACTCTTTCCAGTAGTTCCCTGTCTCTCTTGAATTGGGGAGCCCAGAACTGGATGCAGTATTCCAGTTGTGGCCTCACCAGTGCAGAGTAGAGGGGGAGAATGACTTCCCTCGACCTACTAGCCACACTCTTCCCTATGCAGCCCAGGATTCCGTTGGCCTTCCTGGCCACAAGAGCACACTGCTTGCTCATTGTCATTTTGCTGTCTACCAGGACCCTCAGATCTTTCTCTTCGGAACTTGACTCCAGCAGGTCCACGCCTAACCTGTATTGGTGCCTAACGTTCTTCTTCCCCAGGTGCAGGACCCTACACTTTTCCCTGTTGAACCTCATAAGGTTCTTCCTTGCCCAGCTCTCCAGCCTGTCCAGGTCTTGCTGGATGGCAGCACGGCCCTCCGGGGTGTCAGCCACCCCTCCCAGTTTGGTATCATCAGCAAACTTGCTGAGGATACACTCTGTCCCCTCGTCCAGGTCACTGATGAATATGTTGAACAGGACTGGACCAAGTATTGACCCCTGGGGGACACCACTGGTTACAGGCCTCCAGCTTGAACCTGTTCCATTAACCATTACCCTTTGGGTCCTGTCACACAGCCAGTTCTCAATCCACCTCACTGTCCCCTCATCCAGCCCACACTTCCTCAGTTTCCCAATGAGGATGTTATGGGAGACAGTGTCAAAAGCCTTGCTGAAGTCAAGGTAGATGATATCTGCTGCCCTCCCCTCATCCAACCAACCAGTTATAGCATCGTAGAAAGCTATCAGATTGGTCAAACATGATTTACCCTTGGTAAACCCATGTTGCCCACTTCCAATAACCCCTCGCTATTCAACTTGTTTGGAGATGACATCTAGAACGAGTCGCTCCATTACCTTCCCAGGGACGGAGGTGAGACTAACTGGTCTGTAGCTCCCAGGGTCCTCCTTCTTGCCCTTTTTGAAGACTGGTGTGATATTTGCCTTCCTCCAGTCTTCAGGCACCTCTCCTGTTCTCCATGACCTTTCAAAGATGATAGAGAGTGGCCCAGCGATAACATCTGCCAGCTCTCTCAGCACTCGTGGGTGCATCCCATCTGGGCCCATGGACTTATGAATGTCCAGTTTGGCCAAGTGGTCCCGAACCTGGTCCTCTTCCACTGAAGAAAAAACTTCCTCTCTCCATACCCTCCCCCTGGCCTCCAAGGCCAGAGGTTCATGAGGGGCAGCCTTAGCAGTGAAACTGAAGAAAAGAAGGCATTCAGCAACTCTGCCTTCTCCGTGTCTTCCACCACTAGGGTGCCCATCTCATTCCTCAGTGGGCCCACATTATCCCTAATCTTCCTTTTTCTGTTTACATACTGGAAAAAACCCTTTTTGTTGTTCTTAACTGTAGTGGCCAAGATGAGTTCAGCTTGAGCCTTGGCCCTTCTAATTTTCCCCCTACATATCTTCACTGCTTCCTGGTATTTCTCCTTGCCTACCAGGCCCTTTTTCCAAAGATCATAAACCTTCTTTTTTGTTCCTGAGCTCCAGCCAAAGCTCTCTATTTAGCCAGGCTGGTCTTCTTCCCTTCCTGCTTGTTTTTTGGGACTTGGGTATGGCTCTTTCCTGCGCTTTTAAGAGTGCCTCCTTGAAGTGCGACCAGCCTTCCTGGGCACCTTTGCCCTTCAGGACTGTCTCCCAAGGGACACTTTCAACCATGCTCCTGAAGAGGCCAAAGTCTGCCCTTCGGAAGTCCAACGTGGCAGTTTTGCTGGCCCCTCGCCTTGCTTCAGCAAGAATTGAAAATTTTATCATTTCGTGATCACTCTGTCCAAGACGACCTCCAACGTTTACATCCCCCACAAGACCTTCTGAATTAACTATCAGCAGGTCCAGTATGGCACTTTCCCTAGTCGGTTCCCTCACCAGCTGTGTTAGGAAGTTGTCTTCCATGCACTCCAAGAATCTCCAGGACTGTTGCCTCTCTGCTGTGTTGTATTTCCAGCAGATATCTGGGAAGTTGAAGTCCCCCATGAGCCCACTTCAGCTGGGCTAATCGTCCCACTATTTTTCTGGGAGGGCAAGCACAAATTCCCACTAATTTTTACTGATAAATGGTTAATAACTGGAAAAAATTACACTTTTCTTAGAGAATAAAATGTCTCAGGCCTTGAAGGACTGCACTATCTATTTTGTAATTCAGCTTAGAACAGCTCCCCTAATGTCCCACATTGTTGAGCTAAATGCTAAAATTCAGAACTGTTACATTAAGCAGATTGCCTTCTGAACATGGGAGGAATCCAGGCAGAAAGCCCCAGAGGAATTCAGTTATTTCATCTATACTGCACTGCAGGATTTAATGAGCGTGCTTTACACTTTATGAAAAGTAAAAGGATGTTTATTTTGCTACAATAAAAACAAAATCAAATGAACAATGGCTGTTATGACTTTAAGCCTGACTATTAAAAGATTATAGCAGAGTGCACTATGATTTCCAGGATGATGACTTTTTTTTCCTGGTATTTGTTGTGTCTGATCTTACTATTGCTGGCATAGGTTCAGTGCTCTACTCAAGGTTTTTTTGTTTTAAATTAACCACTTATTATACAGAACAGTATCAGTCTCAATGCTTCCCAACCATAAGTCATTTTTCAGCAGGTCTAAAATTATCTTGAAGTTGCAGCTGGAAACCTTCACCTCAGTGAGTTTTTCTATCACTTTTCCGGACATTAACTCTGCCTAAACCACAATATGTCGTTAGGATCACTGGGATTCCAGTCTGGGTGGAAACTGGGGTAGCAGCGTGAAATAAAAACACCAAAGTGCAGGCCTTTGGAAGATATCAACTTTAACTTTAGAAACATGAGTGCCTTGAAAGCACTGTCAATAACAGTTTGTGAAAGCTCTGCTTACAGCAAAGCAATGTGGTAGCTAATCCTGCGATGGCTTGCTCAAGAATGCATGGTTTATTATTAAAGCAATCTTTTAAGATTTTATCGGAATGTGCTTCCTTAGCGGTGTTGTTGCCTTTGAGAACTTTACTATGTGTGTGTCATCTTGTCCATAATTAAACTTTTCACTGACAGACCTGGGATTTTTTTTTTTGTTAAACCTCACACTTTGAATGCTGGAATTTCATTTGAACTTTAAATACTGCCTTGGAATTTGCCATAAGGTAAACTATCTGCTACTGGAAGCTTTCCTGCACTGCTGTAGACACACAATAAGGGACTTGCACAATAAGAGGACTTGCAAACTTGTGTCTTAGTGTTAAAAAAAGGCCAACAGGAATGAAGTAGTTGTTCAGATGCTCAGATTATTCCCAGAGAATTCTCACTTTGGAATATATGGGAATGAAAATTAATGGAAAAATGACCTAGAAAGTACATTTTCAGTGAAGCTTCACTGCTGTCAACTGAGAGAAGGCGAAATATGTCAAAGGAAACATGAATGAAGAATTTGTACTTCAGCCTTTAGACTTCTCGGCCAAATTTCTCATGCGATTTGGACTTGCTGAACACTTCTTTTTATAAAATCAGTAAAAGTCCACTGAATATCTGAAGCAAAAAGCATCCTTGCTATTTTAAAAATCTTAAATTTCAATCTATAGTTCATTTTAGTATAGCTCTAGGCATATCTCTGGGAAATGCAGTCCACAGGTAACAGCCTTCGTACCCAAATGCTAGATCATCAACAGACCTCAAACTTGTCTTGAAAAGTTTCTCCTAGAATCAAGAATAGACTTGAATAATTATTTAATCCAAGGCATGTTTGTTGAGGCCCAAGTTTGGGCATCTGAAGCTTAGACTGCCATAGGGATTTAAATTGCTAATATGTTCAGCCATTTAGAAGTGACTGAGTAAGAGAAGTGTAAGAGCAACTGCCCCTCAGCTGAGATACAACAGCGCTCTCAGTCAGTGCCTTAATCAGCTGCAATGCAAGGTAAAACCAATTATTTTAAATTGCCTTCAGTGGTATTTTCTAACAATTTAAGCTAATCTCTTTCTCAGCTGATGACTGCTAATATTTGGCTGAGAAAGGATGATTTCCTATAATACTTTACCTTCTGTCATGCTTCAGGCAGGGATATTTCAGGAGGAGATGGTGAATTTTAGGACTGGAAGCCCATGCATAGCTATTATAGCTCTGTGGCTCTCCAGCCCTGAGGTTCTACCTGTCCGATGTGGCACAATGCAGGCTTCCAAAACAAGAGAGACATTGTGAGGCTGTTCATCATTTTTTCATATCTCCTCTCATCTGCAGCCATAGTTTACCTCAGGCCTGTCTGTGGATGTGTGCCAGCATGGAGGGTAGGCATGCTTTTACAGCACACAACGTGGTCACGGTGTGCAGCTTACACAGTGCCTCTGTTTCTAGCACAGCTGTGCTTGGCTCAATGGCCAGTTGAAGCAGCAGTGACATTTCCGTCACTAAAGCCCAATGCTTGGTCACTGGTAAGGTCAATCAGGACCATGACTTTGTCTGAGCAAAAAATATACTGGTAGGCAATATCACCCCATTTGAAAGAGTACACTTCCCACACTCACATTAAATAAATTGTTATGGTTTGAGAAAACCCATAACAATTTATTGTTGTTTAGACAATTATTCTATCACCCAATGACCCCTCCCCACCCAGAAAGGGGAATCGGGGAATAGAAAGAAACATGAGGGCTGAAATATCTCTTCCTTGATGACCTGAAGTCTCATGGTCCCACCAAGCTAAAACCAATTCACTCTTATGTTGCCAGTCCAAGTCTACTTGGGACACTTTAATCTTAGCAGCCTGATCCACCTGCTGGTTGTTTTGTTGTTCCTCAGTGGCCCGACTCTTAGGTATATGGGCATCTACGTCATACCTTCACAGACAGCTTTTCTAATCGGACAGCAATATCTTGCCACAAGTCAGCAGCCCAGATGGGTTTACCTCTGCATTGCCAGTTGCTCTTCTTCCATTGCTTTAACCACCTCTACAAAGCATGGGCCACCATCCATGAGTCAGTATAAAGACAAAGCACCGGCTACTTTACTGTCTCAGCAATATCTAAAACCAACTGGATGGCTTTCACTTCTGCAAACTGACTCGACTCACCCACTCCCTCAGCCACTTCCGTGACTCGTCAAGTAGGACTCCACACAGCAGCTTTCCACCTTCCCTGGTTTCCTTTAATACGACAAGATCACAGAATCACAGAATCTTAGTGGTTGGAAGGGACCTTTGAGATCATCGAGTCCAACCACATAAAAAAAAACAAACAAAAAAAACCCACACCACAACACACAAAAACAAACAAACAAGCAAACAAAAAAAAAACCAACAACAACAAAAAAAAAGATTTTTTTTTTGATAACTATCAGTTATCAGTTATAACTATCAGTTTTCTGATAACTGATTATATGACGGGGCCTCCTCAGCCTGCACCACCCTCTCCTCTGGGGATCCTCCAAAATCTGTGCCTTGCAGCCAATCCATGATCACCTCCAGAATTCCTGGACGATTGGGGTTCCCTATTCGAGCTTTCTGAGTAATTAGTGCTACCCACTTACTCCACGTTGCATCAGTTGCATGATGTGTGGAAGGAGTTTTCCCTTTAAACATCCAGTTCAACACTGGCAACCGAGGTGCCAGGAGAAGCTGTGCTTCAGTACCAATTACCTCTGAAGCAGCTCGAACCCCTTCATATGCTGCTAATATCTCTTTCTCAGTGGTAGTATAGCAAAACTCTGATCCTCTATATGCTCGACTCCAAAACCCTAGGGGTCGGCCTCGAGTTTCTCCAGGTGCTCTTTGCCAGAGACTCCAGGTAGGGCCATTCTCCCCGGCTGCGGTGTACAGCACATTTTTTACATCTTGTCCTGTTCGGACTGGCCCAAGGGCTACTGCATGAACAATCTCCCGTTTAATCTGCTCAAAGGCTGATTGCTGCTCAGGGCCCCATTTAAAATAATTTTTCTTTCTAGTCACTTCATAGAGAGGGCTCACAATCTGACTGTAACCAGGAATATGCATTCTCCAGAAACCCACAACGCCTAAGAAGGTTTGCGTTTCCTTTTTGTTAGTAGGTGGTGACATAGCTGTTATTTTGTTAATCACATCCATTGGGATCTGGCAACGCCCATCTTGCCACTTAATTCCTAAAAACTGGATCTCCTGTGCAGGTCCCTTGACCTTACCTCGTTTGATGGCAAAACCGGCTTCCAGAAGGATTTGAATTATCTTCTCCCCTTTCTCAGGAACTGCTGTATTACCCCATACAATGATGTCATCAATGTATTGCAAGTGTTCTGGAGCTCCACCCTTCTCCAGTGCAGTCTGGATCAGTCCATGGCAAATAGTAGGACTGTGTTTCCACCCCTGGGGCAGTCGATTCCAGGTATACTGGATGCCCCTCCAGGTGAAAGAAAACTGTGGCCTGCACTCTGCTGCTAAAGGAATAGAGAAAAAGGCATTAGCAATGTCAATTGTAGCATACCATTTAGCCTCTTTTGACTCCAGTTCATAGTGAAGTTCTAACATATCTGGGACGGCAGCACTCAATGGTGGTGTGACTTCCTTCAGGCCATGATAGTCTACTGTCAATCTCCATTCCCCATTGGGCTGTCACACTGGCCATATGGGACTGTTAAAGGGTGAGCGAGTCTCACTGATCACCCCTTGGGTCTCCAGCTGATGGATCAACTTCTGAATAGGGAGCAAAGAATCTCGGTTAGTGCGATATTGTCGCCTATGCACCATTATAGTACCAACGGGCACATTTTGTTCCTCGACTCTCAGCAGCCCTACAATAGAAGGGTCCTCTGACAGGCCAGGCAAAGTAGACAGTTGCACAACTTTCTCCATCTCCACCGCCACTACACCAAACGCCCACCAGTACCCCCTTGGGTCCTAACATACCGTCTCCTGAGGTAATCTATGCCAAGAATGCATGATGCATTCAGCCCAGTCACAATGGGGAACTTTTCCCATTTATTCCCAGTTAGGATCACTTTGGCCTCCAATACAGTCAGATCTTGAGATCCTCCCGTCACTCCAGCAATAGTGACGGATTCTTCCCCTCTATGACTCGATGGCATTAGGGTGCACTGTGCACCAGTGCCCTATACTTATGTGGTCTTGACTCGAATCCACACGGTCGAATAAACTCGATTATCCCTCTCCTCCTCCTGGCTGGAGGCAGGGCCCTCCTGCTTTTGACTAGAGGGTCCACCACTTCCATCCATGACAGCTGCATGTTGTAGATCACGCTCTGAAGCCCATCTCTGCCTTCTGGGGGACTGTTCTCTGGAAACTGGAGCAGCACTTCTCCTGGAAGAACCTCCCCTGGAGGGGTGTTTTACTCTGCAACTCACGTAAGCATATCTGTAAAGCTGAAGTAGGTTTTCCATCCCAATTCCTCATGTTTTCTCCCTGATTACGCAGGGTAGACCACAGGATGTGTCGTGGTGTGCTTTGTTTCTCTCGACCAGGTTTAGTAGGGAAGCATTTGTCCCCAACTGAGACATTGGCCTTGCCAAATGATTTCTTCAGCATTGAGACACTGGCCTGTGGGGCAGAAAGAAGATTATTTGCATAATGCTGCATTCGAGCATCCATATCACCCACTGTCGGTGCCTCATCATCTGTCCAGCAAAATAATGCCAATACATTAGTATATGCTGCTGGTGCACTCAGTACCCATTTGCGCCAAACAGGTCCAGTAATTTTGAGTGCATCTGGATCTAATGATGTCTGCAGGTTGTCCAAATCACTGAAAATCATCTCCCGCCCAGCTATTTCCCTCAGATTCTTAACACCTCTCTCAATAGTTGTCCACTTGGATGGCTGGTACATGATATCGTCCCTATAGGGATATCTGCTCCTCACACTTAACAGGAGTCGCCTCCAGAGGGTGAGGGATTGTGGTGGTCTTCCAAGAGCTCTGTCAGTACCCGATTCTCTAGCTAATGGTGCTAGCCGCTTGGCTTCTCTACCATCTAAGTCCAAACTATCAGCCCCAGTGTCCCAGCATCGGAGCAGCCAAGGAATCACTTGCTCGCCTTCCTGACGGCTGTAATTCTTACATATGTCTTGCAGCTCACTTAGGGTTAATGATTGCGTAGTCTCCTCTGTTACTGCATTGCCTGATGTCCCTGGTTGACCATTGTTATCTGATGCTACTGCACGTTTCCTCTTATGTACAGAGTTGACTGATACTGGCACTGATTGAGTCTATAGGTCAGCTGCATCATCCATCACCAAGGTCAGCATAGATTTAATACTCGTTGCAGCTGCAGGTCTTGTCATGAGAGCCAGCAGGGTCTGGATAAGATCAGGGTCTGTCGGGAGGGCTAGTGAGGTCTGCACGGGTGTGATGTCTATTGCGGGGGCCGGTGGGGTCTGCACAGATACAATATCCATCACGGGGGTCGGCAGGGTCTGCACAGATGCGATGTCTGTTGGGGAGGGCTGCACGAACACAGTGGTTGTCACAGGGACCGGCAGGGTCTGCATGGGCGTGATGTCTGTCAGGGGGGCCGGTGGGGTCTCGGGGGCTGGTGGGGTCTGCATAAGTGCTATGACTGTGGAGGGGACTGGCAGGGTCTCTACAGGAGCAATGTCTGTTGGGGGGGCTGGCGGGGTCTCTACCAGACGTTTCCCTCTACCGCAGATCCAGCCCGTAAAAAAGAATAAGCCTGCAAAAATTAACAACATAAGCACGATGACCAAAACATTCCATGGGTATTCCAAACTCTCAAAAACTGTTACTATTGATGCTACTGGAACATACAAATCCTCAAGAGATATCCCCCTCCTCGCTAAATGGCCCATAATATAACCCAAGGTGCAATTAAGCGCAATGCCCAAGAAGGGGCTTCCGCCATCCTGAGGTGAATCTGACCGCAGTGATTCGCGAGATGCAATTACATAAGTGACAAAAAGCAGACCAGAAGACCCAATAACATAGCAAAATATCGCCACACAAGATAACAAGGCAATGTTTTTTAACTCCACATTTAGAAATAATAAGCTGTCCTAAATCAATGAGAAACTCTTGCACCACTCCCATAGCTGCCCACATAAAGCTACACAGAGGTACCAGAGAACTCCATCTACAGTACTTTGAAACAACTCCAACAGATCCATAATGACTGTTTTACAAATCCGATCAAAAACTTCAACCCTTCGGAACTCTCAAATTAAAGCCTACAGTTCTCCCAGCACTACTTGAATTAAGTGCAAACTATCATGTGAAGTGCCAACTTTGTTAAAATACCATGTTGTGTACCAAATTCATTAAAATATCACATTGGGCACCAATTTGTTACGGTTTGAGAAAACCCATAACAATTTATTGTCATTTAGACAATTATTCTATCACCCAATGACCCTTCCCCACCTGGAAAGGGGAATAGGGGAACACAAAAAAACACAAGGGTTGAAATATAAATAGATTTAATAGACTAAGACTAAATAATTAACAATAATACTAAAGAACCACTAGAATCCCAATACTGATATAAGATATACAAGAATTATACTCAGCCAATTATATCAGTAGGAAGCTGTGCACTCCCAGCAGTGGACAGCAAATGTCGGACACTGCAAGCGCAACAGCTTCGGGAGGAAAGGAAGGCCTCAGGG
The DNA here is from genome assembly GCF_964106895.1 of Numenius arquata. Classification (NCBI taxonomy): domain Eukaryota; kingdom Metazoa; phylum Chordata; class Aves; order Charadriiformes; family Scolopacidae; genus Numenius; species Numenius arquata. Next base: position 25,204,368 of record NC_133615.1, on the reverse strand, counting down.
GTCTGGCATTGGGGCAAGGAGTTCTCTGGACCGCCACTATCAAGGGAGAGCGAGCTATGCAGCAAACTTTTCTAATTTATATTGAATGTGACATTCATGGTATGAAATAACCCTGTTGGCCAGCCTGGGTCAAATGCCCAGGCCTTGCTCCTCCTCGTCCCTGCAACTGGCAAGGCTTGAAAACACTAAGACCTTGAATCCCACAGAGCCTGGCTGGCTATAAAATAAATATTTTCACAAATTCAGACACTAGAGTCTTCTAAAAGTGCAGTTTTCCCCAGCATTAGAAGAAAAGTTAGTCTTGTGTTGCGCAACCCAGGACATAAATAAACATAAACAAAATATTTTTTTTGGCAGCCCTCAAGATGAAGAATGGCCAATATCCAAGCCATGTTCTCTGACTGAGGCTACTCTGTAAAAGGTGGGAGGAGACTCTCTGTCTTGAAGGACAGAAGGTCAGTATCTGTGGCCCATATGACAGTGCATGTGTATACAGGAAGGGATTTTGGCCATGGTGCACTTCTTCTCTGGAGAGGTGCTACGTCCAAAAGAGAGGGACAATTTCAGACACATCCCTCTTGATGGTGTTTCATGTTTGGTGGCTGTAGCTCCCTCTGCACGCATTTGTGTTGGGTCTGGCTGGGATGGAGTTAATTTTCCCCACAGCAGCCCTCATAGTGCTGTGCTTTGTATTGGTAGCTAGAAAGGTGTTGATAACACACCAGTGTTTTGACTACTGCTGAGCAGTGCTGGCACAGCATCAAGGCTTTCGCCGAGGAGACCAGCCTCGAGTGTAGGTAAGTCCGCACTGGGGAAGGGAACCACAGCAAAAAAAAGGTCGGCAAGGAGCTCTTTTTGAGGGCTTTTTGAAGCTGGGCAGAGTGGCTAGTCTGTGCCAGAAGCCGGCAGCTTGTGGGCAGGCTGCTGAGGCAGCATGGGCGGAGCCAGCACCACCAGCGGCAGATGAGACGCTGGAGCACAGCTACTGGGTTCCTGTGCACCGAGCAAGCAAGGAGCAGGAGGGCATCACCTGGGATCACCACAAGGGAGTCTGCACTGGAGAGGGCTGAAGGACTACCAACTCGGCCACAGAATAGCGACGGTATCCACACGGCAGAGAACCATGGCATCTGTGCGCTCTGCCTGCACCACTTCTGAGGCAGCTTCCCAGATGGAGCTCCTATGGGAACATGCTGCAACTCAGACATCAGGCTGTGGAGTGTGTCCTGCTCTTATGCCCGTGTCAGGTGGCATTGGTGGGTATGCCTCTGGGAGATGGGCCCAGGTAGAAGAGCTCCTCTGATTACTGATGGAGCTCAGGGAGGAGGTAAGCAAGTTGAGGAAAATCAGGGAATGCAAGAGGGAGAAGGACTGCCAGAGTTGCACCCTGCCTCCCATAATAGAAACCAAGCAGGCAGACAGAGCCCCTGTCCTCCCTCTGCCAGGCTGAAGAAGGTAACTTAGAGGATAGGGGGCTGTGGGAACAAGTTCCTGCTCGACGAAGCAGGTGTGTCTCCCCAGTAACTCCCCCACCTCCCCAGGTACCTTTAAAAAACAAATATGAGGCTCTGCAAAGGGAACCCAATCACGATGGGAAGGGTAATCCACTGTCTACAGAGGTGTCGCCAGGGTTAAGTCATACTATACCCAGCATTAAAACATGCTCAGGTCAGAAAAAAAGACGGGCCATTGTTGTAGGCCACTCCATCCTGAAGGGAGCGGAAGGCCCGATATGCAGACCTGACCCGCTTCTCAGGGAAGTCTGCTGCCTCCCTGGGGCCTGGGTTGAAGACATAAAAAGAAAACTTCCCCCCCTGGTAGGCCTCACAGATTGTTACCCCTTACTCATTTTTCAGGCAGGCAGAGACAAGCTATTAACAAGAAACCCAAGGGCAATCAAAAGAGACTTCCAGGCCTTAGGACAAGGGGTCAGGAGCGCAGGTAGTGTTTTCTTCTGTCATCCCAGTTGCAGGGAAGCATGAGGAAAGTAACAAGAGGAGCCAGCAGATCAATACCTGGCTCCGAGCCTGGTGTCAGAGGCACAACTTTGGGTTTTTTGAGCACAGGAAGGTCTACATGACACCAGGCCTACTGGAGACAGATGGGGTACACCTGTCTCAAAAAGGGAAGAGGGTCTTTGTACAGGAGTTGGCAGGCCTCATCAAAAGGTCTTTAAACTAAGTTTGAAGGGGGAAGGGGGGGAATCCATCAGCAGAGGCACAAGGGTCATCGATGGATTGGGAACTATGGCTGTGCCTGGGAATGGTCAGGTAGAAGTTAGGCCTTCCTACACCAAAAAGGTGGTGGGACCGGTATCCCAGCTGAAGTGCTTTTACACTAATGCAGCATGGGCAACAAACAGGAGGAGCTGGAAGCCATTGTGCAGCAGGAAAGCGATGATGTAGTCGCCATCACTGAAATGTGGTGGGATGATTCACATGACTGGAGTGCTGCAATGGATGGCTACAAACTCTTCAGAAGGGACAGGCAAGGAAGGAGAGGAGAAGGGGTGGCCCTGTATGTTAGGGAGGGTTATGAATGTCGAGAGCTAATTGAGGGTAATAGTAGGGTCGAGTGCCTATGGGTAAGAATCAGGGGGAGAGCCAGTAAGGCTGATATTGTGGTGGGAGTCTGTTATACACCGCCCAACCAGGATGTAGAGGTAGATGAAATATTCTATAAGCAGCTGGGAGAGTTCTCAAGATCGCTTGCCCTTGTCCTGGTGGGAGACTTCAACCTACCAGATATCAGCTGGGCACACAATACAGCTGAGAGGGAACAGTCTAGGAGGTTCCTGGAGTGTGTCAGGGATAACTTCCTGACACAGCTGGTGAGGGAGCCGACTAGGGAAGGAGCCCTGCTGGATCTGCTGTTTGTGAATAGAGAAGGACTTGTGGGGGATGTGATGGTTGGAAGCCGTCTTGGGCACAGCGACCATGAAATGATAGAGTTCTCGATTCTCAGGAAAGCAAGGAGGGGAGCCAGCAGGACTGCCACCGTGGACTTTCAGGGGGCAGACTTTGGTCTTTTCAAGAGCCTGCTTGACAGAGTACCCTGGGAGGCAGCCCTGAAGGGCAAAGGAGTCCAGGAAGGCTGTGCGGCGATCGAGAGATGGGACACAGCTTGATGCAAGCAGAATGTCAATTGTCACGTCCACAAGGCTGGACGTTTTTCAAGGAGGAAGTCTTAAAAGTGCAAGAGCAGGCCGTCCCTGTGTGCTGTAAAGCGAGCCATCGGGGGGAAAAGACCGGCCTGGCTGAACAAAGAGATATGGTCATAACTCAGGGAAAAAAGGAGAGTTTATGGCCTTTGGAAAAAAGGGGCGGGGCACTCAGGAAGATTACAAAGGTGTTGCAAGGCTATGTAGGGAAAATATTAGAAAGGCCAAAGCCCAACTAGAACTTAACCTGCCCTTGGATGTTAAGAACAATAAAAAGCATTTCTATAAATAGATTAGTAACAAGAGGAGGACTCGGGAGAATCTCCATCCTCTACTGGATGTGGGAGGTAACATAGTGACAGAGGATGAGGAGAAGGCTGAGGTACTTAATGCCTTCTTTGCCTCTGTCTTTAGTAGTAGAGTAGGTTGTTCCCTGAGTACCCAGACCCCTGAGCTAGCAGACAGGGGCAGGGAGCAGAATGAAGCCCCCATAATCCAAAGGGAGGTGGTGGGGGACCTGCTCCAACACCTAGATATTAACAAGTCTATGGGGCTGGATGGGATCCACCCGAGGGTACTGAGGGAGCTGGCGGAAATGCTCGCTAAGCCACTTTCCATCATTTACCAGCAGTCCTGGCAAACCGGGGAGGTCCCAGCTGACTGGCATCTAGCAAATGTGATGCCCATCCACAAGAAGGGCCAGCAGGATGATCCGGGGAACCACAGGCCTGTCAGTCTGCCCTTGGTGCCTGGGAAGGTCATGGAACAGATCATCCTGAGTGCCATTATGCAGCACACGAAGGACAACCAGGAGATCAGGCCCAGCCAGCACGGGTTCATGAGGGGCAGGTCCTGCTTGACAAGCCTGATCTCCTTCTATGACAAAGTGACACGCTTGGTGGATGAGGGAAAGGCTGTGGATGTTGTTCAGCTGGACTTTAGTAAGGCCTTTGCTACAGTCTCCCACAGTATCCTCCTGGAGGAACTGGCTGCCCATGGCTTGGATGGGAATACTCTCCGCTGGGTTAAAAACTGGCTGGAGGGTCGGGCCCAGAGAGTGGTGGTGAATGGAGTTAAATCCAGTTTGTGGCCGGTCACGAGTGGTGTCCCCCAGGGCTCAGTATTGGGGCCGGTTCTCTTTAACATCTTTATCAATGATCTGGATGAGGGGATCGAGTGCACCCTCGGGAAGTTTGCAGATGACACCAAGTTAGGTGGGAGTGTCGACCTCCTTGAGTGTAGAAAGGCTTTGCAGAGGGATCTGGACAGGCTGGATCGATGGGCTGAGGCCAGTGGGATGAGGTTCAACAAGGCCGAGTGCCGGGTCCTGTACTTGAGTCACAACAACCCCATGCAGTGCTACAAACTTGGGGAAGAGTGGCTGGAAAGCTGCCTGGCAGAAAAGGACCTGGGGGTGTTGCTCGACTGTCGGCTGACTATGAGCCAGCAGTGTGCCCAGGTGGCCAAGAAGGCCAACAGCATCCTGGTTTGTATCAGGAACAGCATGGTGAGTAGGACTTGGGAGGTGATCGTCCCCCTGTACTCGGCACTGGTGAGGCCCCACCTCAAGTACTGTGTTCAGTTTTGGGCCCCTTACCACAAAAAAGACATTGAGGTGCTGGAGCGGGTCCAGAGAAGGACAAGAAAGCTGGTGAGGGGTCTGGAGAATAAGTCTTATGAGGAGAGGCTGAGGGAGCTGGGGTTATTCAGCCTGGAGAAAAGGAGGCTGAGGGGAGACCTTATCGCTCTCTACAACTACCTGAAAGGAGGCTGTAGAGAGGCGGGGGTTGGTCTCTTCTCCCAAGTCACAGGCTATAAGACAAGAGGAAATGGCCTCAAGTTGCGCCAGGGGAGGTTCAGACTGGATATTAGGAAAAATTTTTACACTGAAAGGGTTATTAACATTGGAACAGGCTGCCCAGGGAAGTGTTTGAGGCACCATCCCTGGAGGTATTAAAAAGACAGTTTGACATAGTGCTTAGTGACATGGTTTAGCTGTTTGTTTTTTTTTTTGTTGAGTTAGGTTTATGGTTGGACTAGATGATCTTAAAGGTACCTTCCAACCTAGACAATTCTATGATGCTATGATTCTATAAAATGAAACCGTCTGGAAGTTATTCTTGGATGCTTGATTATTTTCATGGAATCACAGAATTGTCAGAGTTGGAAGGGACCTCTAGAGATCATCTAGTCCAACTCCCCTGCTGAAGCAGGATTGCCTAGAGCACATTACTCAGGACTGCATCCAGGCAGGTCTTGAAAATCTCCAGAGTAGGGGACTCCACGACCTCCCTGGGCAGCCTGTTCCAGTGCTGTCACCCTCACCGTAAAGAAGTTTTTCCTCGTATTTAAATGGAACTTCCTATGTTCCAACTTGTGCCTGTTGCCCCTCGTCCTATCGCTGGGAACCACTGAAAAGAGTCCAGCTCCATCCTCCTTCAACCCACCCTTTAGATACTTATAAGCATTGATAAGGTCTCCCCTCAGCCTTCTCTTCTCCAGGCTAAAGAGTCCCAGCTCTTTGAGCCTTTCCTCTTAAGGGAGGTGCTCTAAACCCTTAATCATTTTAGTTGCCCTACGTTGGACTCTCTCCAGTAGTTCCCTGTCTTTCTTGAACTGGGGAGCCCAGAACTGGATGCAGTATTCCAGTTGTGGCCTCACCAGTGCAGAGTAGAGGGGGAGAATGACCTCCCTTGACCTACTGGCCACACTCTTCCCTATGCAGCCCAGGATCCCATTGGCCCTCTTGGTGACAAGGGCACATTGCTGGCTCATGGAAAGTTTGCTATCCACCAGGACTCCCAGATCTTACCAGGACTTACCAGCTGCGTGAGGAAGTTGTCTTCCACACACTCCAGGAACCTCCGGGACTGTTCCCTCTCTGCTGTGTTATATTTCCAGCAGACATTTGGGAAGTTGAAGTCCACCACAAGAACAAGGGCGGTTTGTCGGAGTGGGAGACGGACCTGGAGTAACGATGAGTCTCAATATGAGTATGATCATTCTCACTTTATTCAAGTTCTCACAGAGTATATAAAGACACACAAGCAGAGCACGCGCTAGCGACAGCTATACGATTGGCTTACAGTCTCTGTTCACGCGCCTAGAGCGCTCACACAATTGGTGCAGACCTCTTGTCCATGCGCAGCAGATGTTTCTCTATCTCCCGGAGGCAGTACCGCTTATCTCTTGCTTATCATGTGGCTACTTCTTCATACTTCTGTTTCTCAAGGACAGTTCACAGCCTCCTCTGGGCTTTCATCCCTATCAAAGACTGGGTTGCTCATTGCAATCAAGTCGTGCCCTTTTTCACTCAGCCATTCCTCCACAATTCCCCCTTCTTGTTTTTGAGCAATCCAGGCTTGGTTTACTACTTTTAACATAGCTCTCTTAATACAACTAAGCACTAAACATAAGCATAGACCTATGATCATAAGGGTTATTATAATGCGCAAGCCTTCAACAAGCAAGCCTACTAACCATTGTGGCATATTCCCAAACAAGTTAGTCAGCCACCCATCTAAAAACCCATGGTTTTGACGAATTTTGTTTGCATGCTCTTTTAACCACTGCAACTGTTTATGAATTGATTCGCTGTGATCGGACAAATTCATACAGCACATGCCTTCAAAATCCTCGCAACCATGACCTTGAGCTAATAGCAAAAAGTCAATTGCCGCTCTATTCTGCAAAATTGCGTGGCGTAAGCTATTTTGATCTCCTAACAGAGTTTCTATTACCTCAGTGGTGACTTTAGCTTGTTTTTCAGCCCAACAAGCTAACTGTCCTATCTCCTTCAAAGCTCTGCCTGCCGCTGCCCCAGGTACAAACAAGGATAAAAACACTCTCTCAGTGGGACTGAGTAAGGTAACTTCATCATTGCAATTTGGTGGGAGACCCGTGACCGCCCGTTTTGTACGTGCGGCGTTTTCTCCCTTGGTCACATTTTTCCACCAGTTTTGATTTGGGGCCAACAACGTTAATTTGCCAAGATAACATGGACCACCTATCACATTTTTCAGAATTCCCTGCCATGCCCTGTCACTACATATCAAAAACACGTCTGGCGGCAAGGCTTTTGGGGTGCCATTGTTCCAAATTTGCTGTTCCCCTTTTGTTTCAACCCCAAGGGCTCCCAGTCCTTGTTTTGAAGTGTCATTTGTGCCACAAAATGTGCCCTTATATCTATAGTCATAGTGGTTTGCTTTCGGAGTGACGTTTGTCCACCCCGTCCAATTAAATGATCGATAATAATTTACGCCAGTAAAGGCAGGTCCTCCAAAAAATATGCAGGTTTGAGTCCAGTTCTGGGAGACATTTCCAATTCTCATTGATCCTAACAGTTCTAATTCTTGAGGGTCCCAAGGCAGCGTAACATTCAAGCTATTAAGGAGCGTGGCACTACAATTACTAATGCTCTGGGAATTAGTGCAGTTCTGCTTACTATACTTGCTAAAGTCTTCTACCTTAAAACCAGGTACTCCTATCAAACATGTCCGAAAAGGCTCTGTAGCAGAGGCAAGCGATAGACAAAAGGCTTGTTGTCCTGTCTTATTCGCCCAGGTAACCCACATGTTTTCCCTAGATTCAATCTTGTGGAGGGTCATTACCGCCAGGATCAATATCCCCAGGGTCAGGATCTTGAACATCTTGGTTGTCAGGCGGATCATGTCGAGTCAGAGCAGGTTTTACAGCTCGACTGGGCACCCACACTGGACCGCAATCTGTGGAGACACACATATAACCTCGACCATTAAATATAACAGGAACAGGCCCCATCCAAATTCCAGAGACTGGATCTTTATACATCGCTTTGAGTTGCGGGAGTATTGTTGAACTATTGAACTTAAGGTTTTGATGGTGAATCATCACTGGCGGTTCCTCTTGATCACCCATGAGACAGAGAAAGTTCAACGTAAAGAGCACACGATGTAGCCTTTGCTGAGCATCTGTCTCTACTCCCTTTTGTTTACCTAGATAGTCCTTCAATACTTGATGAGTGCGTTCCACTAATCCTTGTCCCGTAGGCGAATGTGGGATCCCTGTCGTGTGATCTACCCCCCATCTTAGCAAAAACTTTCTAACCTTTTGACTAACATAAGCAGGCCCATTATCAGTTTTAATGCATTCAGGCACTCCTAATACAGCAAAGCAAGCAAGCGTTTACAGACATGATGTGCCTTTTCTCTGGGCAATGCGGTTGCCCAGATCATTTTTGAAAAAGTGTCAATGGTCACATGTACATACTTCAAGCGACCAAACTCTGGGATATGTGTGACATCCATCTGCCATAACTCTAACGCCTTTAGTCCTTTTGGGTTCACTCCTAACCCTATTCCTGGGCCATGGCTCCCACATTTCGGGCAGGCTTGGATAATGCCTCGAGCCTCATTTTCTGTTAAATTAAATTGTCTTTTTAGCCCTTTTGCATTTTGGTGAAAATTCTCATGACTCTGCCTAGCTTGCTGAAATTTATCCATAGGGGGCACATGACACACTGAGCTAACCAGGCTGTCAGCAAGTTGATTGCCCTGGCCTAATCCAAGGTCTAGCTGATGACTACGAATATGGATAACACAACAGGCAGCTGTTCTTTGGTCAAGTACAGATCGCAACCGAATAAATAAACTCCCCAGCCTAGGATTAGCGGTCTCTCTAAGTAGAGCGTCTTCCAGGCGTGGCACTATTCCAGCCACATATAATGAGTCTGTTACTACATTCAAGGGAGTGCTTAGCCAATTGTTCAAGGCCCATACTACTGCAGTTAGTTCCAATGTTTGAAGGGAATCTCGAGGTTGTCCCTCTATGATATGCTGACACCATTGATTTTCTTCCTGCCAAACACAGGCTGCACGCCGCAAGCGTTTGCCCGCATCTGTATACACAGTGATACCATCTGACAATGGGTCTTTCTGTACCTTGGGTCTTTCGAGCCACTGATTTCTTTTTAGAACTTGCCACAATTTCCCTTGTGGCTGTTGTGAATGCACTCTCCCACTGTAGCCTAACAAGGCCTTTTGCATAGCAGCGTCATTGCACAGCCACCATTCTAAATCTACAGCGTTAACAAGTATGCTAATATCCTCTGGTTCTTTACCACTGATTTCTATGATTCGTGATCTTCCTTTTCGTATCAATTCACCTACTGCTTCAGTTCGCGTTTGAATGCTCGTTTTTGGCTGTACACTTAAGAACACCCTTTCTAAGACATTGAACACATTCTCTTTTGTTACCTTCCCTTCGCATTTGTCAGTGGCATCACCAAAGAAGGAGAAGAGAGAGGCAAGTTCCCCCTTTTTGTTTTGCCATTGACAAATGACTGCGTATGGTGAATCTTTCCCATTACATATTATCAGAGACACTGGCAACATTAAAATGCGTCGAGATGACCACGCCGATTGCAGTTTTTGCGCAATTTGTTGTAGTGCTGCTTGCTGCGTCGCCGTCAGAGTAACGCCGTCGGCTGGATGATTGCCTCTCAATAATTCTGTTAAGGGTGCAATGTCGGTATTGGAGATGCCAACACAGTTCCGCACCCATTGAATGTCTCCAAGCAGGGTTTGGACATCAGTCAGTGTGCGCAATTGAGTCGCGAGCTTGGTTTTTTGTGGTTGAATTTTTGAGTCTATGATGGACCATCCGAGATATTTCCAGGGAGCTGTGCGCTGCACCTTTTCGGGTGCGATAACAAGGCCTTTTCTTGATAATATGTCGGTTAATTGCTGCAAAGACTCTTCAGTGAAAGGCTCCTTTTGACAACAGAGAATATCATCCATATAATGATAGATTATTGTGTTCGGCCATTGGTTCCGAAGTGGTTGTAGTGCCCATGCTACGTAAAGTTGGCATAGCGTGGGTGAATTTTTCATCCCTTGTGGTAAAACAACCCATTCATAGTGGTCTGCAGGTGAGGCTTTATTTACTGCTGGTATAGAAAAGGCAAATCGCTGTGTATCTTGAGGGTGTAAGGGAATGGTAAAGAAACAGTCTTTCAAGTCCACTATCAATATATGCCATCCATCTGGTAGCATATTAGGGGAAGGAATTCCAGGTTGTAATGTACCCATAGATTGCATTTGTGCATTAACCTTTCGTAGGTCATGCAGAAGTCGCCATTTCCCACTCTTTTTTGGGATTACAAAGATGGGCGTATTCCATGGGCTAACAGAAGGTTTTATGTGGCCAGCTGCAAGTTGCTCGGCAACTAGCTGTCTAGCGATCTGCAGTCGCTCTTCAGTCATGGGCCACTGGTCAACCCACACGGGTTCATTGGAGGTCCAAGTTAACGGTGGGTTGGGCGACTGCTCTCCAGTGCCCATGACTAAAAATGGCTTGTAGTTAAAACTGCTCCAATTTGGCTTAGAACATCACGGCCGATTAAGGCTTCTAATGTCCCAGGTAAGGGTAGCACGTATACCTTGAGACTTACTTGTTGGCCTTCTGGAAATTGCAAATGTATTGGCTGTTTACTGACATAAGGTGTAGACTGTCCTCCAACGCCTGCAATGGATGATGTTGGTAACTCTACTGACCAAGTTACAGGCCATATAGCTCGGCTTATAATTGTAACATCGGCTCTGGTATCTAGCATTGCCATAATTCGCTTAGACACGCCATGCTGTGAAATGGTTACACTCATCGTGGGGCGCTGGTCCATTTTTGTGGTAAAACACACCGCAGGCCCAGTGGACCCAAAGCCACGATCACCACGATAGACATCTGATTCTGGCGGATAACCCAATGGATTGTCAATAGCGACTATTTGTGCAATTCTGCTACCTTTTGGAATAAATAAAGGCGGACAAACGGTGTAGGCCATAATGTGGACGCGACCAGTATAATCTGCGTCAATCACTCCAGGCAGTACAATCAGTCCTTTGATTCCTGCTGACGACCGGCCTAGTAACAGTCCTCCGATAGCACTGTTTTGATGAAATAAAGGCCCTACAGCGTTGCTAGGAACTTTCTGGACATTAGAGTCAATGAGGGTAACATCTATTGTGGTTTTCACGTCGATTCCCATGCTCCCTCGGGTTGCTGGTTGGTGCTGTTGTAGAAAACCTTTGTCTTGTTTTGAGGGTTTATTTGTTTCTGCACGCGGCCTCTCCCCGCGCTCGGATTCCAGTTTCCTGTACAGGCTTTCGTAGCATGAGTATTCTTTTGACACTTGTCGCACCATACGGCACTGCGACAGTTAGTTCTAACATGGCCAGACTCACCACAGCGGAAACAACTTCCACGGAAGGGCTGTGCAGGCGGCCGTACTTGCTTCTGCTGGACGATTGCGGCCAAGGGCTGCATGACTTCTCGGACAGCTCCTTGAACTGCTGCAGCGACTGTGGTGCTTTGTTTTTGAGCTTCAGCCCTTTCTACTCTCAATAACATTTCTTCAACGCCTGCTCCTTTTGGTAGACTGGCTAGAATTTGCTTGGTGGTCTTATTGGCATTGTCAAAAGCCAATACTTTGAACATGTGTTGTTTGCCGCTGTCATCTAAATCAGGGTGATTCATGATTGCTTCCCACAGTCGGTCAACAAAGTTACTATATTTTTCTGTAGTTCCTTGCATCATGGTACCAAATGACGGGATAGTAGATCCTGGGAGGCCGAGAAACGCCTCCAGGGCAAGTTGCGCTGATCGCTGTAATAGGTTTGCTGGAAACGTCAACTGTACTTGCAAGTCACTAAATTTTCCGTGCCCTGCGAACATCTCTGCCGTGACTCCACAGAGGGGGTCTCCCTCCCCTTGTCTTCGAGCTGCTTCATTCATGGCTCCTTGTTGCCAGGAGGACTCCCACAACAAATATTGTGTTGGAGTAAGCAACAGTCTCATTAGGTTACGACAATCATATGGACACATCAGATCAGCAGAAAAAATCCAGCTGACAATTTGTCGGGTAGCCTCAGATTTTACTCCATAAGTTGAGATGGTGGTGCGAGCTTGTTGTAAAATTTTCCAATCATGTGGTTCCCATTTGCCAGTATTGTTTACATGTACGACGGGACACGCGAGAGGTGGAGTTCCGCCCAGACTAGCGGCTGCTCCCCACTGTCCTTCTAATATAGCGTCTCTAATAATGCCACTCCAGCGTGCAGTTCTCGGAAGTGTTGAGGGATTCACTAGCCATGGAGGCATGTTATCATCCTTCCTCACCACACGTAAATCTAACTCGTCGAGGCGCCTTCAAACTGTCTGTAACATTTTGTCTGTGGACAGTTTACGACTCTTGTCGGCAGGTGGAGTTGGCGAACCAGACGAATCACTGGAGGGGGGTAGCGGTGGATACAAGAGAGGCGGAGTTGCTGGAGGAGGTGCTGTGGGTGGAGGCCGACACACTGCTCCTCCCAAATCGATGAGATCAGTAGACGTTTCAGGCCCCTCCCCTGCTGGAGTTTTCTGAGGAGGCGCTTCCGCATTTGCATTACTTTTCTGTTTTGGTTTCGCATCACTCACTTCCGCTTTTCCAAGTTTTGCAAGGGGTTCAGCGGCAAGTCTTTACTTTTCTCAGGGGGGTCAGAGTCCTCATTAGCTCGAATTTCAGCAACAGTTTTACACACAGTCCCGGTCATTCCCTTTACCGCGGGCAGCCCAAAGAACCGCACAATAGGTCCAGGCTTCCTTTGAGGTTTTAAGGCGGCCGCTCCTGGACCTAACATTTGAGCAGCTGCACAGGCTACTTCCCGCTCCGCTTTCATCGCTTTTAAAGTCTCTAGCACAGTATGCCACAACCCACGGACGGTCTTTATCTCCTTCTCCTCTTTTTCATCCCCCTCGATTGTTTTTTGCCACATCGTCCCTCCAAAATCCCGCCATTCCGAAACAGAAAACAGCATAGGTGTGTCAGAAAAATGACCCCATCGCTGTCCTAATTTAATTAACTTTATCAACAGTTTCGCCGGTACTTCATTCCCTCTCTTAGAGAGGATTCCAGCGAGTAGCGTGGCTGCAGCTTCTACTTGCATCACTGCGCCTGGGAGGTGAGAGGCCACCTCGAACCGTTGTCTGCTCCCGCCTTTGCGACCGAGCAGCGCTCCTCCCAGCCGTGGTTTCCCACTCCCCTCCTCTAGCTGCTTACCGCAGACTCGGAGAACTCAGTCCCGCTGAGCTATGGATCTCTGGGCATCCTCTGCTACCAGATGTCGGAGTGGGAGACGGACCCAGAGTAACGATGAGTCTCAATATGAGTACGATCGTTCTCCCTTTATTCAAGTTCTCACAGAGTATATAAAGACAGACAAGCAGAGCACGCGCTAGCGACAGCTATACGATTGGCTTACAGTCTCTGTTCACGCGCCTAGAGTGCTCACACAATCAGTGCAGAGCTCTTGTCCACGCGCAGCAGATGTTTCTCTATCTCCCGGAGGCAGTACTGCTTATCTCTTGCTTATCATGTAGCTACTTCTTCATACTTCTGTTTCTCAAGGAGAGTTCACAGCCTCCTCCGGGCTTTCATCCCTATCAAAGACTGGGTTGCTCATTGCAATCAAGTCGTGCCCTTTTTCACTCAGCCATTCCTCCACAGCAGGTGATAGTGAGAGCTCTGCCAGTTGCTGATATAATATTTCATTGATTTCTACATCCTGGTTTGGGGGTGTGTAATAAACTCCCACCATGATGTCTGCCTTGTTGGCCTTCCCCTTGATTCTTACCCATAAACACTCTATACTGTCATTCCCATTATTAAGTTCTAGGCATTCAAACCTGTCTCTAACATAGAGGGCCACCCGACCACCTCTCCTTTCTTGTCTATCCCTTCTGAAGAGTTGGTAGCCATCGATTGCAGCACTCCAGTTGTGTAAGCCTTCCCACCACGTTTCTGTGATGGTAACTATATCATGGTTTTCCTGCTGTACAATGGCCTCCAGCTCCTCCTGTTTGTTGTCCATACTGCTTGCATTTGTGTAGATGCACTTTAGCTGGGCTAATTTTCCTGCCACTTTTATGGGGGGCCGAGCCCCAATACCCCCCTGACCATGCTCAGACCCTTCTGTGGTTACCAACCTATCACTGTTCCTGATGTCATCACTACATGGGTTACCATCCCCCACCTCTACTGAGACAACAGGCCGCAAGACCTTGCTAGCGCTTTTACCCACCAGCACTGGTAATCTGCTCCCAGGCTCCTTTTTAGTAATCCTGGTTTCATCCCCATCTCCCTTTGAACCTAGTTTAAAGCCCTTTCAATGAGCCCTGCAAATTCTTGCCCCAGTATTCTTCTTCCCCTTTGGGTATGGCTTGCCCCACCAGTTGCCAGCAGGCCTGGTGTCCTGTAGATCATCCCATGTGGGTTCAGTTAAAGTTCACTCACACAGCTGATTTACGTGCATCTGGAGACAGTGTGTGCCAGTAGTGACCTTGAGAGCAGGGGAGGAATGAGAAACATAACTTTCACATCCTGAAGCTCATCCTGACAAAAACAGAACACAGTCTGGGAACCGAAACTTGTCCTGGTAGCAGAGTACCTGTTATTGTGATAAGCTCAGTAGAAGGTAGAAAATATTTTTGTAAGTCCATGATTGGGCATTACGAGGGGAGTGGGTTTGTGTCTTAGTGTATATAAGTTTCTCTGTGTAGCAATAAAGGGTTCGATTTGGATTCGCTTACTGCATGACCTACGAGTCCGTGATTTCTTCATACACCACAAATGGCGCCCGAACAGGGTTAAAGATTCAGCACGATGGTGATCAAGGACCGGTGGCGTACCCCCGTGAGCCGGACGGAAGACGTTGATCACCAAGGAGCTCCTATATACTCATTGCTGCACGATATAAGGTTAGCACAGCGAGGGGCCGGGGAAGGTATTATTATAATGGGGCAGTCTGCGACAAAAGCGCAGCAGATACATAAAGCACTTCTAATGAAAATCGTTAAGGAACAAGGATTAAAGTTACAGCCTCTTAAGCTTGTACAGCTTTTAGTATGGATTCGGGATCATTGTCCGTGGTATCCCCCCAACGGGTCTTATGATCTTTCTGACTGGCAGAAAGTGGGAGAATGCTTGCAAGTGCGACTAATTATTGATCATGATGTTAATCCCGATAATATCGTAACGTGGCGTGTCATATATACTGCCTTAAGAACATTCCTGTGGGTGAACAGGATTGTGGAAGAAGCAAGACCAGAGGAAGGAACAGAAGCAGGAACACTGGCAGGGGACGACCCACAAACAGCGCCTAACAACCCTACTGCTTGAGGGAAATTCCGTCCGTCTGGCAGTTGGGGGTTGCAGGGGCGTGTTGTCTGGGAAAGAAGATACTTGGTACTATATAAGCTGCGTGTTTGTTGTAATAAACAATTCTGGTTGCACCTCCAACCAGGGTCCATGCCTTCATACGCTACAAATGGCACCCAACGTGGGGCATGAATCAAGAGACTAAAGATGTCCATACTGGTAGCGTAGCCCGATCGAACCAAGGATTGCCTCGAGGACTGACTTCACTGCCGGCTCATCACCTTCTGCAGGACAGAGGTGAGCGATCGGGAACCATGGGGAACAGTCTGCTGAAAGAGCAGCAAATGAATCTCGAAGTACTACACTATATTTTAAAAACTCAGAATCGATCCATCCCTACCCTGTCTTTGGTAACCCTCTTAGACTGGGTACGAAAAAATGTCCCAGACTTTCCTAAGACCGGCACCTTTGACAAAGACATGTGGGACCAAATTGGCATAAAGCTTTGGGACGCTGCTGCAGGGACAGATAAGGTTGCAGCTAAGCATTTACCAGTTTGGCAGCGGATAATCTGAAGCCCTAGTAGAGCTCTGCAAAGGGACACAAAAAAACTCTGAGGAGAGCCCAACACGTCCTTCCGCCCCGCCGCTGCCACCCCCGAACAATACCTATGTTGCAGAAGAGAGTCTCTCAGAAGGAGACTCCTTCGATCCTGGGCCGACTGACCCAGACCAAGAAACTAATCTATTTCTTTGTGATGATAAATTGAAAGAGGTAGTGGGGAACGACCTAACCCCCTTGAGTGATTGTCGTAATGTGTGGGACAAATGTTAAAAAGAAGCCTTAGTTAAAGGCGACGCAGACATTTTGCATGCGTTCCCTGTTATTTATCGCGGAAATCGACCCGGAGCGTGGGAGGCTTTGAGTTAGGATCATGTTAAAGAGCTGAGAAAATCAGTAAAAGATTATGAACTTAATAACAGCTGTTGGGGATGCATATGTTATGACTCCTCATGATTGGAAACTTGTTGCTTATGATTTTGTCGGCTGTGCAATAGGCTGTATTCATGACTGAGTACCATGATCTCGTGACTGCTAAAGCATTGGATAACTTAACTGGCGATTTAAATCATATTGGTCTGAATGAGCTCGTCAGTGAGGGGCCTCGGGCTACTCCCGATGTGCAAGCCCAAATGGATAGACAGTGTTTTGAGCAAGTAAAAGAAATTGTACTGCGCGCGATAAGACGGGTACCTGATACAGCCACTCCAGAAGCTTCCTTTTCTGCTATCACACAAGCGCCTGGAGAACCCTATATAAAATTCCTTGATTGGCTCCAAAATGCAATAGAGAGACAAGTAGATAACCGAGCAGCTCGTGATATTCTTATGAAACAATTAGCGTTCGAAAATGCTAATACTGACTGTCGTAAAGTATTGCGAACAATTAAGAATGCTAATCCTTCTATCACTGATATGATAAAAGTGTGCCAAGGTATCGGCACAGAAACTCATAAAAGGAGTCTCTTAGCTGATGCATTATCAACACACCTCACTGTGGGGGCTGCTCAAAAGGCAGACTGCTATAATTGCGGAAAGCCTGGGCATCTTAAAAAAGATCCTCCCTGTGCCCTGTATGTTATGGGGCCAAGACTTGTTAAGCCATTGGGGAATCCTCCTGAAAACAAATTTTTAATAGGGGCTATTGACAAGCAGCAGGTCCTTTCATTGACATGGAAATCAGAAAACCCTGTTTGGGTAGATCAATGGCCCCTGAAAAAGGACAAACTGCTGCATTTGCATGACTTAGTACAAGAACAACTGGCCGCAGGCCACATTGTACCCACCACCAGCCCGTGGAACACTCCTGTATTTGTAATAACAAAGAAAAACGGCAAGTGGCAATTGTTACAAGACCTTTGAGCTATAAATGCAGTCATTGAGCCTATGGGTGCTCTGCAGCCTGGTCTTCCTTCACCTTCTATGCTGCCTCAAAATTGGCCAATAGCTATAATTGATCTCAAGGACTGTTTTTTTGCTATTCCTCTACACCCAAGGGATGCACCCCGATTTGCATTCTCTGTACCATCTATCAATCAGCAACAGCCCACACGACGGTATCATTGGACTGTGTTGCCACAAGGTATGCTAAATAGCCCGACTATTCGCCAGCTAACTGTAGCAAATGCTTTGCAACCTGCCTGAAATGCAAACCCTCATGTTATATTTTATCTTTACATGGATGACATACTTTTAGCTGCTGAAAAAGACAAAGACCTGCAGACAGTCATCTGCCAAGTCCGCCTTGTTGTCAAAAGAGCAGGCCTGCAGATAGCCGAGGAAAAGGTCCAATGTGAACCACCCTGGAAATACGTAGGATGGAAAATTACAACTCGCACCATCCAGCCACAAGCACTGAAGCTGGCATTACAAATAAAGACTCTGAATGACCTGCAAAAATTGTTAGGAACCATCAACTGGCTCAGACCTTTTCTAGGGATCACTACACAAGATCTACACACCCTGTTTCAATTATTAAAGGGTGACCCTGACCTGAACTCTAAAAGACTGGACTGCAATGTCTACAGCAAGTAATGGAGGCTTTACAGACGCATCAAAGTCACCGTCTTTGTTTAACGGTTCCAGTGTACTTAGTCATCATTCAAAATACCCTTCAGCCATATGCCCTTCTAAGTCAATGGGATTCAACAAAAAAAGACCCACTTGTGGTATTAGAGTGGCTCTTTTTGCCTCATGCATTCACAAAGACTGTAACTTCACGATTAGAAATGTTTGCCAGCTTGATTCAGAAAGGTTGTCACCGACTTCAGACTCTAAAAGCTAGTGATCCAGAATTCATTTATATTCCCACCAACAAGAAAGACTTGGACTGGATGTTAGCAGAATCTCTCAGTGTGCAGACTGCACTTGCAGACTACACTGGTCAAATTTTGATCCATTTACCTAAACATTCTCTGTTAAATTCCTTAGAAGAATTACCCCTGACTAATCGAACCTTACTTTCTCATACCCCACTTCCTAATGCAGTTACAGCGTTCACAGACGGTTCTGGGAAAACACACAGGGCGGTAGTCCTTTGGCGATCCACCGACAATCTCTGGAACCAAGATATAAAATGTGTCGATGGATCGCCCCAAGTTGTTGAGCTTGCAGCTGTTGCGCGTGCTTTTCAGCTTTTTTCTGATGTAAATCTCAATATCATAACTGATTCTTTGTATGTTACAGGAATTGTTCAGCGTATAGAAGGAGCTTTCCTAAAGGAAGTCAACAATCCAGCGTTATTCGCACAACTTAAAAAATTATGGCATTATGTTTCCTATTGTAAATTACCCTATTATATCATGCATATACGGTCACACACCTCTCTGCCAGGACCCCTAGCCGAGGGCAACCGTGCTGCTGATAAAGCCACAGTCGCCCTCACCACACCACAGTTATTTCAACAAGCATAGCTCTCACATAGGTTTTTTCACCAAAACAGGAAGGCACTGCAAAAGCAATTTCAGATAACCACTGACCAAGCACGTAATATTATCTTGACATGCCCTGAATGCCAATCTATAGCTCCGTTGCCACAATTGGGAGTTAACTCACGTGGTACCTCACCACTGCAAATTTGGCAAACAGATGTTACACATTTTGGAGAATTTGGCCGCCTACAGTATGTACATGTCACTGTTGATACTTTTTCTAATTATATCTTTGCCACTGCACATACAGGAGAAGAGTCGAGATGTCCGACGACACTGGCTAGCAGCCATCGCTGCTATGGGTATACCAGAAACCATCAAGACAGACAATGGTCCTGCGTATGTATCTAAAACCACACAACTTTTCTTACAGGAATGGGGCATTTGCCACATCACTGGAATTCCACACTCCCCTACAGGGCAGGCGATTGTTGAGTGTGCCCATCAAACGCTAAAGCAATTGCTAATTAAACAAAAAAGAGGGAGTCTGGGAGATCCACCACAGGAACGACTATGGAAAGCCACTTTTGTTTTAAATTTTCTAAACAGAGACAACAGTGATATGACACGAGTAAGTCAACACTTTGGAGCTTCCCCAATGTTCAAAACACGGCCAATGGTCCATATTCGTGATATGGCCACTGGACAATGGGAAGGCCCCGTGCCATTAATAACCTGGGGGCGAGGATACGCTTGTGTTTCCACAGGAAATGGTCCCAAGTGGATCCCAGCACAATACGTTCGACCGTATCTAGAAGCTGAGCATCACGAACAACCATCAGAAACGACAGAGCAATGAATCTTTTCTGTTCACAAAAGTATCGTTGGTTTTGATGTTAACTGGCCTGGTAGTTCTGTTGATAATTATGTTATGTTTGCCATGTTTGTTTTCCTGTGTTATAAAAGCATAAATCAAGTCATGTATGCTCAAATGCACACTGTACTTGCCTTGCAAAGCATGATGTTAGAAAAAGAAGTGGATGTAGAATCCAGCCATAGCATAGAATTTGTGTGGAAGTAAGCTAATCACATTATATGAGAGGGTTATAGAAATTAATAAGTTTAACAGTATAGTTAATAATAGTTTTATAGTTTATAGCAGCTTTGGTAGTATAGGGTCAATGTAATCATTAGGATGTAATATATGTGTAATCATTATCTGATATATTAACACAAGCATTATTCTGTATATTAAACAAAAAAGGGGGAGATGTGGGTGAACAGGATTGTGGAAGAAGCAAGGCCAGAGAAAGGAACAAAAGCAGCAGGAACACTGGCAGGGGACGACCCACAAACAGCGCCTAATGACCCACAAACTGCGCATAATGACCCACAAACAGCGCCTAACGACCCTGCTGATGGAAGGGAATTCACACCCATCTGGCAGTTGGGGGTTGCAGGGGCGTGTTGTTTGGGAAAGAAGATACTTGGTACTATATAAGCTGCGTGTTTGTTGTAATAAACTGATTCTGGTTGCACCACTGATAAGGGGAAATAACATTCAAGGGTTAATAGCGGGGCCATTGCCTGGCTTAAACTGTGTATCTATAGCCTAAAGCCATTGCCAAGGTGTTTAGGCAAAGAAAGGATATGTTGAAACCATAAAGTGGTCACCTCGACTCGATGGGAGATAAGGGAACAATTAGTATTCATTTGTCCTGACAGAGTGATCATCTGGTTTCCCAACCCCGTGGCCTGGAGCAACACATTAACATTAAAAGCGAGAGGTACACAGCGAGGAAGACGTGGCCTTCATCCCCGAGACCCCGGCCCAGGACCACCAGGAAACACTGCGCACGTGCAGCTGGGGGGAGTTAAAGGTGGAGACTATGGAAATGATTTCTCATAACTCATTGTAATAAAGACCGCCTTTTTGGGGAAAGGTTATGGATATGTATAGGCGCCCCTTGAATATGTAAGATCTGATTGTATAAATCCTAAGCTAACTGCCGCGGTGGGTGCGCACGATTTTGGTGGGGTGACCCCCCGTGCTGCCCGGCGCTGAATAAACATACCTACTTTACAACCTCACAGGTTGTGGAGTCTGCTTTCCGCACGTCACCGCCAACCGGGGTCCGTGCCTTCATACGCTACAGCCCCTCCCTCCCTCCTCTAAGGAAAAGAGAGGAGAGGAAGAGATAAAAGAGATTTATGAGTTTAGAAAAAACTAAACTACTTTAATGAAAATATTAATAAATAATAAGAAGAAAAGAAAAAAAAGGAAAAAAAGTGTACAGTATATACAAAACCATATCAAGCTCCCAGGGTGATGATCACGTCACCAGCAGGCACAGGGGAAAGTCCCAGGTTGGACTCGGTGATGGACAGGAGCTGGATTCTGGATCTGGAGTCAGGAATGCTCGGATCGGGATCAAAGGCAGACGAACAGACAGGGTCCTCCTCGGATGTCGGCCATTGAAGGAAGAGAGATGACCCTTTGATCCCTCAGCTTTTATACTGAGCATGATGCAGATGGGATGGAATACCCTGTTGGTCAGTTTTGGGTCACCTGTCCTGTTCACTCCTTCCTACAGGTGTGACCCCTCTATGCTTTTCTGCTTCCGACCCTCCAACGGGGCAAATAACAAAGTTACCTGACCTTGGTTGTTATAGCAATAAGTGTAAGCAAGGGCCTCTCTCCATACCATTCCTTGGTATAATCAGGTCTTATCACTGTGAGAGTGAACAGTTTCTGAACAAAATGCTGTTAATTTCAGAGTTTAGTTAGTTAGAAGAGGCTCAGCTGAAAAAGTAAAATTACTGAACAGAAAATTAGTTCTGTTTTACCTCAAACCAGGACAGCATGTAACATTTAATATATGTATAGTAAGCTTAAGCGATAATCTTTGTATTCCATACTAACTTTGTGTAGTATATAATATTGATCGACAATGCATCTGTACTTATTAAATATTTTACATATCTAAATTTACTGATTAGAACTCAATAAACTGAGTGATCTCTGACTCTTCTCCTGTAACAAATAGAATAGAATATTTTCAGTTGGAAGGGACCTACAGCGATCATCTAGTCCAACTGCTTGACCACTTCAGGGCTGACCAAAAGTTAAAGCATGTTATTAAGGGCATAGGAAGCCTGTTCCAGTGTTTGACCATCCTCTCAGTAAAGAAATGTTTCCTAATGTCCAGTGTAAACCTCCCCTGGCGCAGATTTGAACCATTCCCACACACCTTGACACTGGATACCAGGGAGAAGAGATCAGCACCTCCCTCTCCACTTCCCCTCCTCAGGAAGCTGTAGAGAGCAATAAGGTCACCCCTCAGCCTCCTTTTCTCCAAATAGCAGGACCTGTTTTTTTAAGTGCTTCCTTCTGGAAAAAAAAAAAAAGATACCTCGGGAAATTTACCTCAGGAAAAATACCTCAGGCCACATGCATGCTAGCAGTGCTAATGTAACAAGTCCTGGCTCATTCTTCTTCAACTGGGACCAGGCACCAAATAAAGACTACCTTGTGCAAGTGCTGCAGAACAATGCATTGGCTCCTACACTGAAACTTTCCTACTGTACTTACAGCATCCTTGGAGATATTAAAAATCCATCTGAATCAGAATCAGAATCGTAGTGGTTGGAAGGGACCTCAGAGATCATCGAGTCCAACCAACAGTAAAAAAAAAAACAAAAAAAAACCAAAAAAAACAAAACACCACAAACAAAACCACCACCCACCACCTGAACACACAACACAACAACCAAACCAAAAACCATCACCCACCCACACAGCACCCCACCACAAACCAGTAATCTTGGACACTAGAGCATGCCCTGAAGAACCATGTCTACACGTTTCTTAAATACCTCCAGGGATGGTGACTCCACCACCTCCCTGGGCAGCCCATTCCAATGCCTGATAACCCTTTCAGTAAAGAAATGTTTCCTAATATCCAACCTGAACTTCCCCTGGCGCACTTGAAGCCATTACCCCTTGTCCTATCATCTGTGACTTGGGAGAAGAGACCGACCCCCGTCTCTCTACAGCCTCCTTTCAGGTATTTGTACCTGGACATGGATCTGGACATGGATCTGGACATGGATCTGAGCAATGTGCTGTAGTCGACCCTGCTTTGAGCATGGTGGTTGGATCAGACAATCTCCAAAGACCCCATCCAATCTCAATGATTTTGTCATTTTGTGAAAATATTGTTTTAACTGACAGTTATCTTAAAACCTCACTACCTGGCATCATGTGGTTATACAAAATTCACCATTTTCATGTTCGGTACTGTTCTCATACCCCTAATCAGACAGAACAGTTTGAGAAACAGATTTAAATTCACTTTCATGAGTCAAGAACCTGAAAAAAAATAAAATTTTGTTAAATATTATGATTTAAGATCAAAGTGTTTCTGACTCAAGATTTCTGGAATCTTAAGATTCACAACATCAGTACTGAGGCAAATTTCCCCTTAACTAGTATAGTTAGACACAAATCAGAAGTTTTACTTAAGATTGAATAGAGGAGACAATTACATAAAAAGGTGTGTAAAACAGATGTAGGATACTCCAAAGCCTAAATGGGAGCAGATGTTTTAAACAATGCCTGATTATGAGAGTTTTGTTGTCCCTTATGTTAGACTGTCCTACTGTCCTCCCTTCTTAGACAATCTGTAAACACTAGCCTTATTTAATATTAACTTTTAAGAAGAAAAGGGAATAAATATACAAATGATTAGGACCCATACAACGGGAACACTTGCTTGTTTAAAGATAGACATTCCACATGTGTTTGACAGCTGTCTTGCTCTTCCGTTTACTTGAAAAGCATTTGACAGTCATTCACAGACTGTTGCCTAAAGAAGAGTATCCTAGGGGATTTCAAACTGCCTTTTTATTCTGACATAGGGCTTTGCAATTCTTTACAAGAAGGTTACTTCAGCTTAGAAGCAGCTTGTAGAACCTCCAATGTCAAGGTAAGAGAAGGATATGCTCTATAACAGTAGATAAATTAATGAGTTAGAAAAGGCTTTGTGAGAAAAATTAACTACTAGTTATTAAAAGCAGTTAATTCAAACCCTTAAGCACAAAAGGTGCTCTTTATCTTTGTTCCCCTTGAATTCAGTAACTCGGAGAATACAAACATCATGATAAATAGATAGTAGAGGGGTGTCCATCTTCTCTTTGAGTTTGGAAGAGTAGCATTTTATCTTTAGTGGTCAGATAGAAAGCAGGAAAGTGTCAAATACCATCTGCTAATCTCAGGTGTTCAAACATCACATGACCCCAGAACAGGTGCCCATCTTCTAGATTTAAGCTTCTAGGAATTACATTTTCTAGTTTTCTTCCACAAGCCTTGTGATTTCGAGGAGTCTGTCTTTTGCTTTTGTTTTTTGATTGCAATGACCATATTACTCATGCCTTCCCCCCCTTTCTTCACTCTCAGCCACTGAAGCTGGCCTGCCCAAGGAGCAAAACCCTTACAAAATTCTGCAAGGTTGAAGATAAGACTATAGTCACACCGCCACAGGGATATATTCCAGCTAGTTCCACCTTCTCAAGTCCTCAGCCTCTTTTTCAGCCAGCAACAACATAGTATGTGGTAGTCATTCAGCCCAAGGCAGGTTAATATATTTTCTGCTAAAGGCCACAAATTGTGTTGAGTGTGATAGGACTCAACAACTGTTTTATTTACAAATATGTTAATAAAATTATAAATTTTCTCTTATTCTTTTTCCCCTAAACATTGCTGCTTCCCACAGTTACTCTCCCAGCAGTACTTCAGCTGCTTAGATTTCTCAATTTTCTGTTTCCTTTCTAGAAAACTAGATGTCTTATTAAACTAACAGATGCAACACAGTCTTTTCAGCTGGTAGCATCACATGCATGGTAGGTAGCATGGGCTAAATGATACTCAAGGAAAGTTATCAGGGCTATCATATCAGGAATCTAAAAAGAATTGTACTATTCGTGTGTCATTTGGACCAAAACCACTAAAGCCATTGGTTATCACAGTTTCCCATTTCTCTGTGTAGGAAACATTTCTTCTTTCTTCCCTACTCCTGGATCCAAAAAGACAACCTCTGCTCATACAAGGGATTATGCAGACATCTCTCACTGTAGCATTGTTTCTCCCTTTGAGAAACAGGGTCATTAAATCAGTGTGGAGACCTGTGAGTAAGTGGGAAATGAGCAGTGATGCAGACGCCTTCAATACCTTCTGCTTCTACTAATTTTGAGGAGAATGAATCCATCGGAACTTGCAGAACATTTTTCAGAGTTCACTACGCTCAAGCCATGTCTTTGAAGGCAGAAATGCCAGATGAGTCACCTAGGCCATTGGTATACTAATGGGACCGTAACATGTGGAAAATAAAGCATATCCAGAGATCCAGGATGTTCACCTGACATCCCACTGATCATTCTGATGAATCAGATGAGTTTTAGTAAGTCTGTTGTATTAATTCATCTAATTTTAGTTTCAGTGAATTTTGATTAAAGTAAAAAACTTTATAAAATGATATAAATGAGATAAAATGAGATAAAATGTAGGCATACAATATATATCACACAAGTTTGTATAATGACTTGCTTATGAAGTAAACAAAGTAATCATTTAAGCTCCCAGTAGCTACTGCTCAGATGTCATCTCATTACTTAAAATACTTAAAAGTTGTAAAACATTTCTTGTAACATCGTCACGTCCCACTCAGGAAAGGGGTGGGGTGGGTGGGTGACTCAGATTTGCAAATCCCCAGCAGTGCAGACTAAGGTGAGACAAATATCAAAGTCCATATACAAACATGTATTACATTAGTAACTAGGTCTTAACTAGGTCCACGATAATTGGTTAGGTATATAACAAATTATGGCAAGCAGTAAGGTATGCATTGCATTAATTATCAACAGATATATAACAAACTATGGCAAGCGGTACTTAATAACAGATATACAATGAATTATGTCAAGTGGTACAGTATGCCTTGTGTTACTTCTTTGAAAGGGAAGAGAAAAGAGAAAAGGAAAAAAAAGAGAAAGAGAAGGAGAGGCAGAATGAGAGGGAGAGAGATAAAGAGATCACCAGTCCTCGTTCCAGCGTTAAGCGCTCCTCTGTGTAAAATCTCTTCAGGGACTCTTCAGGGAAAAAAATCTTCCCAGGCAAAAATCTCTCTTCAGGGAAAGTCTTCCCCCTTTTATGTTCGCCCTCCCCCAGGGACAGTTTCGTCTCAGGTTTCTCCCCCTGCACAGGTGATGTGTAGTATGATTTGAATGGCGAGACGAGAGCTATAGTCATATATATTTAGCATGATCTTGATAATCTTCATTAGCATATGCAGTGGTGTGACTTTTAATATGCATTTCGCAGATAATGAGGGGAAGGTCACCACTGATCATAGCATCTTTCCAAAGAAATGAGAGGAAAAACAGGGCTATTCTGTTTCTGTAAGACTTGTCATCCAGGCACTAGTTTTCTTTCTCCCATGAATCACACAAGAGATAAACAGGTATTAGCCTTATCAGTTCCTTGAGCAGAAGGCCTGGTACTGCGTTTGGGACATTAAAAATCTCTTCAGGCTGCTTTGTTTAGGAGAAATTACAAGTCGTTTCTTACAAGCATCAATCAATTAATAATAAATATAATCCTTTCCAAATTACAATGCTAGAAAGTTAAAGACAGTTAAAGTTAGCTTCTTCATTCATGCCTAGAGACATAATGAATAAAGGGCTTTTAAGAGTTAATAAAGAAATCAAAGAGGGAAACTAGCTCTGCAAGCTATTTCACCATTTTCTCTCCCCTCATCTGGATTGGATTGTGTTAGTGTGTGAGTCAGCTAATTATGAAAGACTTCTCTGAAAGGAATTAGATGAACCCAGTATCTTTAATAGAAACAGATCTTGTGACCTGGCCGAATTCCCATCATGGTCCAAATAAAGCTCACTCAGATGTGACTGCTTCCTTTACTGCAACTCAAAGAACAGAGCAAAACATCAGTACGTGCTTCCTTCCTCAGCTAAGCATTGTTCCAGTGTTCCTGATGGACAGGGAAGTAACCTTTCAAGCTTATCATTTGCTACTCTGATGAATCAAATCATATATGGCACTAGACCCAGAGATAAACTAGTTCTATGTTATTGAGATCAGTTATGGATTTGCATTAAAATATGATTTTCATATGTCTGTATACTGTTGTCTTCAAAAAATGACCAGGACCTCTCTCAGATGGACAAAGTAGGTATTTTAAAGTGGCAAGTCTGATGAAGTTATCTGAGAGCACCTCAGCTGGAGGTTAAGGGTTGTAAGGTTGTCCAAAGGCACTATTATTTCAAACCTGCTTTCCAGCTTTAGGATTTTTGAAACTAAATGCACCTGATGCACTTCACCACCTGGTGAAATGATTCTGCATTTTGATTACTGGGTCGGATCTCAGATTCTTTCATGTTAGTTGCTAGATTATGCTGACTTCAATCACCATAGAACTGAAATCACACTACAGTTCACTGCTTTGAAAGAACGACTGGAAAAAATATGAAGATTTAGCTGTTTTAGTCTCTGCGAGTCAAGCCAGTAGCCTTAAAGATTAGCTTCATGATAAACACAAGCTATGCTATAGCTCAATCAGATATTTACAAACCTAACTCACTGAGGCTAAGAGACTGAGGTGATATAAGTTGTAACCTGGACACTAAATGAACATTTAATTCATTTAGCAAGTCAGATGTGCCAGCAGAACTGGCCGGTTATCTGTATAGACAAGTTATATCACTCGCACCTGGTTAACATCACAGAATCACAGAATGATATGGGGTTGGAAGGGACCTCTGGAGATCATCTAGTCCAACCCCCCTGCCAAAGCAGGTCCACCTAGAGCAGGTGGCACAGAAATGTGTCGAGGTGGGTTTTGAATGTCTCCAGAGATGGAGACTCCACCACCTCTCTAGGCAGCCTGTTCCAGTGTTCTGCCACCCTCAAAGCAAAGAAGTTCCTCCTCGTGTTTAGATGGAACTTCCTATGTTCAAGTTTGTGCCCATTGCCTCTTGTGTGGAATAATTCCTAAAATATAATTTTTATTAAAAATATATAGCATTGTTCACACATTAAGGAAAGGTATAAAATCGAAACGTTTCCAGGGTGGACCACAGCAGCAGCTGGTATGCAAGGAATCCGCTACATCTATGACTCCCTGAACAATATTGCTTGTAAAAGCAACATGGAGGATGGAGTGGAGTGAAGATTCCACGGCCAAGCTCTGTGGTTACACAGCAGAATGGGAACAAGGTGATCCTATGGAACTGATAAGCGGCATGCTTGCTACCCTGAGCCAACAGTCTGTCAAATTTTGATGAAATGCTGTCCTTTGTGCGAACTTTGCTCATTATAATGTCATTATAATATCAAAACACACCTCCAGCCCGAAGGCTACCCGCCTCCAAGGTGCGACCGCTCCTCCTTGAGTCTGCGCCCTGAATTTTTCGTAAACTATGCCTTTAAATGTGAGGCGAGAGAATTTTACACCAATCATAATAAAGGTATTTATGACTAGAGTCACTCAAACTCCACCTTGAAGGTAAAAAATAATATAAAAATAGCCCGAGAAAGGGGGGATGCTAGGGAAGACACCATCATGAACAAGTCAGGGAGGACCCCATCACGGACTGCCTCTGACTTGCAGGACCAGTCGACGGGCTGAGCCTTTCTTCCCCCCCATAGGGACGCCTGTGGGTAAGACTTAGACTATACCGAGTGCTTCCTCAGGGAAATTAGAAATCTCTCTAGAGGGTTACCTGTTACATTTATAGCCAGGCTGTATTGTTTGTAACTTTGTCATGTGCTTTGTACCATTAACATTTTTTCTTTTACTTGCACGTGCTTTGCAGACAGTGTATTTATCACCGGCAAACCATAAAGACCTTTATATCTGTTGCTTAAATAAACTGCACTGTTTAAGTAGCTAGCCGTTTCGGTTTCTCACTGAACGCAACCAGACACTAAAGTGCGGCCGTGCTAGTTCGTGAACACGACTAGACAGAAGGTGCAGTCCACTGTCAGTGTATCCAGAATCGTGATAGTTTAATATATTAAACGCGACTGGACTGATAGTGGTGAATTGGGCATCACTCAGAATTTAAACCCAGCCGCCCCTAGCCTCCCACCTCGGTGAGGATTGTTAGATCGCAAGGGGGTTTATCTTCTGCCAAAACTATTTTGCCTCTTCACGCAACAGAAAAATTTGGCACAGCGAGCAGGGTTTGCTATGGATATACTTCTGCAAAAATATGATTGTGCCCCTTCCCAGGCTGGGAAGGAGTGGGCCCAGAAATACTGGAAAGATGAAGAGAAAGTAGTGGAACGTATTGAACAGTGTCGGGTTTCACAGAAGCTCAGAGTGGGAAAGGGAAAAGGTGTAATTTGTGCTGTGTTAGGCGCCTGTTTATCTTGTGCACAACAAGAAGCTAAAGAAGCCTCTGCTCCTAATCTGATTTCTGATGTAGAATATGCAACTCTGAAATCAGAAAATGAGGTCCTGAAGTCATCATTGGCATTTCAGAAGGAGACAGGAGAAAAACTAAAAACTCAAGTGGATAAACTTGTGAGTGAAAACGAGAAATTAGGAGATCGGACTGCTAGACTTGTAAGTGAAAATCTCCAACTTAAAATGTTACTGGAAAAAGTGACTGGGCTTTTAGATAAAACACAGCCCTCTGCCCAGGTCCAACAAATTCATAAGTTAATGTGTAGTCCAAATTCTGGAACCCAGACTGGAGATTTTTGGTCTAACAGTGAGGATGATGAAGAGGATGACAGCAAAGAGACTGTCGCTTTTAAATCCCAAGTTTTTCCTTTACGACCACTGGTTAAAACTGAAACAGCGGTCGATGATGATGATGAAATCCGTACCACTGTGCGTACTGTCCCATGGACACCCACAGAGTTGGCAAAATTAAAGGAGAAATACTCAAGGCGGCCAGGAGAGTCGGCTGTGGAGTATGTGTGATGAGTTTCCTCTGAGGGGGGGGACAGAATAATGTTAAAGTGAAGAAGAAGCAGGAGACTCTTGGGGACCAGGAGTGTTTTTAACCACTATGCCTGGAGATCATAACTATTCCCTAACTGCTCGAGCAGCATAATGGGCAGGTGGTATGGATCCATGAGAAAAGGGGGAGCCGTTAGAAATCAGAGCTTCAGGCTACTCTGATTTGTCTGCAGCAGTATGGAAAGCAGCCTGTCTGCAAGCCATGTATGACAGAGAAGAGTTTTGGAAATCCCCAATGTCAGCTCCTATCAACCCCGATCGATTAGCCCCTCTCCTCCATGGCCTTCCTGATTGCCTTAAGCCATTTGTAGTCAGCACTCAAGACCGCATATGAAGTGTTCGTGATGGTCGCAGGCGGAGCCGGCGTCACTACATACCCACCTGGAATGAATATGTACAAGAAATTGACAGTTATGGGCGCCGAATGGGCTGGGCCAGCCTAACTGGTGAGAAACCCTCCGACCACACCTGAAGGGTTCGACAGATCCAAACCCATGCCCAAACCCCTAAATCTGATGGAAGGCTTAAGCCTGACAAGGAACGAAATGAATTGTGGCGTAAAGCCCTAGACTTGGGGGTACCTCGACAATTTTTGCACAGAGTCCCTACAGAAGATCTCTGTACACTAGTCCAATCCTTAACTAGAAAAAATAATTCGGCTGGGGAAAAAAGTCTAACCAGAAAGTCCCCAGGTCGTGAAGAAATTGTGCCGTCTGCACGAGAACCTAATTTGATTGATCTGTCAGAGTCCCAGCCAAAAAACTCCTATCCCCGGGGAGGGCAGTGAGCCACCCTGCCCGGCGGGTATTAGCAATTCAATGGCTCTCTAATAAAAACTCCGAACCTGTTATTACCATTCCTGTTGGGCCTCAAAAAATGTCAGTAAATTTTGTGAGAAATGAGCTGAATTTTGCTTCAGCTACTTGGTATATTTCTATTTGTGTGCTCGGTTATAGCATCTAACTAATCCTTACAAGTACCCTGGAATGGCCCAGAGACTCTGGTTTACAAGAAGCCATTTAGGTAAAGAGAACCGAATTGATGGTAGACTGATAAGCGAACAAAGGACGGTGGAAGGTGATAAGTGGATAAA